>NC_133195.1:19580000-19902500 GCF_049306965.1 Danio rerio
TCTCTCTCTCTCTCTCTCTCACTCACGCGGGCATGCACTGTAGTCTCATGAGGAAACGCTGCTTTTTGATATAGAGTTTTTCTTGCTCCCGAATACAAAGAATTTTTCAAGTATTTGTTCGAATCAAGTATTCGTAAAAACACGCTATTCGTACCTTTCCGAATACCGTATTCGGGTTCGGCTCCACCCTTAATATATATATACATACATACAGTATATATAAAGACACAGACAGATGTCAGACTGTTAACTCACTTTTATCATCATTTGCATGAAAGTGCAATTATGCAATTATTAACAGAGTAATAACAAGTATTTTAATATAACGTTTTTAAAACTAGGATGATGGTTCAATATGAATGGAACAGATCCAAGAACTGTCTATCCCAGTCAAAACAGTCGAAGTTTAGCGGGTCTCATGCTGTCATTAGCCAAAATATCTTGACAAACCACACATAAAGGTCTCAGAAACCGATCCATTGTATTAGCAGGCATATACCTGTATTGGCGGGCTTGCCAAACAGAAGCGAATTCACAGTTATGGCCTTCTGGGTAAAAAAGGTTTTCTTATATTTGATGTATTATTTTTTTTGCTTTGTTTAATTAAAACGTTTAAATGTAATAAAAAATACATATAATAATTAAACTTAATAATAATATTTTTATTATATTATATTTTTTCCCGCGCCTCCCCTGGGGAGCACCAGAGCATGTCAGGGGAGGCGCGGGAAAAAAGCCTCACAATTTGAAAACCCCTGCTATAAGTGGAAGCCGGGTTTGTGCATGAGGGATGTATGGATATGTAGTTCTGAAACAACTGTAGTTCACTACATGAGTTTGCTGGTAAACTACAGTGCCACCTGGTGGTCCAACACAGTCATGACAGATTATTGTCATAGTTTTCTGTTGTTCAGCTGCACAAAATATAAGCTGTTAGAACAAAAACTCCATTTAATCAATCTAATCAACCTTTAGGCTCGACAGTCAGGCACAATGCTGTTGGCGTTTTCAGTCTGGCAACTTGCACTTGCTTGTCTTTTGAACCAGACGTGTCATACTTAGTTCAAGCATTGGATGTCAAATTAACATATTGCACCTTTAAGGCTGGGCTTATTTTATAGAGCTCCTCCCCCTTTTTTTAATAGTCATTGCTTATTTTATATTATAGCTCTACCAAAGATCGGTAAAGCTACATTTGACAGCTTTTGACAGCTACAGTAAGTCTAACTATTTCTCTTCCTAACCCCATATCACTTTAAAATACAGAATTAGAAGTAAAATTCAAATTGCTACATATGTTTTGAGGTTGCGTGGTTTGTGGTCTCATGGAGCCCTACAGTGACTCTGGACCAGAGCAGACTGTGTAAACTAACACAAAACCATTCACTTCCGCGAAAAGATACATCTGAATTGTTCATTCAGCCAGAAATTGAGCATCTATAGCAGGGGTCTCAAACTCGCGGCCCGCGGGCCATTTGCGGCCCTCAGTGCAATATTATGTGGCCCGCGCCGACCGCTGTACTCTGACAGAATCAGCGGAGCGGGGAGAGAGAGTGCTCCCCGCTCCGCTGATTCTATCCGTACACAGCGCGCTTGTCACTCCAAGCGCGTTGTCGTGCGCGTTCTGATCATCTGTGTTGTCGCGCGCGTACTCAAGAGCGGTGTTAACGCGCGCCTACTGAAGGGCGGGACCGAGGGTGTGTCGCGTCGCGGGGGCACTTTTGATCCTTTTGGAAGGGCACTTTCTATGCAAGACTAAAAAGGGCATGTGCTCTGCACAGGTTGAGCCCTATGTGTGCACGTGCCTGCCCTGCATCTTATATATATTGATATTATAGGTAGATACAGACTGGTACAGACTGATGTGACTGGAGTGGGGTGGGGGTGTTTTATTTATACATATATACGCCTTTTTTTAGGTGAGGGAATGGAAGTTTTGAGTGAGTTCCCCCACTTTTTTTCCCTAGGACTTCAATAAGTCAAAGTACAGGTCTAGACTTAATGATGATCATCTTCAAGCTATACTGAGGGTCTCAACTGCTTCCGCTCTAAAGCCAAATGTGGTTCAGATTTGTGAGAAGAAGAGCTGTCAAGTCTCTGTCAGCAAGAAGTAGGCAAAAGATGCCATGTTCAGAAGAACTGTTCATAATCTTCACTCAATGTTCTATTAATGTTCAGGACACTTCATGTTCAGAAGAAATAATTAAAACTGTTAATAATGACATTTGAGGACTTTTTTTTGTGAAATCCCTTATGCGGCCCAGCCTCACCCAGACTTTGCCTCCTGCGGCCCCCAGGTAAATTGAGTTTGAGACCCCTGATCTATAGGGTTCTTTCACACCTGCCTCATTTAGATTTCATTTTTCTAGTTTGGTGCTGTTTGTTGGGGCAGGTTGAATGCGGCAATCAAGTTGTCAAACAACTATACCAAGACCCGCTTGAAGAGGTGGTGTCAATATGATACAAAAAAATAACACTTTTTGGTTTTGGTCAAATAATGAACAAAGTAATAGGGTTAGACAAACCATATTAATTTTACCAATAACACAAGTCTCTCCTACAATTGAGCACTGAAATTATGAATGCTGACTGTAATAAGGTTCTTTGTGTGGGAGGAAGAAGACAGGGTCGACGTTGAGGTAAGTAACAATTTTTATTAATTTTTAGCGTGGTGCGTTGTGGTGAGCATCAAGGCGCTGCTTGTCGCTCAGCTCTCTCTCCCGACTGTTCCTCCCATTCTCCTTAAGAAGGGTGTCTCTCCGGCCCAATCACTAGAATAAACAGGTGTTATTTATTATTTCTGATTGGCCTGCTGATTAGCCGCCGGGCTCTGAGCATGCTCTCCCCCCTAATTGGGTGTTTGATCATGCTTACCTCTCCACACTGACCTATGGTTTCTGTGCAGTATTGCCAAAAGTGCCTGGAGTAAAAATGTTACTCTTTACCCAACCTGCGGGGCAAGCTGTAAAAGACAGAAGGTTAGTTGTAACTAACTATTTCTTTTTTATTCTATGTAGCACAGTATGTTTATATTATATTTATATTATAAATATATATTGTAAATTATTTATTTATTTATTTATTTTTTATTTGTTTATTGAATAAACACATTGCATCTATTTGCATTACTATCCATTTATCCATTATTATACAATGCATTCATTTGCAGTATTATCAATTAAATATTTATTTTTCTATTGAAACAATATTTTCTATTAAAAAACATTTTTTTTAAAGTTCTCAACATTACGCTCAAAATTTTATATATATATATATATTGCCGAAAATTCTCTATAATTGGCAGGAAGACATTTGCCAACACTGTGGTGAAAACCTTGAAAGCATGCCATGGTTAACCCTGAGCACATACCTTGAATCCTTTATGTTACATTTAACCCTTCATTACTTTGTGCCCCTCGGTTTACTGTGTTCTAACAATAGCTCCATAGTAGCTCTGGACAAGCTTCTAAAGTGACTTATGATGCACCTTTGCAGTTCGCAGCTCATTTTCAAGTTCCATTTACACTTCATTCTTTATAATTTATACTGTATACTACAGTGGTATACTAAATAAAACATTGAGTGATGCTGTCACATGACTGCATTTTGTTTGGTTTCATCTGGTTTGGACAATATCAGCGTGGTCTGAAAGTAACCAAAACCAAAGAAAAAAACACTACAATGTGTATTTGTTACCCAAGATAAGAACCAAAAAAGGTGTAAAAGCACCCATAGTGCCTGTTTACACCTGGTTACATCCGATTTCTCTGATCGGATAGCAACTGATTTGTGAAAATGGCTCCAGTTCAGGCCCAATTATGGGTTTTTAAGTTGGCTGAGACTTGGCCCAGATATGGTCCGTGTTTGATCTTGTGGAAGCCAGACGTAGTCCAGTCACTGTAGGTGACTGCGGCATGTGGGCCAATGCTGCACACTAATTAGGGAAAGGCCAAACTTTCACAGGGTTTGTGATGAAGGATGAGGTTGTTTCTTCATGCAAAACATTTAAGGATTGAATTAAAATTTAGATGCTTTATGTTAGAGGTTTAGTGACCCTTATTTGACCCAAAGGTAGAATGATGTACACTCTATTGGATCACAGGAGGGTGAAGATGTTTCTAAATATATCTTCCTTTATGTGGGTTTATATTTGCCATTTTGCATTGCACGATTACACCTTAAGCCACCATTGGATTGAGAATGTAGCCTACATATCCAGCTGAAACGGTCCCATAAATGTCCTCTCAGCAGGATGCTCTCAAATCCCTCAGTGGGACTTCTTGATTTGTCTATAAATCTGATTTAATCACGTTCTTCTCCATCCACCCTCAGCTCAGCGAGACACATTATTTTCTTTTTACTGCCATGTGCAAACATTCAAAACGTCTCCAATGGCTGTGCTAAAGCCAAAGAAAGATCTGCTTCACTGGGATGATTTACGCAGACACTGGGAATAAAGGCGTGCGGGTTGGAAACTAAATAGCATTTTATTCTCGAAAGAAGATAATTTTTTTGCGGTCCATAATAAAAGTGATGCAATCGACGAAACACTTATTCAATGTGCAATTTCCACTCTAATGTCTAAAGAGTCTTGAACGTCGGCAATACGCCTTATTAAAACAGAAATGTTACCATCTTTTATTGCTTTGAGACTGTGAGAGATTCTCAGCATTAAAGAGGAAATCAGATTAGCTTTTCTGATGGGTTGGTAGAGTCTGGATCAGCCTTCTGGTTTCTGCTGCTGTAGGTTATGAGCTTCGGATAAACGCTAATGTTTAATGAGATTTAAAGGCTCAGGTGTAAAGGAAGTGTTTATAATCTTACATCTTGTCCTATATGGTGCACAATCCTTCATAAAGGCTTTATTTGCATCTGAGACTTTTTTATTGTATTGTATACAATATATTGCTCTCCCTGTGTTGCATGGGGTTCCTCCAAGTGCTCCGGTTTCCCTAAAAGACATGCGCTATGGATGAATTAGGTGAGCTAAATTGTCCGTAGTGTATGTGTGAGTAAGGGAATGAGACTGTATGGAGTTTCCCAGTGATGGGTTGCGGCTGGAAGGGCATCTGCTGTGTAAAACATACTGTATGATGGATAAGTTGGCGGTCCATCTGCTGTGGTGACCACAGATTAATAAAGGGCCTAAGCTGAAAAGAAAATGAATGAATAAAACATTGTGTTGCACATGGAGCTTTGTGAACTCAAAAAGGTATAATAGTATTTGATTATCATTGATATTATAACATTATAGTTTTAGCTTGAACATTTGAATTAGATTTAATTTCAGTTTTATTGTCATTTTAAGCTTAATTAATTTTTGTGTTTTTGTTATTTTTGTAACATTTTACATTAATATAGAAGCTAAGGAAGATGATCTAATATAGATTTATTGTTAGTTAGAAAATTGTATTATAATAATATTAATACTAAAAGCATAAAATGTTGCATAATTATTACAGTAAAAATTAGATTAGGATAATTGATGCATTTTATTTAAATGATTAACTAAATACAGGCCACACAGTGGGTATTTTTACAAATAACTGTATGCAGTTTTGATAGATGTTTTTACTATTTGAGGGTTTGCAGCAAGATAAAAAACAGCTGCATTATACGTAACAAACTAATAATAGAGTTAAAATAATAATAATAATAATAATAATAATACATTATTTTTATGGCATAACTTAGAGAAGATTTGTTTAACAAATTTCTAAACATAATATGTTTAATTACTCATTTCTAATAACTGATTTATTTTATATTTGCCATGATGACAGTTAATAATATTGGACTAGATATTTTTCAACACACTCATATACAGCTTAAAATGACATTTAAAGGCTTAACCAGGTTAATTAGGTTAACTAGGCAGGTTAGGGTAATTAGGCAAGTTATTGTATAACAATGGTTTGTATTGTAGACTAAGATCGAAAAAAATGCTTAAAGGGGCTAATAATTTTGACCATAAAATGTTTTTTATTTTTTATTTTTATTCTAACCGAAAAAAAAAGACTTTCTCCAGAAGAAAAAATATATTTTCAGACGTAATGTGGAAATTTCATTGCTCTGTTAAACATCATTTGGACAATACTGCACAAAGTAACCATATTGCAACATGATACGGATGTTCATTTCCCTGCCACTGTTTCTTTAAGACCAAAATTTTTTTCATTGTTAGAAAGAGAAGAAATTAGTTTTTTGTAAATCGATCAAATGTGAGTGTTGCCAAATGGCAATAGTGTGCAATAGTGGAATAATGTGCAATAGTGGAACATGCAATATTGAGATGTGTTAGCTAGTAAGGCCAGCTGTGAACTTTTAAGTTGTAACAATAACAACATGAATGCTAGTAATATAATGTTGTTTAGTTGTATGTTAATGGCATTTTCATTACAGATAAAATCTAGTTTTAATGGCAATACTACTTTTGAATAGATATCTATACAGGTAACAGTGTATTAGCGAGCACCACCATGTTCTATGGTAAGTGAAAGAGAAAAAGGACAAAACTGGCTCTTCCTGTAGATGAAAGTGAGAATGAGATTGTGTAGTGACCATGAGAATGATCAGGTAAGTTAGTTCAGAGCAGAGGTGTGGACTCGAGTCATGTGACTTGGACTCGAGTCAGACTCGAGTCATGAATTTGATGACTTTAGACTCGACTTGACAAAATATAAAAAGACTTGCAACTCGACTTGGACTTGAACATAAATGACTCGGACTTTGACTAGGACTTGCCCCTATTGACTTGTAAAGACTTGCTGCTTCCCATAAAAAGCCCAAAGATAAAAAAGTATGTTGACATGGACCGCTCTCTCTCTCTCCCCGTTTATGTGTGCGTGTGTGTGTGACAGCATGCGCGCGTGTGTGTGTGACAGCATGCGCGCTTTCGGCATGACATCCAATCAAAGCACGGTAGATTGTTTTGATTCGTCAGTATCCAACGTGACTACTATGAGGCGCCTGAGTGGACAAAAGTCAAGCGAACGCAGAGAGAATTTGAATTTGAGATCGAGCCAATACTCGCGTGCCAATGCTCTGTCTCTCTCTCTCTCATACAACATACACCTCTCTCTCTCTCTCTCGCTCGTGCATTCAGTCTCTTTGCGTTCGCTTGACTTTTGTTTACGATGGCGTCTCATACCTTTAGTGCTTTTGCTCTCACGGGATCCTCCTTTTAAACTGACCCTTCACTAAGCCACGCCCAAAAACCGCCACCCACCAATCGCGGCTTACCGATCGTGGCTACGGACAGGGGCTCTGTCAAGCTTTCGAGCGAGGGAAACAAGCCAAATCGTTGCGCAATTATTGGATTGTGCAAATCTGACACCCGCTATCCTAAAAGTTTGGACTGGGTGGTGGAATTTTTCCCTTTTCAAAACCTAAAGCCCAAGAGGAGAAATGCCAGCGTGGATCAAGCTGTGTGAGGGGCGGTAAAGGAGTTAGGCTAAGTTGATTTTGTTTTCGATATTCACATTCAGTGATAGGTGGCAATAACTCACACTCCTCTTATCCTAAACAGATCTAAACTGTGTTCTTATAAAAAAAAAAAAAAAAAAAGCAGGTTATGTTTACCAGCGGTCTTTTTCTTTTTTTCTACTCGATATTATGAGCACTGCTTAGTTTAAACCCTCGCCATTGTAACGCATATAAATACATACACTAATATTTGCTGGTAGGAAATATCTATTTGTTCACTTCTGTTATTTATACTTTGATTTGCATTTCAATTTTTTTTCTTCCACTTAACTGCAAATTTGAATAAAAACTGGATAAAGAGCACACAAACATGCTGACAGTAATAGGTACTGTACACTGTTATGGGTCAATGATGCTAATATTCGGCACAAAACCATCAGTTTCTTAGGTTATTAGATTATTTTATAATTTCACCTCTCCTGCTGTGCATGAACTATGCTGTTGAATGTTCAGCGTATGAGGTTGCTAGGCTAACCTTGCTTCAATTTTGATAAAATTATTCTCTAATCAGTTGCTATTATGTTGTGAATATACCCCTGTAATGTATACTGCAGTCCTCTTTTGTCTGGTTTTTTGAGATATCTCACCAGTTTGTCAAAATTGACTAATTAAATCCTTGGGAATGTCTGACACCAGCGCATACACACTGTAATAGATGTGCCAGGCATTAAAACTTGACAGGCGTAGCAACAGTAACTAAGGAGGGCGAGGCTTAGCGAAGGGTTATTCCAAGAATGTTGATATGGTTTCATTCTTGCTTTACTATTTATTAACAATACACAAAAAACTAAAAGGTTAAGGTAAATTCTTTAATAAATTCTAGTGTTTTTGAGTATTATACTTGTTGTATACTTGTATTATACTTATTATAGTAGTATTAACAATAGTGAACAGATAAAATTCAAAGTGTATATTTACTACAGTAAAGTGTAGTGATTTGTAGTATAAAATACCCTATATTGTAAAATAATACAGCACTGGGTAATTTGTTTATATTACACTTGTGTTACCATAGCAACTATAGTATTACCACAACTGATCAATTGAAGTTCTTTACTGTAGTAGGCTACTGTTCAAAACACAGTACATGCCAATATACGTGTTCAGGGGCCCTGTGGAACAGCTTTCCTCAAAATGAAGAGGATGACATGGAAAATGTCCTCCACAATCTCATCAGCAAAGTGGAAGCCAGCAGACACTAGTTTACTTTATTTTAGCTGCCATGATAAAATGAGATTGATAGTGAGATTTATTTGAAGAGTGAATAATACAGTAGGCTATAATACCTTATCAAGTGTTTCCTTATTTTATCACAGTTACATTTCCGCTTGCATTAGTTTTTGTTTAAATGCTTTTAAAATAAAATGTATTCTTTACATCCAACATCTTTTCCAGGGGTGCCTTATAGTGGTGTAAACCCCTTTACAAGGGGTGTTTCCCCTGTGTAAACTCTAGCCACCCTGATATGATTTTGCTGTTGACATTATTTATTTAAATCTACTTACATAAATGCAATACAATGCAATATTTCAATAAATAAATAGCAGCCACTAAATTATTGTGGATTGATTGGTGCCACTGACGTAGCTGGCCTCTTCTGGCCACCCCTAAGCAAATTTTCAGGGGGGCACCACTGGTCTATTCTCTGTCTTTAAGCGTTTGAAACTGAAAATATCTCATCATATAAAACAACCAAAAATATTTTGGTTTATTAGATTAAACATTTAATATGTAAGTCTATTTTAGTATTTTGGGTATTGTTATTAAACAGTGCAGCAATATGAATCATATCAAAAAGCATGAAAGGAAGAGGGAACACGACACAAATTGTGAGTTTGCATATAATCTCTGAGAGCGCTCAAGAAAATTTGTGTGTGAGCAGTGCATATTTGAGAGCGAGAGAAAATTTGCGCGTGAGCAGCGTATATTTGAGAAGTCGCAATCAGTTTTGTCCACAAACAGAGGAAATCCGTGCACGAGCATCACACAAGGTAGAGAGCAAAGCTCTTCAACGTTATGTGAAGAAAACAACGTTATTGTTTGTATGAAGTAGCCTACTTCATTAACAATATGTGCTACCATTTTACATTGCTGCCAGACGGATTTGCAACTCCATCTCTTTAGCACACACGAGATTCAATTGACAAAATTCCAATTTCACTCAATTTAACTTTGCAGCATATACAGGAGTTGGTCTACTGCTACCACATTGAGGTTATGTAATTTTGGTTAATCACAAGTTGATCACCGAAGACATAACATAGCACAACTAAACTTAATGAATTAGACAGCAGTAGACCTGCAATTTCTGTGTGATGTGAGGCAAAATGGACTCTTTTTTTGGTGGAACTCGTTCTTGTGCATTATGCTGTGGAGACGAGACGCAGCACTGTTCAGTACTTTTTCAGAAAATTGCATTTGTATTTTTATATATCTGAGCAATGTTCTTTCATAAAAAAGGTTTGTTTAATTAATACAGATCTTACAACCATACCTAATCTGTATATATTTTATTTTTCTTTTAAAAAGACTCGAAAATCAAACTGCAGGACTTTGGACTTGACTTGAGACTTGTTGCCTTTGACTCGGGACTTGCCTGTCTTGACTCGGGACTTGAGGGCAATGAATTGAGACTTACTTGTGACTTGCCAAACAATGACTTGGTCCCACCTCTGGTTCAGAGGCAGATAAGACAGGCGTAGTATAGTATATATTAGAATATGTATAAACATTGTTAGCTAGTAGGTTATTATTCTGATGCATCTACTAGAATTGTTATTTATTTGTTAGAATATTTGCTAGAGAAAATATTTATATTTGCTGTATGCATGGTACATGATAATACAATATTAGGTTTGTTTTTAATAATATCCATCAAAAAAGAAAGGAATGAATGAAAGCTATGGGAATATGAGTTGTTGTAAAGTATGTATAAGGTGTCATTTATAAGTTCTGTGTTAAAGCTTATAATACTGCAACACCAATTAAATCATTTTAAACAACAACATGATTAATTATAAGGAAAGTTTTAAATGAGAAATCTCTAAGTTAGATCCACTGTTTGACGTTGTTGACTATGTGGCAACATACCATAAAGTACCTTAAATTTATTTATTTTTTTAAATTTTTTTTACAGCACTTCAAGTTAAGCCATTTTAAGAAAAGAAGAACAGTCATATATATATATATATATATATATATATATATATATATATATATATATATATATATATATATATATATATATATATATATATATTATAAAGCTATAAAGCTTACATCTGTAGTCCCTGGGCAGGAAGTAACAAATTTAACAATATTAAAAAAATAGAGCAATATAAACTTACAGTACAATACATACAACCCATCATAGTCAACAAAATAAAATCAAGTCAGTCAATTAATACATATACTATAAAAAATGTGAAAATTTGATGTGTAAGACTAATTTGCATAAAACATTATCAAAATAAGACATTTTTAGATACTAAATCATCTTTTTTTTTAAGTATGCCATGACTTATTTCAGATTCTCATTTAACATGTATGTTTGTTTGTTTGTTTGTTTGTTTTTTACAATAAAAATAAAATCAAGTGTAGTAGTGCAGCAGGATTATGTTTGTTTGATGGTTTTGTAAACCAACAATGCTGCATGTGTAAACCTTTATTTAAAATGGTCAGTCTTTAAATTTCCATCATTATTTAAAACAGTCAAAATATAGTTAATCATTTGGTGACGCAGGCAGTTAAAGGGTTAAGCCAAACTTTAAGCATGGTTTTAAAAATATTATAACTGGTTTTCTCTCTCTAATTTGCACTGGTATTTTATTCCATTTTTATGCTGCTCTCACTAAAAAAAAAAAAAAAAAAATATATTAATTGTCCAAAAACATTTTTCTTGGGTTTAACTGAACAATCACCTCTAACCGAAATGCTATATGATATTTTAATTGCTAGTTCATATAAAAATAACAGTGGTTAAAGCGTTAAACTTTATTTTATGGTCACCAGGTGGCACTGTTGTTCCTTTGTGAGCTCTTTGTCAAAACAGTAACTGCTGTGGAAAACAGATCAGATGTGTCATGTTATGATACATTTTCACAAAGAGCTTTACACTATTTTTTTCCCGAGTATTTATGAGGCTGACTACCACTGATGATGTAATCCAAAACTAAATCCTCTGCCTAACATTCACCATCTCCCGGTTCATTCACCATCACTCTTTTCCTGACACATTGTTTGATTGTTTACTGTATTTCCCCCCCAGATAAAATGCTAAACATACCAGTTTTTTAAAAAGCAAATTCATATCAGTTAGCTTTCTTTTATTAATCTAAGAGCATTGGATTTAATAATTAATGGTAAGTAATATTTGTTTTATTCTCACACTAAAACAGTTCACCTACAAATGTTTAAAAGAATAAGGTTAACAATTACATGTTATTTCATCAGATTTAATCTATCCTACCATAAAACAAAACAAGCCTGATACAGTTTGTTTTCTTGCCGTTGTAAATTAAACCAAACAGTAAAAACCAAGTCTGAGTAAACTAGTTCTAAGCTAACCTGTTGTCTGAGGATGTATTTCCAACAATATAGTTGGAAATTGAGTATGGATTGGGTTTTAATCAAAGTCCCTTTTAAAGTCTGAGAAATTAAAATTGACTGTTTATTTTTAATTTTGTTTTTGTTATTTTGTTTGCACATTCTTATTCTTTAGGTGAACAATTAACAAGTTAATCCACTTTAAAAATAATTTTGTTTTGGTAAATCTATCAAAATCTGACCATCTGCTTTCATGAGTGGAGCACCGCTCCTCTGTTGATGTCAGTTTGATTGCTTTAGCCACACTATTCTTACCCACACCCCTTTTACCATTAGTTTGCTATGAGGGAATGATGCACAAAAAGAAAGTGCCACATCCTACTCAATATTCAGTTTCAGTTAGAAGTACATCAACATACTGAATTAAACGTCTCAGCAACTTTTGATTTACATACATTTCACTCAATGGCCATCTTTAAAAAGCTTATTGGCCATGTAAGGGCATCTCCTATCTATCTAAATGGGGAAACATCAAATTCTCCACTGTTTGGCAAACCTACAGTACAATATAATGTTACATTCATTCATTTTCCTTCGACTTTGTCTCTGATTTATCAGAGGTCGCCACAGCAGAATGAACCGCCAACAATTCCAGCATATGTTTTATGGATCGTATGCCCTTCCAGCTTCAACCCAGTACAGGGAAACACCCATAAACTCTTACATTTACACACACACACTTATATACTACAGCCAATTTAGTTCATCCAATTAACCTAAAGCACATGTCTTAGGACAGTGGGGGAAACAAGAGCACCTGGAGGAACATGGGGTGAACATGCAAACTCCACAAAGAGTCTTGAACCAGTGACCTTCTTGCTGTGAAGTGACAGTGCTAACCACTGAGTCACTGTGCTGCCATGTTATATGAGGAATGACTAATTAAATATAAAAACTACTAACTTTTAATTTTCTTTCTAAACATTCAAGTTTACATCAAAACATCAAAAAAATTCTATTTGCTCAAGCCGACAGAGGGAATGATTTAATGACACCAACCTCCTGTTGGCTGTTTCTGCATGACACGTTCAGATGTCATCCTGTCAATCAAACTATGTAACTGCCATAAGAATCAATAACTCAGAGTACATGTTACACAAAATGATCCTCTATTAATGCCTCGTCTGATCGCTCTGGTTTTCTGAAGTATTTTTTTTATTAATTAGTTATCATTATAATTATATATTCAGCTTATTCCTGTCCGCATATCTCCACCCAAAATGACAGATATCTCTTTGCTTATAAAGCTAATTGGCGTTCAAGTGGTTGCTGTTATGTGATTTGCATTTTAGTGGTGGGAATTCATTAAAATAATGTGGTCGGACAGGACAGACTGTACCTAGCATTTATTTCATATAATTACAAAACCAGAGAACCTTTTTTTCAGTTAGTTGGTATAAAAGTAGAGACTTTAGTTTTTCTTTTTTTTTTTTCTTTATGTATGTAGGTACCAGATACCAGAGTGTTTGCTGACGCCAGAGGGTTCATAAAAATTAAACTGCAGAAACTGTTGTAAAAACCACACTACAGTTTAGATTCTCTCCCCGAGCCCAAACTTGACCCAACCTGACTTGCAAGCTTGGTTGGGCTGATATTTCCTACCTCCTACCTCTATTTTTGGGCCAGGTTGGGCCATGATCAAAGATTTATGTTGTTGTTGTTTTTTTTTTTTTGTCATTATTTAATTAGACATATTGGGTGAAAAAAGTTATACCATATTCAGAAATAATATAGGAATGTTTTAGCAAAGTCGGCCCAACACATGTAGGTCTACAAAGTTGCAATGCGCAGCAACACTCTAACTCCTGCTATAGCATCTCCTACTGTAGCACCAAGCCTGCAGTGTATAGGTACATGATGCTGGCTTGCCATGACATAGTTAATATCATATTAAAGTAGTGGGCTTACTCCTAAGCCATCTATTGTTAATTTTTTTTTTATGTTTATCATTGTCCACATTTTTTAGGCTACTTTATTCTGATCCATTTGAGATCCATTCTGAATAAACAAACAATGGAGTTTACATACTTCATCTTTTTTTGAATTATTCGTTAAGATAAATATGAACTAATTTCTGTAGTTCAAACAACTCAGAATTGTAGTTGAGAACGTCTGTTATAACAACCCCAAAAAAAAAAAAAGGTTAAAACCGGGTTTGAGCTCATATAATAACAGTTAATGTGTCGAACTCAGCACATCATATCTCGGACACGAAGTGCATAGGCTCAAGTAGGATCGGGTTTAACTTTTTGGCCCCGATCTAAGCTCTAAACCACACATCTGGACTGAGGCCCTCCATCAGATAATTGTCAGTCTACAGCAGTGATGGGCAAACTTGATCCTCGAGGGTCCGGTGTCCCTGCAGAGTTTTGTTCCAACACTAGTCAAACACACCTGAACAAACTAATCAGTGTCTTCAAGATCACTAGAAATCTATAAGCAGGTGTGTGTGTGATTAGAGCTGGAACTAAACTGTGCAGGACACCGGCCCTCCAGGACCGAGTTTACCCACCCCTACTCTACTGCAATCAATGAGTACATTTAAAGGGACACAAATAATCTTTTTATTAATTTAATATGATTAAGATCATAATCTAACTAAACAGAAATTGATATAGGACATGTGGAGTATCCAATTTTATTGGCATTATTGAAGTGCAGTACAGACACCTAAATCAAACTATTACCATCGTGTAGGACAGTGGTCCCCAACCACCGGGCCGCGGACCGGTACTGGTCCGTGGAACAATTGGTACCGGGCCACATAGGAAATTATAAATTATTTTTGTAGAAAATATTCCCCCAGCGACTTGGTTTCTTCCACTCACCCCCGCCATCTCACGTCCAAATCAGCAGAGCATTTAAGGATTGTGCAAATATGTGTGCGTGCATCGCTAAGTAAGTACCCGAAATCATTGCAATATGTATCTATATGAAGTTTCACATAACCATACTCATTTGGGCTGTAATATGCTAATGCATAAATTTAATTCAGCTATACGGTTGTATTATTGTTAGTATGTTCGTCAGTTGAAATGTTTGGCACAGATGTTATGTATCTGATGCATATAAACCTTGATTGAAACATAATCAGACAGCGTTAGTGCAACTAATGCATGCGCATTAAGTTGTTCATGATTAACCTGGATGCACGAGCGCAGTAGCTGTGTTTACAGCCCCCGGCCCAAACCGGTCCGTTGTAAAATTGACAACCGCTGACCGGTCCGTGGTAATAAAAAGGTTGGGAACCACTGGTGTAGGATTTTCGCTGCATTTTGCGCCAGGATAGTCTATACACACATAGCTTTTAGACACTATTTTTCTGCACCTATCTAGTCAGTGAAAGACACACACACTACAAAATGCAAAGTTTTTTTTTTTTTTTCCCCATATGGCACGCAGTTTCAAATTTCATTAAAACAACACTCTTCCAGCAGTTGATTCTTGCATCCAATGTTTTGTTTATCTTGTTTGTTTGAATGAAAGTAAAAGTGCCAAACTGTAGTTAAAATCAACAAATTAAAAATGAAACACCCAAAACTCTGAGGAAACTTGGGGACAAAACAACGTTAATTGAATTGTGTGCTACGACATGTTAGGAACATTTATAAAGTAACTCATGTAAACACCTTAATCATATTATTGTCTTATTCATATGATTAAGGCAAATACTTTGATTACTAATATCCATATAAACATAGTCAATAATTGACTTCTTTATTTGAAGGCAGGGCTTCCTTTGCTAGAGCGCCCATAAAGACCACTGCATTTTTCCCCATTAAAAAGTAACACGCTTTGTGTATTCTAGTCTTTGGTTTTATTTTTTGCGCTTTTCCTTTTATTTTTCATTCACAGTAAACTTGCAGTGGGAGGGTCGTGGTTAAGTAAGCCAGCAAGCTTTTGACATCAGGGAAGGACATGATCAGATAATTATCAGATTTTAAATAAAAAATAAAACAGTCATTTTTTTTTTTTTTGTTAACTTGCATAGATTATGTGTTCATCTCAAGACTAATAATGTGTGTTAGAAAAATAATTATATTTTGATTTCATGCAAACTAAATGACACAAACAGTTATTTTCTAATGCCACAGAGCTCAAAAGTTAATGCAAAGAAATATGGCTTCATTAAACACCTCAGCTACCTAAACATCCCTCATTTCAAGAGTTCACACTTAGCTCATGATTTATACATAACTTGTTTGGCATGCTGTCCCGGGAGAGAGCCCTGAGCTCAAGGGATCCTCGAGCCCAGGACTCCCCCCTTTTTTCAGGGCGACTGGAGATTGAGCTCAGGTCTATCTCAAACTCCCCCGCTGCTGAGGCCAAGGCAAACTTCCTGAGAGTAAGACATTATAAAAAAGGTTTAGGCTTGTTTTATCTATAATATAAAGCACATTTGGATGGTGGGAGGAAACCGGGGAACGGGACACGGGGAGAACATGCAAACTCCACACAGAAATACCAGATGGCTCAGCAAGGACCCAACACCATTGGTATTCTTGCTGTGAGGCAACAGTGCTAGTCACTGGGCCACTGTGCCGCCCATTCTGGATAAAGGAGGAAGAAGGGGAGGAGGGAGGTTTCTTCCAGTCGAAGATAGTAGTAGAAAGGAAATGAGGAGATACATATATATATATATATAGTGATTTGGGATACTTTGATAGGAGGATCATAATTAGCTAATGTGGACCAGCTGGGTCAATCATGAGCACATACTCCTCTCGAAATTAGTTTAAAATTAAACTTCACTTCAAGAGTTCACACTTAGCTCATGATTTATACATAGCTTGTTTGGCATGCTGTCCCGGGAGAGAGCCCTGAGCTCAAGGGATCCTTGAGCCCAGGGCTCCCCCCTTTTTGTAGGGCGACTGGAGATTGAGCTCAGGTCTATCTCAAATTCCCCTAAAAGGCGATGATAAGCGCTCGGGACAGCAGCCGCGTGTTTACACGGGAACTCCCCAAAGTGCAAAGAAAAAGTGCTATATCCAGCTCCTGGATATATATGTGAAGAACTGATAAAAAGTGGGGGAGAAGCTTTTCTAGGCAGTGTGTGAAGGGCAGGGTAGGTTTGGTGGCTAAGAAATAAAGTTAGGAAGTCTGAGTGGCTTAGAGGGGGGTGGAGACTCGTGTGTGAATTGGAGCTTAAATGGGGCCTCTACGGGAGTCAGTGCTTAAGAGAAGGTTCTTTTCTGTTCTGGCTGTTTAAGAGGAGGGAAGAGATTTGGTAGCGGAAGCATACAAAGCTGTTGGGGGTAAACAAAGGAGAGAAGCTGGAGGAAACACTGGCATGCTGGCATGTGGCTAGACACTGTCAGGGAAAAAGGGGAAGGAAGCTGGTATTAACACAGATTTAATATATTAACAATAAAATATAGACATGAAACATTAGGGAAATACTATGCATAATAAAATGCAATAAGCTGCGGAAGCACTTAGCGCTGGCAGAAGAAATACAGCTGTAATTAACAAAAATATGCTATACAATTACTATGCATAATATGCAAACTACTCAATAAGAAAGATACTAATGCAGCGGGAGCCCACAACGCTGGTAAGGGGAGAGGAAAAAGGGGGTGCTGTTGAAGTAACAAGGTTACTATGCAAAACACAGAACATGAAATGTTAATGAACTACTATGCAGAATAAACACGTTAATGCCGATACTGGTGAATAACTATAAAGAATAAAACTGATGCAGCGGAAGCACTCGACACTGGCAGGGGAAACGGGAAGGTGAGGGCGATAGGTGAGGCTTTTGCGAGAGCCAAAACTCCTATTGACTCCTGCAGGAGTCAGAGCTTAGGGTGATGCTAATGTAGAGGAAGGAGGTTGGATGAGAGTCAAAGACAATGAGTAAAGGACTGGTAGAAAACAGTAAGGCACTCAATTCTGGCAAGTGGAAAGTAAGGGGAGAGCTGCTGGGTGTAACGTGATTATTATCCAGAAATACACAATATAATACATGAAATACAAATGGACTACTATGTAGAATGAACACAATGTAGACATTTTATTAATAACTATATGGAAAACAAATAAACTGGTGCATCGGAAGCACTCCACACTGGAATGGGAAAAGAAATGGGCAAGGTAGCTGGAAGTTACAGATATACTAAATTTTTTTTTATGCAAATGAGACAATATAGGATATAACAGTAAACCATTATGCAGAATAAATGAATTGGAGCTGCAAAGGTGCTTGATGCTGCATGGCAGGAAAAAGGGGGGAGAGCAGCTGTAAAAAACACAAATATCCAACACAATTATTATACAGAATATACAAATTATGCAATAAGATACTAAAGCAGAGGGAGCACACAACGCTGACAGGGGGGAAAGAAAAGGGGAGAGCTGTTGGAGGTAACAAGATTACTATACAAAATACAGAATATGATAACATGTAATGCTAATCAACTACTATACAGATTAAACAATGTAGATACTGACGAATGACAATACAGAATAAATAAACTGATGCAGCATAAGCACTCAATTCTGGCAGTGGAAACCGGAAGGTGAGGGTGATGGGTGAGGCTCTTGCGAGAGCCGAAGCTCGTGTTGACTCCTGTGGGGGTCCGAGCTTAGGGTGATGCTAAGATGGAGCAAGGAGGTTAGTTGAGAGTCAAGGCAAATAGTAAAGATCTTGGAGGGAACAGCAGAAGCGCTTGGAGGGAACAGCAGAAGCGCTCATCGCTGGCTGGGGAAACAAAGGAGAGGTTGATGGGTGAAGTTCTTATGAGAGCCACAGCTTGTGTTGACCCCTGCGGGAGACTGAGCTTAGGGTGATGTAGATAGAGCAAGGAGGTTATGAGAGGGCCAAAGGCAAGGAGTAAAGAGCTAGGAGGAAACAGCGGAAGTACTCAACGCTGGCAGGGATAACAGAAAAGAGAGGGTGAAAGGGGAGGCTTTTGGGAGAGCCGAAGCTTGTGTTGACCCCTACAGGAGTCTGAGCTTGAATCAGTTTGAGCAAGGGTGATAACAAGAGAGCCAAAGGCAAGGGGTAAAGAGCTAGGAGGGGACAGTGGAAGCACTCAACACTGGCAGGAGGAACAAAAAAAAGAGAGGGTGAAAGGTGAGGCTCTTGCGAGAGCCAAAGCTCGGGTTGACCCTTGTGGCAGTCTGAGCTTGGGTGATGCAGATGGAGCAAGGAGGTTACCAGAGAGCCAAAGGCAAGGGGTAAAGAGCTAGGAGGGAACAGCGAAATTACTCAACGCTGGCAGGGGGAACAGAAAGGTAAGGGGGACAGGGTAGGCTCTTGTTAGAGCCAAAGCTCATGTTGACCCCTGCAGGAATCTGAGTTTAGGGTGATGCTGATGTAGCAAGGAGATTACATGAGAGTCAAAGGCAGGGAGTAAAGAACTAGGAGGATACAGTAGAGGCACTCAAATCTGGCAGGGGGAACAGAAAGAGGGTTTTGTTAATCTTTGCGAGAGCCGAAGCTCATATTTACTCCAGGAGTCTGAGCCGTGAGGGGGTTTGCTAGGGATGGACAGATAGATGGCTTTGGCTAGAGAATAAAGGGGTGGCCAAGATTGGGCTTAGAGGTTTTAAAGAAACAACTTGGGTTCTTTGAGATGAGAAGACTGAGGCGAATGTAGGATTTGAAAGGCTTCAGAGGACCAATGACCGAGGGTCTGGATCTGGTGCTGGGAAAGCCTTTTAATAATGCCAATTCTGAATGAATGGCTGGAGAATGGTTCAGGAGGACATCCTGAGAGGCGGATAACTTTGAGGTGTTTCTGGAACCAGAGATGTGATACTGGACGATTAGCGTCATCAGTAAAAAGGGGGACTAGGGGGTTTATTTCTTATAATCCTCTTAAGTGTAGGTATACTAGAGAGTTTGGAACGGGTGGGTGAGGGCAGGAATGTTGAAGATGTAAATGAAATGTTCTGTCAATAGATCTATCTTACTTTGCAGAACGAGGAAACCCTTTATTTCCTCATCCCACAAAATTAGATCTGCTATGGTGGGTTGGAGTGAGGGGTTGAGTTTGAATGTTTCATGCTGTGATGTGTGACTGAAGGGTCTGAGGGCTACTACTTTAAGGGTAAGTGATATGGAGTTTGGTGGAGGTTATAAAGGGGGTGGCTTAAGGTAATGTCATTTGTGGAAAGGGACGGACGGGCGTTGAGTTGGGGTCCACTTCTGTAGCCAGTGACCAAAATTTCTGAAAAGAAAAATGAGAGAGTGTCAGTGATTTGGTCTTGCAACCTGGCATGTATTAAGCAGACATGATAAATTGTCTAATGTCAAATAAGACATCTTAAAAGTAGCATTAAAGGTTAGAGAGTAGGAACGCCTTTGTCTATGCATTATATTTTGTCTTCCTCAACACAATGAATGAGAATGCTAGACGTGGACCATTCGTCTCCCCATAGTATGGCGGCAGCCACTATTGTGTACAGTTTGAAAAAGCTGATGAACAATGGTTTTCTAGAGTGGAAATAGATTGAGGGGGCCAAGTGGTGGCAACCAGTGGCCTCTGAGTACCCTTGGAACCAATCTGATGGGGTAGCACCAGTAAATAGACTGGTAAATAGACCAGTAAATCTCTGCAGAAGAAGGAACAGCCGTTCCATAGCTTAAGGAAGCAATCCATAAGCGGAGTTAATTGTAGGTGGGTTTGAGAGAGAAATTGTGCCTTTTAAATCGTGACTTGTGGTAGGGAGCTGGAGTAGGCAAGTTTGAGGTAAATTTGCACTGTGAATTTTAGGTGGCCGAGGATAGATAACAGTATGTGTTTAATTCAAGTTTCTTTCTTAGAATACAAGAGAAAGAGAAATTATTCAGCCAATTTTCTCTTTAGGAAGAAAAGCTTGGAATTTGAGCAAATCGAAGTTGATGCCTAGAAATTCGATAAATGTATTGGGTCCAGCCTTCTGCGAGCAGAATACCTAGATTGGCGAAAACCTTTTGGTAATCTCTTGGTGTTTGGCTGGAGGCAATGTGGGGGGGGGGGGTAATTAGAATATCATCTAAATTTGGATAAGGTGGGGGAATCTGCGATTGTTAGAAAGAAGCCATTGGTGGAGAATTTGCGAGTTGCACTGCTTATGGGACAAATGCAAGAACCTTGAGTGGTGGGGCAGAGAATGGTCAAACATAGTGGTTGTCGATCTCTTTTTAAATAAGATGATCCACAATTTCTGGTTCAATCAGCAGTAGCTGACTGAATATTAGGACAGGAAGGGAGAGCTGAGATGCCCGGGTGGAATCCATAGGTTAGACCTGAAATGAGAAAATCAGAAAAAATTAGTGGTGAGAACGCAGTTCTCTAGCGAGGTGAGGAATCGACAGTCAGATAGTGTTTTAAATGTTTTGGTAGACATTCATTCCCCCACAGGATGGTGGAGGGCTAGGGATATTGAGCATGGCTTGGCTGGTGATCCTAAAAATACCTCTTTAAAGTGGAATAGGTGAAGTGATAAGTTTAAATTCCTGTGGCATTATTATCAGACTTCTATGATCGATGTGATGCTTATTGTCATTAGGTGGGCAATTTTTTAGAAGTTCAATAGCTATTAGAAGTGGCAGGGTTTGTTTTTTTATATGTTTATTCATTTATGTTAGTTATTTGTTTATTTTATTTATTTAACTTCTAAAATGATGTTGTCATTTAATTTGTACTTGAACCATACTTATTAAACTGTCAATTAAATGTTTACAATGGGCTTTACTTTAATCTGATTGATTAAATAACATTACATTTGGAATCTTAACATGAATGATATCAGAAGCATAATTGGCCCAATTCATTCACAAAGTCTTTGCAACTAAAGCTGCGTCCCAAATCGCATACTTATGCACTATTCTATGCCATTTTGTAGTATAAATAGTGTAAGTAGTGTGTTCACACTGAAAACTCTTAAAATAATAAGTGCACTTTAATTACCCGGATGCACTCATTCAGCCGCTAAAATGAAGTGTGTAATGGACACTTTACGCACTCAACAACCGCAGGTTTGCTTACATAGCGGAAGAGGCGGAGCTATCGGACGCACATGTTGAATAACTTTATTTTGGATGGTGAGAACAAAATTCTTCTACGAGAGTGATTATAGTGCCTCCCGATGGTGAATGTGGCAACACTCACGGCAGGTAATATTTGATAATTCGGTCATTTATTTCACTGATTTGGCAACCGTCAAACGTCATCAGGGAAACAGTTTGAATTTCTGCTTAGTAAAAAAACATTAGTGTGCCATTTGGGATGCCACTACATACATGTACTATCCTGTTGAGTGTGTAAGTGCATAAGTACATAGTGCATGAGTGCATAGTGTATAGTGTGCCATTTGGGACACAGTTCTTGTCTGTTCATAACTATCGTAAGAGAGGGCAGGACCATCTCATGTTCTGACAGCTCTTGGATGGTGACACTTCTCTTTTCAGCTATTGGCTCAATGAAGTGTCAATCAAAAGGTCGGCAGCCATTTTGTTGACCATAATACAAGTGTTTTTGTCTGAAAGATACTACTTTGCTGAAAGCACTCCAGCAACTAGTTTGGATGACAGCAGTGTATCCATGGATGTTTATCAACATGTATATGTGACAAGGGTATAGAGTAGGGTTTAAATCTCTTTAAATAAAAATAACCGACTACGCCACCCCGGGAGTTACCCAGGGAAACTATTAGAAAAGGACACAGGTTCGTTTCTCCCAGAAAGGCACAGAGACGCGAGTTAATGCAAAAGTACAAAAATATTTATTTGGAATAAAACTGTCAAATTGTACAGTTCTTAAAAACACATCAAAAACTCCCACTTCATTATTAAACACAAAAGAAACAATAAATAAACAAAACCAAACCAGGATTGGAGGTTCCCACTGACTGGGTACGAGTGGACAGACTTTACCCCAGCACACGCACACACCACAGTGCACTCAAAAATCACGCTATCACGCACTCAGTGTCCCACAGCACACGGTAGAGAAACACCACCACCAGTGGAAAGGGACCAGTCATCCACCGGGGGGGAAACCTCAGTTCCTGAAATAAATAAAAAAACCACCAACAAAACACAAATAAGTGGGTCAATCAGGTTAACACCTACTTTACATGATCTAATTCAGTGGTTCTCAAACTGTGGTACGCGTACCACTAGTGGTACGCGGGCTTCCTCCTAGTGGTACGCGGAGGAATCGCTAAATAATGAAAGAAACAATTAACACTTTTAATCCTTTAATGTAATATAACATCGATGTGATCAGCATTGGCTGTTTTGTGAAGCGTACGATCACAATGCTGTGCTTAGAGTGTTTATTTTAGTGCATTGTGTCATAAGCTGCTGAAAATCAGTTTCCGAAATTTAAGAATTGATTCAGAAGCGGTTTGACTGACATGAAAAGTGGCCAATCACAGTCGACCTTGTCTAGTTGCGTGAAACGTAAGGGTGGGACAAAGGCTTTCTGTGTTGCAGAGACAGAAAAAACAACTTAAAAACAAATGTTTTGTTGGAATTATACTTCTCGGATGTTTTCACTATAGAGATGTCTAGCAGAGTAATTAAACCGTGGACATATTTCCTGCCTATTTGATGATCTTCATACACGTTTCGCTCTCCGACAGCCAGTCGACTCGCCTCTGACCTGTCGCTCCTCTAAATACATTCTGAATGGCGGCGCGGGAATGAAGGTATTGCGCAATTACTCATTTCTGCAAATGCGGCGAGTGCTTTATTTTAACACGAGAGCGCATTCATGTACGCAAATCGCTAAAACAGATATGCGAGCTCTTAAATAGGCTTTTTTCAAATGAACTGCAAGTCCTCTCATGATCGCCTGTGTGCTCAGATAGGATACAATCGCGATCTTTCCACTATTAAAGTAGACATTATTTATCTTTGCTCCTTAACTAAATTCAGTCAAAAGTATTCAAAGTTATCAAATATTTAGAAATAGATTGATACATGATCGATGACAATGCTAATGGTCTTCTTATTTGGCTGTGTTGTGAAGTGAAACTTACTTTTAGCAAAGGTGGAATATTTTTTATTTCTTTACGACAAAATAATTATGCTGGAAATGTTTCTGGATGAGGTATTTGTGTGATTTATACATTTAGCTGTATTCTGATCTGTCCTAAAGCATTACAGGTCAAAGCAATCCATTGTTAGCCTACTTATTGTTTATTTATCACAATTTACAATAAGGCTCTTAAAGCACTGCTTTGATAAATGTAGTGTCGTCATATTTCAAATACCTCAAGTAAAATGAATTCATTTGTTTTATTTGTTTACTGACAGTGTACTTGTATTTTTTTACGTTTCTATTTTAGATTAAGATCAAGTGTAAAATAAAATCTACATGTGATGTACAGCTATTTAAGAAACAAATTTGCCATATTGTAAAGAAAAATAGTGTAAAATATGTAAATAAAAGGCTAAATTTAAATCTTTTTACCATATACTTCAATTTAACCTTTCAACGCTTAAAAATATATATTTTTAAAAATGGGCAAAAAGTGTCTCTATGGCCTTAAAGATTATTTGGTAGTTTTACCAGTGCTATTGAAAAAGATTAATTGTCATGAAAGGAAAAATTGACTATACTTCCTTTGTTAGTGCAAATTATACATGTAGCTTTGGGATGTAAGCAATCAAACCATTAAATTAGGTTTACACTTAAAAAAAAAATGTGATTTCATAATGAAAATCAGATTTTTTAAAAAAAGTAACCAACTAGTACTTTTTAAAAGAGTAATTTGTACTTTTACCTAATATTAGTATTATTTACTAAAATTTGTGTTATTTTAGCAGTGTAATAGTATTTTTACTTGAGTACAAAAAAGATTTCACAAGCACTTAGTGCAGGTTTATTATATTATTAATATATGATTAATAAATATTATTATTAATGGTTTTTATTTGTATCTATTCCTATGGAATGTTTTATGGGTTGCTGAGAATACATTTCAGGTCTTCAATACATAGCATGTCAGTCTTGAAAAAAAATAGGTGCTGGAATTGATTTTCATTAGGCTATGCCTGTATGAACCCTGTCATGTACATTTAACATTTATTTCAAGATTTGTCTGAAAGTGTATGAATATGACATATAGCCTATATTTATAAGGTCCAAGCAGCATTTCCAGCTTTTGATGAATAGGCTACTATGAATACTTTAGATTTAAGTACAGCAGATTTCTTTTTACTTTTTAAGAACAGCGGCATTTTTTTAATGAACTTTTAAAAGCACATTTTAACTAAAACTTTTTTTTATCTGCAAGCACAGTTAATGTTCAGACTATTTCAAATGTTTAAAGTGACTGACAATGATACATATTCTTACTAATAGGAAGTAATCTGCATCGTTTTAAAACTGTGCACACCTGTAGCTGCTTAATTAGGCTTACGACGCTATTTTTTAATACTGGTTAAAAAAATAGTGTCGTAAGGTGGTACTTGGAGGGACGATTTTTTTCTAAGGTGGTACTTGGTGAAAAAAGTTTGAGAACCACTGATCTAATTGAAAGATAGCTACAGCTGTAGTTGCACCATCTGACCTACACTAAACCCAAACATTAATGGTAACTCGAAATAAGACTAATAAACACACAAAAGAATAATCTTAACCAAAAAAAAAAAAAAAAAAAAAAAAAAAAAGCTTTGCATAAATTAAAAACACAACAAAAAGCAGAACACTGCTAATGTTAACAAATCAATTATCCAACACAAGTAAACAAATGAAAGAATGAAGGGGAGCACAAAGCAGCACGCTAAGAATTATTGCAGGCAGTCCCCGCTAACAGCTGCATTGGTGGTGTCAAAGCAGCAGCCAATACGCCGGCGTTAGCATTAGCAGCAGTTGAAGACGATCTCCGGTAACCACGGCAATAGCGATGAACACGGGAGCTAGTAAGCAAATGATACCAGAGGAAGATCGAACGTAAAAGAGAAAGGGTAGAAAGAAAGGGGAAAAGGGAGGATCCTAAGGGAGGAAAAGCGCAAACAAGCCCATTAACATGGTCCTTTAAATGATCACACCAAATCATACGTGCTTCACTTACCAATGGGCACACACTCAGACACGTTCTAATCACTCGTTGGTTGATACAATACAGCGAGGTGCCGGAATTAATAGCTGTACGGCATGAAACACGCAGGTTAAATGCGGCTAAATCCCATTACTCAGCCAGTTAAAAGCCATCACATACCTGCAACTGAACAGTCATCCAGCCACCACAGCCAAGGGAAAAAGCCACCGCCACACGATGCACTAGAACAATGCCAAAATAGAGCTTAACGTGGGTCGAATCAAACAACTTTCAAAAAAAATTCAGAACGAGTGCAGAGCCTCTACCTGTAGCTGGGGCTACAGACACCCAAACCAGTGCGTCGGACGTGACGTATCCCAAGCACCAACTAATCAGGTTTAAAAAGGCGGTGCTACGTGCCGATTGGCCGATGTCAATGCCAATCAGCTGCACAGCACCATCACATTTTGGTTACTCATATCAATCAGCTGCACTACACCATCACATTCACATGTTGTGGACTAATGTTTTATGGATTGGATTGCTTTGATCCTTGCAGTCAAATCAGCCAGGCTGTTAAAATGTTATAGACCTGTGGACAGACAGCAAGCTTGAAAGGTGGGTTTATTTGGTTTGTTATAATCTCTGCTTGTTTACAGATTACTGGAGGACATTAAGTCCACAGTGTTTGTGTCTTAGAAATGGTTTAAATTATTTTAGTTATGAGAATATTGCTTTTCAAAATACATAAGAAATGTTTAGTCTTGTTGGAGAGTAGTTTCTCCTTAAAGAGAGAAGCTTCACCTTAAAGCATACTACGTTACCACAGGTGGACCGCTAAGAGCGGTGAGAGTTTGGCTTCATTGCAGTGGTAGGGATGGCTGACGTGAAACTGATGTTTCGACACAGTGTCGAGATCCCGAAGCGCAAGTGTTTCGAAACACTGCACCGAAGCATGATCCGAAGCACCCAAGTCACGTGACTAAAGTGTTTCGAAACACCTAGTCACGTGACTAAAGCGATTCAAAGCATCGATCAGCTTAGAAACGTTTCGAGACCTGGCGAATCCTCATTTGACCGCCAAGGTCTCTACTACATCTCTGTCTCAGTTGGCTTAGAGGACTGTGTGTTTATAATTTGATTCTATGCTTTGCATGATGTTTTGGGTTCGAATCCCGACTAGTACAAATACTCTGAAATCATGGTTTTATGTATTTTAATGTTTCTGTTTTGTGTAGCCTAAATAGGATACAGCTGCAGTTACGCCATCAATTTAGCATCATTTTTGTAACACTGTAAAACAATAATGAATATTTTTACAGTATGGTTGAGTTTAGGGTTTGGGTAGACATTAATAAAATACAATAAATGGGAAATTTTATGTATATTATAAATAATTCTTGATAACTTCAGGCCACCGTTTTTGATCTAGCAACAACCCTGTTTTAAGACAAAAACAAGACATATTTATTCAAAAATTGTCTATTCGGATATCAGACCAATGTTGAAAAAAAACGATACAAGAGCAAAGCATTACCAACTGGTATTAAAGCTTTTCAAAACAACTACAATAGACTGGCTTCGAAACCTACTTATCCTGCATGGAAGTTTGACACCTTAACCACTGTACTATGTTATCTGAATTATGATATCAGTTCTTTGCTGAAGCTGTTTCAGTGCAATACATAAAAAAATGACCACTAGATGTCACTGTAGAGTGAGGTTTCGATACGTTTCGAAGCTTCGACACATTTGCTTCGACTGTTTCAGTGTTTCACAAAGCCTCGATTTGCCCACCACTATGCAGTGGCTGAAGTCTCAGGGAGAGCAGGGCTCTGGTTGCAGTTGTAGATATTGTTGGCTATTTCCATATTGATGGGCTAAAAAGTGCAAAGCTGTAAAAGCTTTTAGAGCTGAAGCTTTTAAGTAGCAGGAAGCTTTCTTCCAGACTAAGATAGTAGTAGAAAGGAAATGAGGATATATATAGTGATTTGGGATCCTTGGATTGGAGGATCATAATTAGCTATTGTGGACCATCTGAGTCAATCATGAGCACATGCTCCTCTCGAAATTAGTTTAAAATTAAACTTCACTTCTCCATCCGTGTCTCTTTTATTTGCTATTATTTATTCTAATATGAGAGGTCTGCTTAAACACAGTTATTTATTAAACTTAGTGGAACTGAATATAGTATTAAGTGATATCAATCAACATGCCATCAGTCAAGGATATGGTAAAAAGCTTCCTCTGACTCTCTGTCGAGTCTATGGGATGATCTCCGCATGCGGTATCAGGATGGAAAACCCAGTTGGCAGCACTCGGACTGCTGGGTGTTCACACACCATCGCTGTACATCAGATGCTCGAGGAGTTTATTACTCTCACTGGCTGTTCTTTTGTTTGTGTGTGTGACAGTGAGAGAGTGAGAGCATGAAGTGCTTGAAGTCGCAGCACAGAATCTGTTTACTTGAATGTGTGTTTTCACAATGACACGATATGGCAAGAATCCACAGGCAGAAAGAGAAACAGACAGAGAAAAAGACCTGCTTCAGTTTGAGCCTGTGAACAGTGGCAACAAGTTCATGTGCAGGAATACCAACATACTGTAAACTTATGGCAATTCCCAACTGTTTTATGTTTTGGTGAATTTAGATTCGTACAGTTGTATTTGTACAACCTGCTCATGCTTCAGCTGTCTGTGAATTTTCATGCAATTTGCATGACAATGTTTAACACACCCGGAATTTTTTATTAGTTTTAGTTTTAGGTTGTTTTCACATGACGTCATTCATAAAGCGTGAGACTTCAAGGGCAAGACATGATTCTTCTACACAGAACATTAAATTATTTCTATTTTATGTTGTTTACAATTGTTTAAATTGGCCGACATAAAATAATGCTTTTCTATTTATATCTCCTTTGAAATATGGTATAAATCACAAAAATACGGATACGGACTTCCCTCTATGTCTCCCATTCAGTTTTTTACTTCCTGCCCTGCATCTGAATTTCACATGTCACCAGAATCAAGTGATTGAAAACAACCTATTAGTGTACATCACAATGCTGTTTTGGGGACCTGTCAGTGTAAAGCTTAGAAAACGTTATTGTCCTGGTTCAAACTACAAAAATGTGTGTATATAATATTATTTTGGTCACACTTTATTTTGATGGTCATGTTTTTCATTTAAGTTACACTGCATCTACATGCCAACTAATTCTTATTAGATTATAAGTAGACTGTTAGGTTGGGGTTAGGATTAGGGTTAGTGCAAGTTGACATGTACTTGCAAAGTTTCTTATAGTCAAATGTCTGTTGAAGGAGCAGTATCAACAGATATTAAGTCTACCAATATTCAAATGGACCATCAAAAAAGTGTTACCATTGTTTATTATTATTATTATTTTGTAAAAATGGTGATGTTAAGTGTGTTAAGGCTAGGTCACACCATAAATAATGAAATGATGAAAGGTATTAATCTGTTATTTATTATTATTTTTTTTAGATTATGCTTTTAATTTATTATTACCCCATACCCGCTCTTTATGATCTCAAAACTCAGGGCTTCTAGTAGTACCTAGAATAGCAAAGTCTACTAAAGAAGGTCGAGCTTTCTCATTTGGTTCCTAACTCTGGGATAGCTTTCCTGATAATGACTAAGGCTCAGACCCACTCTTTCAGTTCAAAACTAGATTTAAAAACCTATAATTTTAGTAAAGCATACACAAAATGCATCACTTACATAACTGCTATTTTCATTTATAGCACTTCATTTTTGCATCTCGTTTAAATATACTATGAACAGCAATGAACACTATGAACCTCAGGATACAATCAAAGGATGCAGGATGCAATCCAAGACCTGTGAAGAAATGATGCAAGGTATCCATAATCCTGGACAAGGCTGTATCCTGAGCTGATACTGTGGTCTTCATGGAGGAAGGGATAGCGTGGGACTGATTCCTGAAAGATCCTAGGGACATACTAGTCCCCACATTGATCCTGTGGTCCAGCCTGATCACCCCGCAGTGACCTACTCACACCTGCAGTTCTGCACGATGGACGTCCAGTGTTTTCCAGTGCCTGGTACCTAGGCTACAGCTCCACACAGGAAGTTTGGCCAGACATAAATGATCTTGCCCCACAGAGCCTGGTTTCTCTCAAGGTGAAGTTTTTTTTCGCTTGCTTGGATTGGGACTTGTGGAGCTGTTTGCTCATCAGTGTTTGGACTTTCAGCAGTGTACATTAAACCACAATGAACTGAGCTAAACTGAACACTCTGGTTACTAAAGTAACCCTCGCTCCCCGAGGGGGGAACGGAAATGCTATAGTGGTTTTTTAATCTACTTATGGGGATTTCGTTCAGAAAGCCAATCGTCTGATAGAGTATGTAAACAGGCCAATGAAATGCCAATGAATTGGCAGCGTCAACTTGTGCACCTGATGCTTGTTGCAATCAATTTAGAATAAAAGCACAGAGAAAGCAAGATGAAGCATCCTTTTTAAGCTACCTACAGCTAAGGAACCTTCATTATGGCGATGCAATATTGCATTTACGTTCCCCATTCAGGGAACGAGGTTTACTTTAGCAACCAAAGTATTCCCCTTTGAATGGGGAACTTAAAAGCTATAGCAGATTTTTAATCAACTTATGGGGAAATGTCTGGAAAACGCCATAATGACTGCACCTTGCCCTCACCTCCGATGAGAGGATAGCCAGGCATAGTGTGAGCGCTCCTGCATCATAGAGAGGCGTAGGCTTTCAACGTGTTCCCCGGCCCTTACTTATCCCACTTCGAAGGTGATTTACGGATTTAGATATATTTTTCAGGAGCTGCAAGCATCTATATAATTTTTAGGAATGTAAATACAACAGTACCTTGGGAAAGCATGCAGTCCCAAAGGGGAGGATGCTGTGGAGGCAGCCTGCTACCCAAATGGGAAAATATGGCAGAATACATGGACTAGCCCTGAGAAGGGGGAGTACGCATGTAATAAGTTGGTTAGCAGAGAGGGAAGGCATGGGTTCGCCTGTGAGGGGGGACTGCACTGTGGCTGAATAGGCATATCGAATCGCATAGCGGGCACCTACACCCAAAATGCGGGCTGACCAGAGGGCAGACCTACAACGTAATGAGTCAACGAGTGACTCCTCTGCTGAGTCAGTGCTGGGGGCCTGGGAGAAATCTGCAGGGCTCACCTAAGCAGGGAACTTTACTGACAGAGTGAATAAGCGCACGCATCATGTTAGGGAGAATGGCGCAGCAAGCGTGATTCAACACCTTAACCAAGTTGTTTCCTTAGAGGAAACTGGCTCCACTTGCAGATTGTAAAACCTTGCAAATGTATTAGGTGTTGCCTAGCCCGCAGCTCTACAGATATCTGTTAGAGAGGCGCCGCGTACACGCGCCCAATATGTTGCGATGCTCCTAGTGGACTGCGCACACACTCCTGGGGGACACTGCTCGCCCTGGCTCAGTGGGCCAACCTCTGTTTAGATACGGCACTTTCCTGCTGCCGACAACCATGATAGACGAAGAGCTGCTTCGATGATCTAAGGCTCTGAGTGCGGTCTAGATAAATACGCAAAGCGCAAACTGCATAAAGTAATGAAAAGGCTGGTGGTAGGAACCTTGGGCCAATATCTCAGGACTCAGGACAACGTGAGAGTATGCCGGCCCAAATTCCAGGCACAAGTCACTGACCAAAAATGCCTCTAGGATTAGCCGATACCCACCTCTCTTTTTGGGCACGATAAAGTACAGACTGTAAAGCCTGCTCTCCATCTCGGCTGGAGGGACCGGCTCTATTGCATTATAATTATAAGGTTCTATCTGCGTTCTAAATGATTTTGAGACATTGAGCTTCAAAGTTTTTGCATCCCATAGCAAACAGTATATGTGTAACATTTGTTTTTCTAAATGAAAAGTCTTAAAAAACAAAACAACTTCTAAAAAACATCCCCTAATGTAAAAAGTTGTCATTTAATAAGAATGTCAATAACTTAATTTTGACAAAAATGTCAGATAGAACCTTATAATTCTAAGGTGACGATATGAGCTGCATTTTACTGTAGCATAGTCTTTTAAAATTGCGTGAAAATCGTTGTATATTTTACAGTAAAGACATGCAATACTCTAAAAACATAAACAGCAAGATAAAGGGTGCTGTAAATGTAAATACTGTATGTTTTGATGTAATTGATTGACAGTAAGTTACTAGCGAACAGCTTCCAGTAAGTTACAGAACACACTCAGAAATAAAAGTACAAAATTGGTCACAGAGGTGGTACCTTTTTAAAAAGTATACTCTTGTACTATATGTGTGGACATTTGTGTCTTTAGGGTACACATTTGTACCTTTAATGGCTCGTTTCCACTGACTGGTACAGTACGCTAAGGTTCGGGTCGGTACGGATCACCTTTATCAGGCTTGCGTTTCCATTACAAAGGGTACCCTTTTGGTGGGCGTGGTGTATGACAGAAAGTTTCAGTCGCATCATTCTCGCTCGAGAAAAAGTCTACAATAAAGCTGCACAGGTCGTTCACAAATCATATTAAAAGCACTTCTCACAAAGCAGATGCTTTACACGCATAAATACTTGTGTATAAATGTTTATTACGAACTTTTCTATGGACATGAGTTGATTATAACTGCAGATCAATGACATTGCGAAATAGCCTACTGTAACGTCTGTAATTATATAAAATAAATAAATAAATGAACATATATGAACACATACAGCCCCTTACAGTCTCTGATATGTTACCAACTACAGAAAAAGTACACACAGAGTACATTTCATTCTTAATTAGGTTCAAAACAACACAAAGTATAGCCTACAGTCAGTGAAAACCTCTCATCTGTGTCTGTAATCTTCAGCAGCACATGTAGTCTGTGTTAGAGAGTAATTCCATCATTCCCAATACAAATTAGTCCAAAAGGTGATGATAAAAAATTAAAACAAGGCAGTTTGTTCACGTTTGCTGAAGAAATAACATGCTCCCTTTTTTTCCAGGCTTTTTTTCTGCGCTTCACTTTCGCGTCCTTTCCTTTCTGAATGTGTCACTCTCGCATTTGTCAGCTTCTCACAGGATCGGGTTTCCAAAGCTTGTCAATAATCAAGCTCAAGTTATTATTATCAGCTTAAGAAGTCTGTTATTTCAGATTTAGAAGCGCGGCGAGCACAAGCAAGAGAGCGAAACCGCTTGTGCTTCAGACTGGCTCGTTAAAAACTACGAGGCACAGGGTGAATCTGCTCTACTCCATGGCTGTGTGGCTGTTCATCAAGACGACGACAAGGTTTGTTTGAGCCCGGATCGACCATGACCCGATATTATATGAATATATAATTCCGCTGTAATCTCTCGCTGTGTATTTCAAACATGGCGGGTCCTTTGTTTACATTCTGGCTTGTTGTGTAAGCGAATGACATATCTCGGTAAACCAATAGCGTTCAGCTGCACGTCTAGCTCTGCCTTTTGGTACCCTTTCTGGTTTTTGGGACCCTTTCGAAAGGATGCCAGAAAAGTGGTACGGTACGGTTTGGTCCGGTAAGCCTTTTGACAGTGGAAACGGCCATAAAAGCGTACTTAACCAAACCGTACCTTACCATACTACTCAGTGGAAACGGGCCATAAGGCTCCTTTTTATACCTTTAAGTTACTATGAGGTCCACATTTGTAATTTTAAAGTATTAATATGTACTTTTAAGGACCTGTTAGGAACAAAAATATAACTTTTGAAAAGCTATCTATTTCTGAGAGTGTATTCCACAGGAAATTGTTAACAGTGTACTTGCAATGAATCTTTCTGGCTAGTAATAGTACTTTTACTTGAGTATGATCAGTCCTTTTTCTACCACAGCTACACATGTAAATGTTAAATCATCACAGCCTGTCTGTTATTTCACAGTTCAACCTTACGTCTTCTGCGAGACAAAAGGCAGAGCAAATCAGCAGATAAGTGAGTTTTATCGCTCAGAAAATCAGTGTGAAATAAATGTCAAACTTTAACTCAACAGGGCACAGCTAACCTTCATTAAAAGAACTGAACAATCACAATCAAACACACTGGGAGGAACAAAATCCTGACCACCGAAATCCAGCTTTCAAAAGTGTCATTTAAATCATTAAACCCATTGTTTTAGGCTTCTTCTTCTCCTTTGGTCATTATTAAAATAAGCACATGTGTGACACTGATTGTTTAACTACATTTAGATGTCAGCATACTTTTTAGATCAATGGCTCTCAACTCCAGTCCATGAGAGATTGTCTGGATTTGGAAGATGGAGAGGTCTACAACTTTACCTTTGGAAAAGCGTAAAGGCCAGCTTTGATGGATGGATCATTTGTGCCTTGTGGATCACATTACTGCCTTGATGTCCATTGACTTTCTGTCAGAGTTATGTGACAGTCAGTTACAGTTTTTAGAGACCATAAAAATTAATTAGTGCTGTACACAGTGTAAGGTCCACCCAGTTGACCCAATGCCGGTGTCCACTGGTGGATGAAGGTTTAATGCCTGTTCTGTCTTTCCAGTGCACAATGTTGATTAACCTTAAATTTAACTCATATCTGACTCCAATTTTAGTATGAGGTGGTTTAGAATATTAATATATTTATCCTCGTTTTATCTGACTCCAATCATAAAACATTAAGAAGATTATATCAATATGTAAATTAGATAAATGTTTAAACCTTTTGTCTTCACTAGTAACTATTACATCCGTTCATTCTGGTGCTCATGTCGCTCAGAGAAATCGCCTCTGCCGAAGGCGTCCCTCATGGTCACACTCTGGTCAGTCTTGAATATTAAACAGAGGTAATTGACTAATACTTTAGATGGCCACTACCAGCGCGCTCGTTCTAAAATACTTTATTTCACATGAGTTTCACATGTAAAACTCACATGTGATCACATGTGCATGTGAAATTGCACATGTAAAATTTTACACTTTGAAACACACAAACCACATGTGAAATGCACATGGGATCACATTAAGACTAAGATTTTCAAAGTTGTGGTATTCTTTTTGAATCACCCATATTTCCAAAAAAAAATGTGACATGCAGTCACAGACTGTTAACTGCTATAAAACAAAGTACCTATAAGGAATCTGTAGGCTAAGAAGGTACAACTAGTGGCTAGTAAAAGATTTTATATATATATATATATATATATATATATATATATATATATATATATATATATATATATATATATATATATATTTTTTTTTTTTTGTGTACTTGCAGAACCAACTGTTGAGGTTACGTTTAGTTTCTTTACACATCCTAAATTATAAAGTTGTTAGGACAGTATATGAATATGCACTTACCGCTGAATTAACGTTATATCGCTGAAGATGATAAGGTCAAAATGGTCCAGCTTCTTCAGAAAACGTAGCCCTCTCTTTTGTCCTTTGACCGTGACTTTGTATTTTAACTGCGGTACGTTAGTGTTCATATGTGAATGGCATTTTCAGTTAATATATCAACAAACACGTATTTTATCTTCATTTTGCGGCCGAAATAAGGAGACAAAACAGACAAAAGACTGCTAAACGACCGTAAAGAAACTGCGTTTGTTTGTGGATCATTGTTGTCAGGACAACGCGCGCGTTGCCGCGAATGCTCTTCTGTGGTGAACGTGCGCGCAAGTTCACCTCAGTTGCGTCAGAGTGCCTCGTGGTCGCAAAATTCAAAAGCAAAACCCCAAAATGTGTGAGCACGCATTCAAAGCGAGCGCTTTCTGTCTTCTTCGTGCTCGAGAAAGAGTAGTATAAGTTACTGTAGCTTGTAACTGCTTCATTTAAAAGGGTTTCAAGAGTTCCCACTTAGATATGCTTGGCACTTATAGCAGGTTTGGCATGCTGTCCCCGGAGAGAACCCTGAGCTCGGAGATATTTGAGCCCAGGGCTCCCGCCCGGTCTAGAAGCATATCAGGAGAACCGAGATCAGTTAGGTCTCGATCGCTCCCCCTTTAGAAGGGGAGAAAAAGGAAGAGATGGGGTGGAAGGGGGGATTCTTCCAAAATGAAGATAGTGCAATGAGGAGAAAGTGATCCATTTATACTAAGCTAGGATCATTCTGATTGGATTATTATTACGGATGAGTGGCCAGCGGTGCACAATCATATCACGTGCTCCTCTCGAAATTAGTTTATGAAACTTCACTTCAAGAGTTCCCACTTAGATATGCTTGGCACTTATAGCAGGTTTGGCATGCTGTCTCGGGAGAGAACCCTGAGCTCGGAGATATTTGAGCCCAGGGCTCCCGCCCGGTCTAGAAGCATATCAGGAGAACCGAGATCAGGTAGGTCTCGATCGCTCCCCAAAAAATGCCTCTAGCTCAGGACAGCAGCCGAGTATTTCAAAGAATTTCCCCCAAAAAGCTAGAAAGTTTTTACTATATCCGGCTGCTGGATATAGTAATTAAGGAATGAAGAAAGAGTAGGGGGCTCCAGTTGGAGCAAAGTTTGAAACTGACTCCTGTGGAAGCCAGAGCGGGGGAGGGGGTTGGGTGGAGACTAGTGAAGGGGGGCCATAAGGGGTGGGCGGGGTTGGCTCATTAAGAGTCAAAAATATGCTCGAGGAACACTCCAAACGGAGATAAAGCAGGGAAGTGGCAGCGCTATATATAAATATATATGTATATATGAGAGAGTATATCTTTATATATATATATATATATATATATATATATATATATATATATATATATATATATATATATATATATATATATGGGGGGAGGCAGTGACTGTGTCGGCACCCAGGGAACAGGGCAAGCTGGCCTACTCTAGCAGGAGTCTGGGAAAGGGGATTTGGACAGTGAAGACTCCTGTTAGAGGGTGACGGGATGAGTTAGGTGCTCGAGGAACACTCCATTAGGAGATGGAGCGGGGGAGTGACAGCGCTATTATAGATATATATCTATGTACAGGTGTATATATATATATATATATATATATATATATATAAATAAAGATTGCTAAGGCCTGGAAGGGACGGTGAGACGACCCCTGCGGGGGTCGTAGCTCGGGGTAACACTTCTGCGGAAGTCAGAGCTTTAGGGGGGGCGGGGTCCGGCATGAGTCGGGAAATGGGAGGGGGCTGTGAAGACTCCAGCAGAAACGGCCAGGGTGGCGGGGGGCTTGGATGAAACTCCAATTACCTATGTGGCTGGGGGAGGAAACTGAGTGTTACTCAGGCTAGAAGGAAGAAAAAGAAGAAGGTAAGGTGGCTGGGTCACACCCTCACCCTTGAGTGGATGTGGGATTATGGCTGACAAGAGACATCTGGGCTTCTTTGGGGGGAAAGTGGCTAGGACGCATGTCTTGAAGGCATCAGGTGACCACCTTCCTAGGATCTGGATTTGTTGCTGCCCTTTGTACTTCTGTGATGGCTGCTCATATTCTGAAACATAGTATACAGGAATAAGAGAAGTAATTCAACACCTTTAATACGTTTCCCACACATTTAAAGACCTTATCACCACTTTCAATCAAAAATGCTGGCGAGATTTATCTTACGGAATATTTACTAAATATTAAAATGTAACAAATGAATCCAACTAAACATTCGAATACCGATACATGTATATTAAAATCTAGCCGATTCGACAGGTTGTCACCTATAGAGCTGCAGACTGATAGTGCTGCAGTAAACAAGCAGCAAGCTGTCAAACCTTAGTAGAATTTTACTGATTACGTAACTACCTAGTATCCTGATATTCACGGCTTGAATACAGTCAAACTTTAGCATACGATGATACCTTGTACAACAATAAATGTATTACCTTGTAAAGGAATCTAAGACTTTCTAATACTTTAAGCCCTCAAACTCCTCAATATTGACTTATCAGCCCCCAACACCTTCTGATACTCCGGAGACACCCTGTGTAAGAGTGACTGGGAGTTGATCTGGGGGATACCTGTGGAGCAAAGAACTGCTATAAGCATCTCTAAATCAGAACCGTGTGACAGGGCGGTTGTGTCATCTATAAATGGGAAGAAGAGGGGGGGGCGGGGGTTTGCAGAGGGAGAATGAGGCTCGGCAGATCGACTCTGCTATAGCGAAAGTACAAATGCTAGTCAGCATTGGAGCGTTATGAGTGCTAAATATTGTCAATAGTGATATAAAGAGTAAATGGGGGGGGGGGGGGGGGAGGATATGTGAATATGGTATCAAGAGTGTGGGCTGTATGGGCGGAAAGTATCTTTGCGAAGAGTGTAAATGCATTAGGAATGGATGAAGAGTGTGATGGGTTGAATGAGGGCAGTTTCAGGAGCTGGCAGTCTTGAACTCTAAAATGGAAAACAAGAGAGAATTAAAATGAAATCTTAGCAACATGGCACGTGTACAGCAGACATGATTAATTGTACTGGCTGATATTCGTAGGAGGAGTCTTCATAAGCGTATGGATGATTGTGAACGGAAGCGCCTTTGTTAATGCATGTTCCAATACTTAATGTCACAATATGCCAGGGTTGTAGAAGTGGGCATTTGTCCTCCTGCAGGGTGGTAATTAGAAGGAGAACTGAGCGTATAGGGCGTTTCTATGCTGGAAGTCCTGGAAACCTCTTGAAGAGCTGGTGAGATGATGATGGAGTGGAGTTTAAACCCCTTACTGATATAGAAGTTTTTTAAAACTCGAATGTATTTAACACAAAGTATAAGTATGAAAGGCTACTCCATGGCCAGAAATGTCCTCCTCTTGTTTGTTGCAGTCAAGCAGGAAATTGTTTTCTTACTGTCATTATAAACTGACTGACGTTCAGGTGTATTGATATGAAAGTCACAATTGGCGTAATACAAAAGGGTTACTGCTTGATGTGTAGGTTGTCTATCACTTGCTGGGTAATACTCATTTCATAATTATTTTTTTTTAATATGTATATATAATTATGAATAAAATGTAAATATATCAACTGCCTACATCAAACTTAAAAAACGATGTTGCCACTTAATAGGAACTGTGTGAATGTAATGTTTATCATGGCTTTACTCCATCCATGATAAGTAACATGTCTGTAATCTCAACATGATTGGAAATCTTAAGCTTATTTGGCCGGAATCAAAGTCTCTGCACGCAGTCCATTCATGAATTTGTCGGGAGAGAAGGCGGGACCATCTCCAGTTTTGGAAAGCTCCTTGGATGGTGATACTTCCCCTTTAAGCTATTGGCTCCTTGGTGTCACGGTCAAGAGTTCAGAGTGCAAAGGCCGGCGGCCATTTTGTAGATCAGATCGCTACAATGTTCATGTGTGAAAGTATGGCTCCACTCTCACCAGCAGCTGGTTTGGATATCAGTGCACCTTTTCATGGATGTATATCAACAAATGAAGGTGTTGTGGACATATGTTTATGGATTAGATTGCCTGGTCATTTGTCTTCGAACCATTTCAGCTGTCAGAATGTTATGGATCTGCTGACCAGCGGTAGGCTGAGAGGTGAGTTCTTCATTTAAAGCGTTCTATTCACGCTGATCTCGCCAGACTTCCCTTTAAAGCATGCACGTTACCGATAGTGGACCGCTAACGTTAGGTGATCAGTGAGTTCGGCTTCATTCCGGTGGCTTGAATCGCCGGCGTCATAAGTTTAGACGAGGTTGTGGCTTGTGTAGTGAGGGGCAGATGAAGTAGAAGATGGAAGAGTTGATATGCCGGCTTCTTGCGGGCCTTCTGGCTCGATTGCTGGCGAGGCAGCTGCTGGAGGTTTGAGGAGAGCGGGGTTCTGGTTGGAGAAGTTGTTGTTGTTGTTGATTGTTTGTTTGTTCTTCCATGCCAGAAGGTTGAATGATGCTGAAGCGTAGTTTAAATGCTGGAGCGTTTGTAGCGGGAAGCATTCTTCCAAAATGAAGATAGTGCAATGAGGAGAAAGTGATCCATTTATACTACGCTAGGATCATTCTGATTGGATTATTACTGATTACGGATGAGTGGCCAGCGGTGTACAATCATATCACGTGCTCCTCTCGAAATTAGTTTATGAAACTTCACTGAAAAAAAACAGACTGGACTCTAGGATTCGAATCCTGTCTTGGAGTCGACTCCGGCACTACGTCCATTGAGAGTCGAGGAATCGACTCTTTTGAAGTCGACTGTCATTCCCTACAGACTGATTTAAAAATTTCAATTTATTTTTTGCCATTGTACTCATGTACACAATATTAAATCTCATTACATTTTTACTTTTTATAAATCATGTTTTTTGAACCCAAGAAACAACATAACAACTTTATATTTAAAAATTACTAAAACAGAATTATCATTGCAAATAAACTCTTCAAATTCTATTTAAGTTACTTGTTTCCAAAAACATCCCTGAATAAAAGTACAAAAAAATGTAGCAAGTGCAGCACAGCATTGCCACAGCATTGGGATATTAGATTATATAACAGCACAATGCACAAGTGTAGTAAAGTTGTACATGAATATACTGCAAATTGTACTGTTGTTGAACTTAATGTAATTTTATTTGAATTTTATAGTTCATTATTTTGCAGTTGCACATAATTTTACATCATTTATCCTCCTTTATACTGCTGTTATACTGCAGTTTTGCTTTGTTTACTGCAGTTTTTTTGTAAGGGTTTGTTCAGACTATATTGTTTTGTAAGTATGAAATGTAAAAGTAACACAAAAATCCAGTATGTTTACAAAACTAATATTAAATCTGTATAATGGGTTGAAAATACACATGCCTGTTATAATGTGAATGTTACAATCTTGCAGTCACATTAATTTTTTGTGTTTAACATGATTATGTTTTTTACACGGGAATGCATGTTTTACACAAAAAACATTCTAAATACAGACATCCTGCATGTGCATTTCACATGTGGTTCCCTTTTTTCACATGTAATTTTCATGTTTTTACAGTTATTCACGGTATAGTGTGGGTCATCATGAAATATGTTTTTTAGATGGTGATGTTTTTCACATGCGGGTTTATGTGATCACATGCTGTCCACATGTGGTCACATGAATTTTACATGTTGTCCACATTTGGTCACATTGACTTTAGATGTGGTCAAAGGTGATCACATGTGGCCCTATGAACTTCACATGTTGTCCACGTGGTCACATAAACTTCACATGTGGTCACATGAACATATGTGGTCGTGAGCTTCACATGTGGTCACATAAACTTCACATGTGGTCACATGAACACATGTAATCGTGAGCTTCACATGTGGTCACATAAACTTCACATGTGGTCACATGAACTTCAAATATGGCCACAAAAACTTTCCATGTGGTCACAAGAACTTCACATAAACTTCACATGTGGCCATGTGTGATCACATAAACTTCACATGTGGCCATGTGTGATCACATAAACTTTACATGTGGCCATGTGTGATCACATAAGATGCGTTCGACTTCATGCAGCGCTGCGCAGATCGATCGAAATCTGTCTTAAAGCGGTGCATGCTGGTTAGAAATCTTGTTCGGATTGATGCTGCGCCGACGCCACGTGACTGTCACATGTGGCATCAAAGTACCGCGACAGCGCTCCGAGATCAGACGGCAGACTCAGACCGTGCAGCTTCTGAAGAGCGACTGCAGGAGCTCTGATGACGACACCGATATTACACGATTGGCCGAGGTCACCACATGACAACAAACACGTGTATTTCGGGTTTATAATTGGACAAATTCCGATTCAAAAGTTTCAAAACAAACAATTCACTTTTCACACCCTCTCTATCCTGTACACATCTTGCTTATTAAAAGACTACCAATATTTTTCTGCAGTAATCATCTTTTATTAAATAATCTGGTTATAAAGGTTAGCTTGTTTGCACAGGTTTATTTTAAATTTTTTTATACAGACTATTTACTGCATTCATCTCCATGAACGATTTAAATTATATATTTTAGTGAATATTTTAGTGAATAACCTAAATATGAACTCAAATAGGTCTTACAGACTTGAAATAAACTAATCATCATCATTAATCCTGCCACCCTAAAGCTCTCTTAACAAATTAAGTTAATGAACTATTTTATTAAATAATTATAAAATGGTTTTATTATTATAATATAAATAAATATTTTATTTCCTGTCTAGCAGTTTAAAGGCTACTTGCTCTTTCTGGGAAACTTCTACATCGCTCACTTATTTTACCTTTTGTTCTTTTCAACACAATCTTTTTGGATTAAAATGCTTTTTTGAAAATAAATTCATGATCTAAAATAATCTCATAGACCTAATCAAAACACCTTGTTTTGTTTTTTACACTGGAAATTTTTATATCTATAAATGTACATATATGTAAACCCTTTTTTTAGCATTTTTAAACAAGAGTTATTAGCCTAAAAAGTGATGTTTAACTCCTAGAATTTATGCTTATTGCTTTGTATTTAATAGACCTGTTCGTTTTTATGTTTATATTAACCTCTCCTTTCCTCTTATTTCTCTCATGCATTTGTTATATTTTATTCATAATTCTCCCTTATTGTTTAAAAAGGAACTACAGTTTGTAGAGACTGTATTCTGTTTTATTTGTAAATGTATTGTTGTTATAAATAAAAATAACAAAAATAAATAAATAAATATCATGACGCCATGTGATCGGTCATCATGACTGCAGCAACTTTGAGTCCCGAAGTGTCCAGCTGTCCGTCTTGACGGCTCCGTTTCAACTCCGCCCCCGCCTGCGCTCGGCTAATCTCGTTGATCACCGGCTGCAGCTGAGCTTCATGTCGAACGCACCTATAAACTTCACATGTGGCCACATGAACCTCACATGTTGTCCACATGTGGTCACATAAACTCCACATGTGGTCATGTGTGATCACATGTTGTCACATGTGATCACATGTGGTCACATGTGAAATTCATGTGACTTTTCTGTAAGAATCCCGCTTAGATGTACACCTTTGCGTTAAGACAATCATCATTTTAAATTAGAGGTTAGGGCATTATTATAAATGTACCCGACTACTGGACTCTATAGTAACTTTGGTTTTCACTAAGCCCATGGTTTCCCATATGAACTTAATTTAGAATAATATTACCTTCAAACAAAGGTCGGGTACCCAATCTAGGTTAGTCGTGCAACAACTTGTTGACCTAGACGGAAGTTAACGCCCTTTCCACCCAAGTACACTTGAATCAATATCAAGAGTCAGTCGGATCCCTAAAACACAATTAGTGTGCCCAATGCTCCATCTCAACTGAATTTTTAGCCGTCTACTGACCTGACGCAAGACGTGCGGAAACAAGGATACAGCGTAATCTACTTGAATTAATAATTACAGAGTGAGCAAAATATGGTCAAACATTACAATTTATTAGTCAGGTAAATGTATTATGCCAAATTTAATCAGTTAATTCATAAACAATCAATACAAAACATCAAATTATCAAAGACAAATCCAAGATGAAAAGATGCATTCCTGACTTTAAAAATATACGTAACATGGAGCAAGCCATGTTATGGGCTGATCTGGTTAGGCAGAATCGCCCTGAGCCTTTCTCAAACCTTACCTTAAATAATCCAAGAATTCCCTCAAGAAAAGGGGTGTGTGTATAACAAAAGGCATTCACATTTAGTGCTGCCTGTGGAAAAGTCACACCCTTCACAGTGGTTCAAAAGATGCCTGAAGTTATATATTTATTGTTTTGATTATGTCTATTTCTGAGAGAATGAGACCATTGTACCAATCGCACTGAGACATTTCAAATGATATCAAACATGATAGTTAAAGTCAGTTGGTTAATCTAGAACATTCAAACATTGAAATGACCATACTGTATGTGTGAGATGGGGTGGATGAAGCCGAGTTTCAGCAGACTCAGATGCAAATGCAGCTGGAACTGCTTTTTCCCGCATTTCCACCTGCTGGGTTGTGGAGTCAATTGGCCCTGTTTTTAGCTCATGTTTTGAATTGTCAAAGACATCAAAAATATTTGTAATATTTCAATTCTTACAATAGCAAAAAAAAAAAAAAAAAAAAAAAACAACGTCACAAAACATGTCTGACTTAATCTAAGTTTTTCCCTATAAAGAAAAATGTATTGAAAATTAAGCTGTTGATTCCTAAAATTATAGCCTCTTATGTTTGTTACGATAGTCTCTGAGGCAGATTATATGATTCTGATTTCTAAATTTTCAGAATACATTTTGCCTTACGGTGGCGCAGTAGGTAGTACAATCACCTCACAGCAAGAATATCGCTGGTTTGAGCCTCGGCTGGGTCAGTTGGCATTTCTGTGTGGAGTTTGCATGTTCTCCCTGTGTGGGTGTGGGTTTCCGCCAAGTCCAAAGACATGCAGTAGGGGTGAATTGGGTAAGCTAAATTTGTGCCTGTAGTGTATGAGTATGAATGAGAGTGTATGGATGTTTCCCAGTGATGGGTTGCGGCTCAAAGGGCATCCACTGCGTAAAACATATGCTGGATATTTTTTTCTGAATTGCTTTTTAAAACAGTTAGTTGGGTTTAAGGAAGTGGGTAGGCAGGTCAATCTGAGCTTTTGAAAACACTATTGGTTGGTTTTAGGCAAGGAGGAGGGTGGGTCAGTGATTGGTCAGTCAGTCAGTCAGTCAGTCAGTCAGTTAGTCAGTAGCTGCCTCTGGTGGATTTACACAAGAACAGGCAGAAATTTGAGATCTCAAAAATCGAACACACTGCCCTCTGGTGGATTTGCAAAAAAAAAAAAAAAAAAACCTGCAAAAAATGTAGCTCCTGGGATGTATTTGGGGCTCTTCTGAAATGTATAGTGGTACAAACGCACAAACATACATTAAACATAGAACAAAGGTAAACCACGTGAAGATATCTTTCTGTCGGAACAGCCTCGTGAGAGTGTGTGTGTGTGTGTGTATTTAAGGAATGTCTTTGAAGATCTAGGCCTATCTCTCCAGTTACACAGACTTTGTGGAGCCAGGAGTCGTAAAACCTATGCCAGATACTCCGTGATAAAATCAATAAGTAATTTTATCTGTGGACTGTACACTACAACTGTGTAAAACATATGCTGGATAAGTTGGTGGTTCATTCCGCTGTGGCGACCCTTGATTAATAAAGGGACTAAGCCAAAAACAAAATAAATGAATGAATGAATGAATTAATTAATGAATGAATAACCAACGCATGATTGCACCAGCATATAATTTGTCTGTATTCTGTATAGCTGGTATTTTTAATAGGATGATGTATAAAAAATGTAGTGCTATAATTGACTAATATTATTAGTGTAAAAAGTGATTTTTGCCATATATTGGAATCAGTTCACTGATAGAAGGAAGTTATTTCGGACACTCAACACACTCAATGCAATGCAAGCTTTAGGTTAAACTATTTTGATATTCTAAAGAACTGTAATATACTAAAAACAACTAGAATTGTTATTATTACACTGGTTCTAGCATTCATTTCCAGCAAAAACCGCAGCAAGTATTTTTGCATAAATGTTGGTAGAGACATTTTTCTCCAGCGAACCCAGGTAGCCTTTTGTGTTAGACAGAAGTAAAACAAATGTCATTCGGTTTGGAAAAACATGAAGGTGGTTAAATGATAAAAAAACAGAAGAATTTCCACTTGTGGTCACTGTTTTTTTTTTTTTTTTTTCCATCAGGGTGCATATACAAACAAAAATAAAAATAACATGAAATATCTTCATCAGAAAAACAGACCGCAAAACCTAGCAAGAACACACATGCACCGATAAACACATCTTCAGGTCCAGGATCTGCATGTTAAAAAATAGTCTTTCACAGTTTACAAGTTCAATAAGCAAACTCAACATTAACGATTGCAGCCCCCTCTTTCCGTCCCCACACCCACCACAGCAGGCTGACTAAATTGATTGCATTGTAAACAAGTGAACTTAATGAAAAATCTTTTATCAGGGCCAATGCACTTGCCGGCGGGGACCACGCACCCTTAATATAGCAATTAAATTTTTGCAAATGAATTATTCCAGGCAATATTTTCTCCCATTAGCTCAGCACTACATCCATTATGTGTCTGATAGGTACTATGCCGGTCCAGAGGCCGCTACCTCTCTCAGTGTAGCAAAGTCAGATACAGCAAGCACAAATTAACACAATATGAGATTAATTAGTCAAATGCAGCACTAAAACCCATACAATGAGCTTTGCCACTGAAGCAAACATCTATGAGCTTAGATACCATGCAGATACTGTTATATTAATTCAGGGGTCAGCGAACATTGCTGAAATATCTGTAAAACCATTTGCATTTGCATTGAAGAAAGAGGAAAACTAAAGCTGTATGAGGCATATCTGGCACAGTTCAGATTTATGTCTACAAAATAATAACAATGTACTTTACTCTGCATGAATGGATATTCCAAATGTTCAGCTATTATTTTTTGCTATCATTCCCATATCCTCTTTTATATTCCCATACATGCTTTCTTTTTTTTTTGTTTTTTGTTTTTTCTTTCTTTCTTTCTTTCTTTCTTTCTTTCTGCATTTTATGCATTTTAGTTTTGGTAACACTTTAGTATATGCCACCGTACTTTGCGTTCTTGCTATCTTCCCCTACTTTGTGTTACAGATTACCTCTTTTACCTGCTTTTATTTGCAGTCACAGGAACACCAGTCATTTTAGCTAATTCTTTCCACCTGCCTCTCATTCCCTTTTTTCCCTATTTATGGCACGTCATTTCCCTTCATGTTTGTCAGTATGTTGTGTCTGTGTGAAGTATTCTGTTACTCACCCTGTATTTGTGTCCAGGACTGCCAGTGAGCGAGTGTTCTGTTGTTTTGGAGTTTTTCTTTGATGCTTCCTCAGCGTTCACCCAACTGGGCTACCTTGGTTTTGTTGCATTTCCTAAGACCCGCTTCTTAAATAAAGACTTTGTTTTCTCTGCATTTGAGTTCACCTCTTCTTTGCCCGTGACAGGAACATACTGACCATCATGGACTCAGCTGAAGACGTTGATATTTGGCGAGCGCTCGCCCAACAAGGCGCATTGCTGGACCGACAACAGGAGGAAATCGCAGCATCTCACCAAGCATTTGCGGAGGTGTCCCAACAACTAGCGCCGAGCGCCTCAATCAGCTGCAGCTTGCTTTCTCGAATCCTCCAGCAGCTCTCCCTATTCCTCCAGCAGCTTTCCTGGATCCTCCAGGGGCGGCTTCGTTGGAACAGGCGATAACCACTCCACGACAGGCCGACCCTCGACTCAACCCACCTGCTGCTTAATCTGGTGAGCCTGACTCTGGTTGATCTTTTCTGTCCCAGTGTTCCCTCACCTTCTCGCTCCAGCCATCTTGCTTTCCAACAGAGACTTCCAGGGTAGCCTTCATTATAACTCCGCTGACTGGCCGAGCCAGAGAATGGGGGACGGAGATCTGGGACAACAAGAATGAATGCTGCAAGTCATTTAAACTTTGACAAACTCAAGAAGGTGTTCGACCGTTCCCCGCGGCAGACTGAGTCTGCGAGAGCACTAGCGGCACTTCAACAAGCAGACCGATCCGTGGCGGATTATTCCATCGAGTTCCGCACTCTGGTGGCGAATAGCGACTGGAATGCCAAGGCTCAATGGGACCAGTTTCTTCACGGCTTTGGCGGAGTACATTAAGGATAAGATTTTCTCGCTCAAGCTGCCGTCCAGTCACAATGGACTCATCGATCTTGCCATCCTTGTCGACAACGGGCTTGCGCTTAGGGCGTATCATCGCAGAGGCGGAGTCAACGAGTTTTCACATTGAAACAACAGCGCGCTCGTTTGTCAGCAACGGAGAGACGCTTTGGCATTTCTAACCGCCTCTGTCTTTACTGCGGGGGGGCATCAGGTGGCCTCGTGCCCTATCAGAGAGCGACGTAAGCCATCTAAGGGAGGAGTAACGGTGAGCACAACGAACACATGTGCATTGCCCAGGGGTCGGGCTTCACTCCAAGCCTGGTTAAATGTTAAGGGTCTTGTTAAGCAGGTGTCTGACCTTATTGATTCCGGTGCTGAAGGGGAGTTTATGGACTTAGACTTCCCTCACGTAAATTGGGACCCAAATTCATTGGACCTTTTCCTATTACCAAGGTCCTCAGTCCTGTGTCAGTTCGACTCAAATTAAGCCCTCAGTTTAGAAACATTCACCCGATCTTTCATGTGTCTGAGATCAAACCTGTTATTCGCTCCTCCCTGCAGCCCTTAACCTCTGCTCCTCTGCCTCCCAGGCTGGTTGAGGGTGCGCTTACATACACAGTGCGCCGTCTCCTGGATGTGAAAAGGAGAGGAAGAGGTTATCAGTATCTGGTAGGCTGGAAGGGTTATGGTTCGGAGGAAAGATGTTGGATCCCAGCCTGGGATAATCTGGACTGTTCTCTCATTGACCATCATCAGGTCCATGGTGAGTCTTCAGGGAACACCAGGGGGCGTTCTTGAAAGGAGGGGTACTGTCACCATACCTTGAGTTCTTGCTATCTTCCCCTACTTTGTGTTACAGATTACCTCTTTTACCTGCTTGTATTTGCATTCAAAGGAACACCAATCATTTTAGCTAATTCTTTCCACCTGTCTCTCATTCCCCTTTTTTCCTATTTATAGCACGTCATTTCCCTTCATGTTTTTCAGTATGTTGTCACTTGTGTGTCTGTTTGAAGCATTCTGTTACTCAACCTTTATTGGTGTCCAGGACTGCCAGTGAGCCAGCGTCCTGTTGTTTTGGATTTATTTTTTATACTTCCTTAGCGTTTACCCAACTGGGCTAGAGACAGTATAGGGACCTAGTCTCAGTAGCAGTTTTACTTGCAGATTTTGCAGACATTGGCTCTTGATTAGGATTTAACAGGTGCATATTCTGCATGATCTTATTTTAAATCCTTAATTCTACCTAATACCTAAACCCAAAATACTAGGAGTTCATTAAACTAAAAAGTCACAATTAATGCCTGTTAATAATTACAATTTAATTTTACTTTGACTTTGTCCCTTTATTTATCAGGGGTCGCAACAGTAAAATGAATCACCAATCACCATCCTTATCCAGCGGATGCCCTTCCAGCTGCCACCCAGTACTGGGAATCATTCATACAACCTTATTCACACGCATCCACTACTGTTGCATTCTCAGGTGTGTGTGTCTCTCTCTCTTTTTTCTTCTGCAAAGGCCCCGCCTTAATTACACAGACAACGTGCCCTGGGATTGGCTGGAATGACCCAGGGCGTCTTTTGAAAAAAGGGAAATGGCAGTGGAGTAGGAGAGCAAGTTGGTGGACTTTTGACTTGTGTTTGGTGTTGTAGAAAAAATATATAGTTGCAAGTGTTATTTTTGATTGTTTATTTGATTGTGCGTGTAAATTTTAAGTGGGTTTGCCACGCCACACTTTTTTTCTGTAAATGTTTTATCTTGTTTTTATTTTTAGTTAGGGAATTTTTACATTAGGAGTAGTCTTTGTATTTTTATTTCTGTTATTTTGTTACTTAGTTTCATTTGGATAGGTAGAGGATGTATTTTTCTGTCCGTCCTCTCCAAGGTATTTTCCTTTACATTTTGGGTGTTAAATTAAGGGGAAAAAAAGACAAATAAATAGACCCGAGTCCAAGTATTCTTAAAAGTGGTTTTTATTTGTTGCGTGACTTTTATGTTACATCCTTGATGCTCTAAAGCACTTGTAACATTAAGTGGGGTCTCGTCCGGGATTTGAACCCAGGACCTTTTACATATACATACACTACAGCCAATTTAGTTTATCCAATTACCTGTACTGCATGCCTTTGGACTGTGGGGGAAACCGGAGCACTCAGAGGACACCCAGTAGTGCAGTAAGTTAACAATTTTTTGCAATTATAATTAAAGGTTACATACATATAAGGAACTTTCTTTTGTTTGGCATGCTGTCCAGGGAGAGAGCCTTGAGTTTCAGATATCTTCGAGCTGGGGGCTCCCTCCCGTTGCAGTGTGAGAGGGGAGTTTGAGCTCAGGTAGATCTCGAGTATACCCCCCACCTCCTGCTGCTTGAGGATTGGTATGTTGCTAGTGGAATTTGATTATGGTGCTGATTTGGTTTAGTCAATTTACTTATGTCTCATGTTTTTGGACTGTGGGAGGAAACCAGAGGACTATGGGAGGAAACGCGAGCATGGGGAGAACATGAACTCCACACAGAAAAGCTGACTGGCTGGGTAGAGACCTGAACCAGAGGCATTCTTGCTGTTAGGCCACAGTGCTAGCCACTGGGCCGCCATGCTGCCCAATAGAGGAAAAAAGATTAGAAGGGGTGGAAGGGGGGATTCTTCAAGACAAAGTATATACTGAGTAAGGAATCATCTGATTAGTGGTTCATGCATTAGTTTGACTCTGGATCAGCCATGTCAATCATAAGCACGTGATTCTCACGTGATTCATAAATTAGTTTATGAATAAACTTCACACAGCGTTATGAGGAATCATAATGACGCGGTTTCTCATAAAAGAGACACTTTGCTATAATAATTCAAAGGGTTTTACGCCAAATTGAAAATATACTCATAATTTACTCACCCTCAAGTAGTTCTCAAGCTTTATGAGTTTTTTAATTTTGTTAAACATATACACACACACACACACACACACTGACACACACACAAAAAACAAGTCAGTGGTTACAGGTTTTCAACATTTTCCGAAATATTTTATTTTGTGTTCAACAGATGAAAGAATGTCAAACTGGTTCTGAACAAGGGAAGAGAGTGTACATACATGGTGACAGAATTTCAGTTTTGCGTAGACTATTTCTCTAATGGGCTAATTTTAGAACCTTTTAGTCAGTAATGACTTAATAGCTCATAACACCAAATCATACTGACTTATGACAGCATATGCATGTGCAGTGTGGCCAGGCAAACACCTTCATTAGCATTGGCTTATGCAGCGTAACTATCCTGAGTCGAACAGAATCATCTAACATATTTATTAACAGTAAACAAAGGTCTGTCTTTAAATCCATGTCATTTCCATTCTGTGAACAAATTGCATATAGATTGCAGCAGAAATCTACAGAACAAAGTTGCTTATTTGTCATCTGTCTTGAAGTGCAGACGCCATCAGTAGTCGAGTTATTGATTTCCGCTGCCTGCTCCAAAGTTGACACAGTTTAGGTAGTGACAGATTTCATCATGCAGAAATTTCTGCATCTCTATTTCAGAATCTGATTTCACTCTTTTGAGGCAACTCTCTGACTGTAAGACTGTTGGAAAATAACAAATAGATGTATGTTTATTCCACATGCATGTTATAAGTCAGAATATTGATTTGATTCAATAATGTTTCATTTATATCTTTTAATCATCAGATTATGGCTAATTATTTTTGAATGATGACGTACTATTCCAATAGAGCCATACTTAGATTTATTTATTTTTCCTTCATAAATGAATTGGACTTTTGTGATAGTCGCAGTTTGTTTATAAAGAACACCATGTTCAAGCATAAGGTTGTTCATTGGTTCACATGGCACCATGCAGGACACCCTGGCTGGAGGTCGATGATCAACTTTGTAGTCGTTTTCTCTGCTCTCGCACTTGGGTAAAGAGAAGGGCAGAGCTGTCAACTGATCACAACCTAGTAGTGAAATAGATCTGCTGACAGAGTAGGAATTCAGACAGACCTGGCCGGACCAAATGTATTGTGAAGGACTACTTGGAACGTCTGGCTGAACACCATGTCAGAGGAATTTCCAACTCTCACCTTTTTATGACTACAGTTAGAGTTTGGTTTGCATTGCCAGCAGTAAGTCAGACCTATTCCCAGTGCATGTTGGACGCCAGCAGGACTGCCCTTGGTCACCAGTACGGTTTATTTTTTTATAGGTAATTTTTTTAGGCATAGCCTTGAACTGGATGGGATTCTGGTTTGGGGGACCACAGGATTTCATTTTTGCTATTTGCAGATTATGTTGTCCTATTAGCTTCAATGGACCTGGACGTTCAGCGTGCATTGGGATGGTTTGGTGTGAAGTGTTATGCTGCAGGGATGAGAAACAGCACCTACAAGTCACAAGATATATGGTGCATGATCAGAGAATAATGGCTTGTCATCTCCAGGTTGGAGGAGAGTCTTTACCCTAGTTGGAGGAGTTCAAGTATCTTTGTTTTCAAGAATGAGGGACAAAAGGAACGTGAGATTGACAGAATGATCAGTGCAGTGGCATCAGTACTGCAGTTGATGGAGTGGTCCATTGAGGTGAAGATGGAGCTGAGTCTTGAATTGTCAGTCAATCTACGTTCCTACTTTCACCTAAGGTCATAAGATAATTTGTATGAATTTACAAAATGGATTGGATAGCTGATATTAAAAATTTGATGACTAAAATGTAATAATAATAAATTCAGATAAAACTGAGTTCTTGCTTATTTGTCCCAAGAACAGTTTAATCTTTGATGGACTCTCAGTTCAGTACTTATATTTAGTTAAAAATTTGGGGGTGATTTTTGATAGCAACCTGTCGTTTAAAGCCAGATGTATTTAAAGCATCTGTAAAACTTTATTTTATTCTTCTTAAATGGGGTTTCGACATATGCTATCAATATCTGACGCGGAAAAGCTTATTCATGCTTTCATGACCTTTAGATTAGTCTATTGTAATGTTATTTTTTATTTTATTTTATTGACTACCTACAAAACCCTGAACAGCTTAGCCTCCTAGTATTTGAGGGAGCTCCCGGTGTATTACAGCCCGTCACATCCCCAATACTCAAATAGTTTTTAGAGTATTCCCATTAATTGTTAATTGATAGTTAATTGATAGTTAATTGATTATTCACAGAATATCAAAATCAACTGTAGGCAGTAGATTCATTTAATTTCATTTTCTTGTCGGCTTAGTCCCTTTATTAATCCGGGGTCGCCACAGTGGAATGAACCGCCAACTTATCCAGCAAGTTTTCACGCAGTGGATGCCCTTCCAGCTGCAACCCATCTCTGGGAAACATCCACACACACATTCACACACACACTCATACACTATGTACAATTTAGCCTACCCAGTTCACCTGTACCACATGTCTTTGGATGTTAGGGGAAACCAGAGCACCCGGAGGAAACCCACGCGAACGCGGGGAGAACATGCCGAGGCTAGAACCAGCGACCCAGCAACCTTCTTGCTATGAGGCGACAGCACTACCTACTGTGCCACTGCTTCGCCCCGAAGGCAGTAGATCTTACTCATATTTGGCACCTTAACTCTGGAACATCCTTCCTAGCACAGTTCAGACACATCTCTTTGCATTAGCATACACAAAACACAAATGCTTTTGAAATCCAAATCCTCTAAAGGCTTGTTAGGCTGCAATAATTATGTCAACAGGAGCTGAGAACACTTCCCAAAAGAAATTATAATTTGAATGGTACTGAAGCTTATGTTAGTCCGTTTTTCATTATCCCAAGGTCTCCCTAATCCTGGACCAGGCCGTATCTTGAGCTGATGCTGTGGCGGTCATGGAGGAGTGGAGAGCATGAGACTGGTTCCTAATAAACCCCAGTGACAGACGAGTTTCCGCATTGAAACCAGTAGGTCAGCCTGAATACCCGCCGGTAACATACTCACATGCAGTTTCTCCACGGTGGATGTGCAGCGTTCTCCAGCCTCCAGCGCCTAGATTGCAGCTCTGCACAGGAAGTTTGGACAGAGGAGAAATAGTCGTGCCCAAATTTCTCTCAATTGTTTTTCTTTCACTTTCATCAATTGGTGAAGTTTTGTTCCTTGTCACTAGCTTGCTTGGTTTGGGACTTGTGGAGCTGCGCATCGATGGATTTCAGACATTGCCAAGTCAGAAACATTATAATAACTTCCATTAGCGATGTCATTTCTGGCTGTTCAATTGATTGGCTCTAAAAACTGTCAGCAGACAGCTAAACATCTACAAAAAGAGATGGGACATTTTAAATATCATATCTAAAGAATCTTGCTGAGAAAGTGCCATAAGCCAGATTTCTACTATTGCGCCTGAAGCGAACGAGCCAGGGCGAGCCAAGGCCAGTTGCATTTTCAGTGTCACTTCTGGGGCCTAATCGGGCCAAAGTGGAGCTTTCTCTGGGCCAGCGGCCAGCCTTTTTTGGCCTGCCAAATACCTTGGGCCAAAGAGGGCCACCTGGGCCTTCATGGGTGGAGTGAAAGGGGAGGCAGACACTAGTTTTCTGATCGCACAAGAGTATATGCGGCAAACAAATAAATAAATAAATAAATAAATAAGAGAAAGAAAACATCAAACCTTATAGTCTGGGGTCTTTGTGCTTATAATTGCCCTTATGTTTCCTTATTAAATGTAAGGCTGTTGCATAAATGGCTAAAGTTTTCATTTATAAGTGACATTCTTTGATGCGTCCTCGTTGATGTTTCAATAACGCATAATAATCTTTACACTATATTAAAGACACAGCAGCCAGTAAAGGTTATCGAAAGTTTTTGTCAAGTTTAAAAGGTGTTTATGTGCGTGTTTAGATGCCTGTATGTGTGTATGAGACCGAGCAAAAGAGTGCTCCCTTCACAGCTCTGTTGATGCCATGAGCGGCTTCTTTCTTTTTTTATTTATTTTGGAGATAAAAGGCTACACAATATGAAAAAAAACAGAAAGAGATAAAACTAAACAAATTTCGTAACCACTTTAGTAGACTCAAAACAATAATGTTATATCTTGATCAAATAGCCTTAGCTAGTCTATAATGAAATTATTTAAAGAATTACAAATATCGGGTATAATAAAACGCATTAAATAAATAAACCAATATAAAACAAACAAAAGCTAGCTATAACAATTTAGGTATATACAACACATAAATCAAACCGTTTTAAAGCCATACTAAACTTTAATTTTACAAAGGCCTATCTGATAAAAAAAAAAAAAGATTTTAGATATTTTCTAGAAACAACAAACACGGAGAAGGTTTGAAATATTATTCATAAAGTATTTGGATATAATGTTATTAATCAAATTATGCAAACCAAGCAATTTTTGGGGTGAGTGAAAGCAGAAAGTATAGGCTACCTTTTTTTCTGTCATGCGCAGCAGCATGGGGCATCGGGGAAAACTGCAAATACAAAATGTTTTCTGTGTCCTCAAACAAGTGTTTATGTTCTTATATGACGTAAAAATTAAATTTACATGAAATGCTTTATTATAGGTTAAAGCTGCTAAGCGCAACAAAATATAGGCTATATTACTTGCTCTTTTGTGCATAACACTTTCCCTAAGATCACAGAATAATATGCAACATCTCTAAATAAAGGGGAATCACCTATTAAATGAATATAATGACTGAAAACACACAGGCCTGTGCGTATAAGCATATCATGTACTGCTGTACAGTAACATGTCATTTGTTTGTTTCGGTTGTCTTCATTTGAATGGTTTCGTGATGTTGCGATGGTGTGCTTCATCTGCCCGATTCCCACAGAAGTGGGCTGGTTGTGTGACGTTTGATTCGGGGGATGTTCGGGGGAGCGGGGTTTGTGTGACGCGCTGCGAGCTTCTAGCCCAACAGTTGAACCACATCATGATATGGCCTCACTGCTCAACCTCCTGGGCGATTGGCCAGGACCGGCTCGATAAAAGCCCTGGCTCGCACTGGCCCGACAGTGGAAATGCGACTATTGAGATGAATGGAAATGCTAGCGGATAGCTTTCTCCAGGTACTATAAAGTTCCTGGCACACACAGATACATACACTGCCTGCGAGAATAAAAGAGAGTGTTAGATGAATGGAAAGAGAGGACAGAAGCATTGCTTTCCATTTTCACCCTTCACACGCAGTAAATGGTGGGAAAAACCTGAAAATGGTACACAGAATGGCACAGCTATCCAACTGAGCATGTAGTTGATTAAATGTATAGCAGCCCTTTACCCATTCTGACTCTCTATCGTTCAATGATTCACATTTCCTTAAGCTCCTCCGGCAAGTAAAATGTATTTTCTGTTTTGACAATAGGTGAAATGAAAATCTCAAGGCTTCATTAGGCAATAGAAACACAGAGTCAAAGAATATAATGGGATGTCTAAAAAAGTGTGTAACAATGTGATAGCCATCCAGGAGATCATATATATGCAGGTCGCTCTTCTATTCAGATTTCTTTAGTTACAAACATAAATGGCAGTGGCCTTCAACCATGGAGAGCTGTGGTTATGCATAATGAAACAATAGTTTATTCTAACCACTTTCCTCTATGTTTTAACACCAGAAAAGATGTGGGAGAAATAGACTTGACTCTGTAACATAGGTGTCGTACAGTCAGAAATGGAGATTCACCTTCAAACATTTGGAATAAAACTATACAGTAGTATTGAAACATTTTACGGTGGTTTAATGGCGGATTCTGGTTAATATAAATTTTAAATATATGATAAATGTATTTTGTTTAAATATAACTGTGAGGCTCAATAAAATATGTATATTTTTTGAAAAAGCATTTTTTTTTATTTCAACCTTTATACATTATTTGTAATGTACTATCTGTATGAAATTTAATGTCCCTTGTATTTCATTTGACTTTTTTGACAATTAATGTGATGTCTGTTTTCTCTTTTGATAATCCAATAACCATTTTGTTATAATCGAATGAGGGTGTGGCAAACAAGTTGCCTTAGTAATGTCCACCCTGTTACGTTGTGTCCTCCCTGTTACTCCTGCAGTGATGCAGTAGGTAGTGCTGTTGCCTCACAGCAAGAAGGTTGCAGGGTCACTGGTTCGAGCCTCGGCAGGGTCAGTTGGTGTTTCTTTGTGGAGTTTGCATTTACCCTGCATTCGCGTGGGTTTCATCTGGGTGCTCCGGTTTCACCCACAGTCCTAAGACATGCGGTACAGGTGAATTGGGTAGGCTAAATTGTCCGTTGTTTGTGAATGGGTATGTGTTTGTGAATGTTTCCCAGGGATGGATTGTGGCTGAAAGGGCATCCGTTGCGTAAAAACGTGCTGGATAAGTTAGCGGTTCATTCCGCTGTGGTGATCCCGGATTAATAAAGGGGCTAAGCCAGTAAGAAGAAAATGAATGAAATAATATCAACTAATATGACACATATTTTTCTGATTACTTGTATTCAAAGAACTAATGAAATTAAGTCAATTAAAAGCAGGATTTAATTACATTTTAGTCTATTTTTATACTATATGAAATACATACAATTTACAATGCACCATTAATCATTATTAAATCAAATTAAGTCTTTTTTTTAGATAAATCTTGTTTAGTAATACCTTTTAAAACCTATGCAGGGTAAAGTGGGGGACATTTGAGCTCTTTCAAAATGTAAATATACAGTAATTTAACACCTTTTAAAAGATATGAGAATGTTCGGTGGGACATTTGGCCTGTGTTACATGTGAAAAGTCTAAACTGTTATATCCTGAGCTGGACCAGTATATTTTTCTTATAGTTTGATACTCCTTTAAGTGAAATGATAAAATCCTGGAAAAGGTAAAAAAACATCAGGGATAGTTACTACCGTGAAATGGCATCAAATAGAAGAAATGACCCCCCTACAAGTGAATTGAATGAAGTAAATTAGCCGTAGCGTACTGTATGTACGAACAAATGTATTATTTGACCATATATCTTTCATCTCCCCTACTGGATGCATTAGGAACAACAGGGGCGTATAGGCATTAATCGAACATCTTTGGCCTCGCCGCGCGGAAATTGTGAGGAAAATTAATTCTCATACTTTTTTGAACTCTATTCTACTCTTTGAAGTTGAGTCAACCCTACACTTCACCACTTACGGATGTGTGGACCCAGGACACACAGGTAGGAGATACTCGGATTTGTTGAGACTTTACAAGGCTTTTACTCAGTCGTTCTTTGAATGGGAACTTCCCGTGTTGTCCTCAGCTGGCTAAGTTTGCAAAGGAGTCTTGTTTCCATGCTTCAGATGTTTCACGAGGCCTCTAAATTGCCTTTGCGTTTTATGATTCATTCACTTTGTCTTCACTCCATCTGTTTTCTTTTCAGATGCATTTTTTTTAACTCAGCACAATATTGGCCTTGTACGGTGTGTCCATTAATGTTAAATGTGGAATGTCTTTAAACAACCTCCTTGAGCAACAAACAAAATGTCTTCAATCTCTGAGTGTGATTGGCTCAAAGAGAGAGCACTTATCCACTCAATGTTGTCATGCACATAAAAACAGATGCCTTCAAAACCACACTTCCACACAAGCATGTAAGCACAGACGTTCCTGATTCGAGTAGTTCAGTTGGCAATCCTAAAAGCTGAAAGATAATTATTTTTGAACCAAGAGTTCTGATTTATTAGTAAAATAAGCTTGTTAGTGTACAAGCTTCCAGGCAAACTTTGTTGCGGTTTGACTGAAATATGAACACAAAATGCATCAGAGACATCAAACCAAAAACATGATGTTGAAATATGTGACCAAAAAAAGGACAAAATGCTCAAACATGCCCGTTTTTCATAGAGTTGCCCATTACAGTTCAATTAAAATTTTTCTGCCACTATTTTGACTCCTTTACTGAGTTCAAAATAAGCATTATAGGCACACTATGCACATACAAAATGTTTGGCATAGCACACAGAATGAGGCATATGCCGTTAATATTTTCCAGCCAATGATGAACTTCCTGTGAAAGGTTTTTGTGAATATTTTTACTTTCATAAGGTTCCTTTTACAGCATTGATGCTGTATTGTAATTAAAATATAATTAGTTAAATAGACTTAAGCATCCATTTAGTTGTTCAAGCGTAAAACGAGATGAAAGACAGAGTAAACTCAAGCACTGTCAGTGGCTGCGGGCTAGCACAGAAACTTAATTGAAAATAATAAGGTAAAATTAATTTCCATATTTTAAAGACAATAGTGTGGAAAAATGCAATTTAATGCAGTGCTTCTTGTCCGGTCTGAGAACCACTTAATATTGTATATCATCCAGTGAAGATCACTAATTTAAAAAAAAATCAGATCCTAGAAGTGGCGATTTTGTATTGGCACAACAGTTCACCCAGTGCTTGAGCTGGCTGACTAAAAATTCTATGGCTGTACATATCTCCCATTTTTTTAAATGTTTCATTAAGAAATATATGCTATAATAGCCATTGTTTTGGGTTTTTAGGTTTGTTCTTCAATACTAAATGTTCTAGTGGTGTAACAGATCACTAATCTCAAAAAGAAAATCTCATTTTTGTGATGTAATGTAAAGTAAATAAATTTATACAAAATATTATTGTATAAGCCATTGATTTTAACAAACAGAACTTAGAACCTGTAATTAAAAAAAGATAAATAAATAAAAACCAAGAACCAGCTGAAAAAAGGAAAATACTTTATACGAAAAATGATCTTTGCTACTGTTGCAGATAATGTTAGATATAGAAATCTAACATCTTGTACAACATATCATATTTATTTTCAATTAACGATTTAGCAATTTACACATAAATGCCATGTTTTATTATGTGAATCATTTTTAAAAAACCTATTATGTGACAATTTGTGACCCATTGGTTACACAGTGTAATTGCTACAGCATTCACCAGCGTCAAGTTCCATTAAACAGTGATTTTAATCTTTACCATAAACATCAGTGTTTACATCTGAACAATAAACTGCTCAGAGTACTTCTGTGTTATTTAACTGTTTGTAATGAACTGAAAAAGTATAAAAACTGAATCCCTCTCGATCAAATGCAGATTTAAATGCAGCACTTCGAATGATTAGAAAACGTATGCAAATGATTATCATTTATCATTCATGTTGCGTGGGTTTGAATTGAGATCATAATCTTTTAATGTTTAATTGTGCAGCTTAACCCTGAATCCATTAATGCAGGCTATACAAGCAGTTACAGAAAACACCTTTAATTAGTATCCTAATAAAGTATTCAGGTAGGTCCCACAACAGATTTTTCCATTATCTTTATATTTCAGCCAAAATGCTTTCATACACGTGATTTGAATGAGGGGAGGAGATCTCTTGGCAATTGTTATAAATGTTGGATTAACCTATAAGTTCAAAAAAAGTTATTAATTCATGGTAGGGTTAGGCCAATAGATGATGCCATCGTCCATTGTCAATGGCCAATAGACAACAAGATGCTGAGCCGGCAACCGATCCTCTGGCCCGCCCCCATTGCAAACCCGCTTGTAAAAAATACACACTTAGGCCCCATTTACACTAAAATGTCTTAGTATTAAAATGGCATTTTAGAACGAAAATGATCCACATCCACACCATGTTTTACCTAGCATTTCTGAGTAGCCCTCTGTCCGCTGAAAACGCACATCACGTGACCACACATACACAGCCACACACACTGTCATGCACTCGTCTGAGCTAGAGAGAGCAGTGCACGTCGGACAGTTTATCAAGGATGTATCGTTAGATTGCCTCTCATATAAGTGTTAAACAGGATATTTAATTAATCTTGTCTCTATCTCATGGTTCTTCGGTCTTTTGAAACTATCAGGTAACGTGTCGCAGCATCAGTACACTGCTTCAGTCTTTAAATTTCACACTTGTACTTAGTAATTTTAGTGAAAGCCTCAGATACTGTTGGTTGTGCACCTTTTTTACTGACCAACCTCCTGCGGAAAAAGTGATTGACAGGTATTTGTGTGCAACTTATCTATTTATTTAGGATTTGTTTATGGGAAAAATAAAGCCCATGCGGGTCAGGTAGTTGAAACGGTAGGCTACAAATAATTTATTTGTTATGAATTAATTAATTATTTAGATATAATTAATTCACCTTTGCCTATGATGACGATGCCATCACCCATCACAATGTTTCACATTAGACATTGTACAATGCCAAATTGGTCAACATCGCCCAACCCTAATCCATGGGTCAGGTGCGTTCCAAACTGTGGGTTGTGATCTGTAAGGATCATGAATCAACTGTGATCAACCCTACTTACTAAATCATTTATTTATTTTTGGTCTGGACCAAATGAACCAGCAAAAATATAGCACAAGTGTGAACCCTTGGTTATTGTCATTGTCTGATGCTGCTGGAAGCTTGGCAATAGTAGAGCTAGCCAACCAGAAATTGAGCAGCAAAGTTTACATTCTATCACATAACACGCATGGTGTAAACAGCAGACGAGAGGTAATTAATTTGAAGAAATTCAAATTAATGACAATTGCTCCATTGTTTTAATGTTTTAACCTTCTGTTTTTGTTTTCTAGCCCTTGTGCATCAAACAGCTTTTGGACAGATAAAAAGGCTTAAAACAGCTAAAACAAAGATTTTTTAAATTTTTATTTTTTATAACTAACAAGATGAGGAAATACAGTGTAAAAAAAAAATAACTCAGTTTATCCAATTTGTGACAGAACTTATATGCAAATAAGAATGTTATCCCAGGGTTAGGCATGTACAGAGTAGGGTTGGGCATCTAAGCTATAATGCCGATCCGATACGCATCTCGATACAAAGAATACGATCCGATATATTAGCGATACATTTGTGACATATTGTGATGCAACACGATACGATTCACACCCATATCACGATACGATGCGATATTTCAGCACTAACTAATTAGATCAAGTTTATAAGATGATGTGAAAGAGGATGCTGTGCCATTGAATGAGTTTGATTATTTATAAACCAAGCAAAACCAAGACTTTTTTTTTACAAACTGGCTTTTCTCTCAGAGAGTGTCAGTTTACAGTAGAGGGCCATTTTAGAACATATAGCACATATTATTTAAGTATTTTCAAGATAAACAGAATGTATAAGTGCAATATATATTAAAAAAAATATGTATATATTTGCACTCTTTCAACATAAATTTAGCATTGCACAACAAGAATTGTGATTTAACTTTTCAACTATGAAAACAAGTTTTACAAAGATATATTTTGCCACTGATTATTCAAAACTTAAGGTTGTGAACTAGTAGTGTTATGCTGCTTTGAAACATCACTGTCACTGTAAACAACAGGCTAATAAAAATATAACTGTTGTGATGAGTCAGAAGGCATTGAATCCATTTGCAAGCTTTATTAAGAGCACACATACAAACAAACACAAAGGGGCAATCCAGGAGACAGAACGTGGGACAGGCAAAAGTTCAAAGGCAGGCAGATATCTTACTGGTCAGAATAACAGGCTGGAGATCAGGGGCAGGCAGATGTCTTTCGTAATCGTAGAACAAGCACAGGGTCAGAAACACAGATCAGTTCGAAGCAGGGAGTATGGAACGCTCAGAAATGACAGCCAGGCAAATCAAGACTTCGCAAAGAACCGGAGCGTGAGTGTGGTATATATACACGAGAGCTGATGAGTTGCACCTGGACCGTAATCAGTGCCAGGTAGCAGGGCTTATGGGATTTTGAGTCCGTGAGTCGAATCAGAATTCTGGCGATGGTTCCCTCTGGTGGTGCACAAGAGGGTTGGCATCGCCCTCATTTACAACAATAACAAACCAGCAATCTTCTTGCTGTGAGGTGGTCAAACTACCCACTGTGCCACCGTGACACCCAATTATTTTTATCATTATTAATATTATTATTATTATAATTAAATAAAAATTAACAGGAGGAGGTGTTTAAAACCTTCGTTCTCCGTGACACTAGGCTGAATATCTTTGCAGATGAACAATGCAATAGCATTCGTTATTGGCGTAGAGCGAGCAGAACTGTTGCGCATGGAAAAAAAAACTTGCAATGCTTTTCTCGCCACTTTTAGAGCTGGTTGAAGCAGTGCGAAAGCCGGGGATGCAGAAACACTGGAAGATGCTTTCACAACAACACCGTGGCGCCGCTTCAAGTGAGATTTCAGATTAGTCGTACTGCCCGCGTATTTTACAGATGCGCGGCACATTTTGCAAATTGCATCTGTCCTGTCATGTCGTCCATCCTTAAATCCATAATGTTGCTTGCCATACTTTAGATTTAAAACTCAGTGGGGAATAAAATGTTTGTTTTGCTTCTCGCGCTTTCTGAGGGCGCACCACTAGCTTCATCCGCACACCTGATACACTGAGTTGTAGTGTGTGCACATCCGCAAATCCGTTGCTAAGGCTTACTTTATGTAGGTCGATTAAATTATGCGCCAAAAACAGGTTGACAACACTTGCTAATAAATAAAAAATACATTCTATATTAAAAATATAAGCTGTATCTCGGAAAAATCGATGCATCTCGCAAAAACCGATGCATCTCGATTTGCTTCCAAAATTTCATTCATCCTCTGCTGCTCAACCGATGCACTCGCATCGTGCACGCGCATGACCGCGTATCGATACATATCGGTTAATCTTCCCATCCCTAGTACAGAGTGATACCCAAGATTATTTTTTCACAGTGTTGGGGAAAATTACTTTTGAAAGTAATGCATTACAACATTGGGCTACTCCCCAAAAAAAGTAGTTCAATGAAAGCATCAATCATACTGAAATAATCTTTGACAGAAGTTCACTCAAAAGTGAAAGTTCTTTCTGTCTATAATTACTAACACTACTGTCATTCCTATTACATTGAGAACAAAAATGTTGATATTTTACCAAATGAAAATGCAATGAAATTATGAAAATTGTGATATTAAAGTAATAGTGCAGACATCTGGTCCTCGCGTTACAGTAGGTCAGGGTGCGCCTGTAGCCTTTAAAACGCACACGTGGAGGCACACTAAACTCACACGGTAAAGATCTGGACATTCATTTCATGTTTTATTTAACTAGTTCTTTCAATACAACTATCTTGATCTCTAAAGGGAAAAAAAAGCAAAAGAAATTTGTCATTAAATACATTTTAGCAGAGATGTAACTGCCTGTCATTTTCACATTCGTTTTTCAGTTAGAGAATAGGTCTATTAGACTAACCTAATAAAAATGTTTTGTTGGACACTGCACAGTAGTCTACACTATAATTAGTATTGTATTTTATTATATTCATTATTATTAAAACGAATAAGCTATACAATTGATAAAACGAAAAAACCCTTTTTAATGTTTGCTTTCATTTTGGCATCGCTAACAGTTGTAATAAGAAACAACCCATTATGCAGCAGCAGTCTCAAGTTAGAACACTTAAAAATGCCTTTTGAGTTTGAAGATGATCAGCCTGCAAAGTCAAGTTTACAGTGTCATAATGAAATGGGTATAGTGCATGAGTAAAGGGATTTGCCGCATCAACCTCTCATATGCGCTGCAGGTAGGCTAAATGATAATCTTAAAAAAAAATGCAATTCAAAACTTTAAACATTTGTTTTTTTGAAATAAATAAGGAGTAAATATAATTTAAACCACTGGTCTGCTACTGATACTTTATTGTTTGTAGCGAGAAGAAAAAAAAAACAGATGAAAACCTGGCTGGAGAGACGGCGATAACATTGACTATCTGTTCTTCAGAAAAGATCGTAGACACGACATTGTGAAGGCGTTTATCATACAACGCAGTTCGTGTTTATGATCATTAATATTAACTAATATTAATTGCATATTAATATTTATCCTCTCTCTACACAAGGGGTCACCAATCTCGGGCCTGGAGGGCCGTTGTCCCTGCAGGGTTTAGCTCCAACTTGCCTCAACACCCCTGCCTGGATGTTTCAATTATACCTAGACCTTGATTAGCTTGTTCAGGTGTGTTTGATTAGGGTTGGAGATAAAATCTGCAGGAAACCGGCCCTCCAGGAACAAGTTTGAATATTAAACCACACTTTTTAACACTTAAAAAAAAAAAAAAAAAACTTAAAAAAAGCTTAATCCAAATTAACTGTTTCATCTTTCTCTGTCAGCACGAACTTGCGTTACATTTTCAAAAAAAGTAACTAAAATATTCTAACATCATTTTCAAAGTAATGCATCATTTTCCTCGTTACTTAGGAAAAGTAATATTTGCGTTACTTGCAATGTGTTACCCCCAACACTGTTTGTTAAACCCAGACATAGTAGTATAGTTTGAGCAGTGGTGGAAAGAGTACTAAAACAATCATACTTAAGTAAAAGTACCACTTCTTGCCTGATAATTTAGTGCCAGTATTTTTTAATTTAGTACACTTTCAGCATTTTACTGCATTTGCATTTGAGTTTTTCACAACTGGAAAGCACAATTTAAAATTTCTCTGGTTTTCCCAGGGTTGCTTGACTGTTGAACTGTGAACAGTCTATTTCATTAACTAATTTTTTTCTCATAAAGAAAAGATTATAACACCCCATTTAAAAATTAATTCCATTGGGAATTCATGGTGAATTATAGCCTTCTAAACTGACCTCAAATTGACGTGATGATTGAACTCCACTACTTAGGGTATTTTCATTCATTCATTTATTTTCTTGTCAGCTTAGTCCCTTTATTAATCCGGTGTCGCCACAGCGGAATGAACCGCCAACTTATCCAGCAAGTTTCCATGCAGCGGATGCCCTTCCAGCCACAACCTATCCCTGGGAAACATTCACACACACACTTATACACTACAGACAATTTAACCTACCCAATTCAACTGTACCGCATGTCTTTGGACTGTGGGGGAAACCAGAGCACCCGGAGGGCAGGGGGAACATGCAAACTCCACACAAAAATGCCAACTGAGCCGAGGTTCGAACCACCGACATTCTTGCTGTGAGGCGACAGCACTAACTACTGCGCCACTGCCTCGCCCTGAGGGTATTTTTCACATTAAAAACAAGTGCGGATGTTTTGGAGCAGACTTTTTAATTTTCATGCATTGTGGGTAGCAGCATATTGATGTGTCAAAGTATGAGTGTGTGTGTGATTGGTGGGGTTTTGAGGATCTCCCCCTGCGAGCTGCAATGAGTGTGTCGATCAGTCGGGCTGAGGGGAGTCTGATGTTTTTGATGTCATTCATGTCTGAGCTCTGAACAACAAGAAGAAGCATGCACAGCAAAGACTCCATCAGTGACACCCCCCTTTGTTTTGTTCACCAGTCACAGGAGAATCAAACACCAAGACATGATCCTTGTCACTTTGCAGCTTTCTGCCGTCTCGCTCCCTTTGTTTATCCTACGCCCCTTTAGGACAGTGTTGTAAGGTTTTTGAACACCAATCTCTGCCTCTGTCTTTCGTCCTCACCCTCATTCTCACACTATTTTGCTCATTCTGTCTCGCATAGTGCTGGAAGCTCCTGCTTTGAAGCTGTGGCACAATCTTTTGCCTTGTTTACTTTTCCATGGAATCACAGAAAGTGAAAATAAAAGTGACGTAAAACAACAACTAAAACAAACCCCTATAGAGAAAAGTTCAAATTAAACCCTCTTTTTGAATTGTGCATTTTGAAGTTTTATTGATATTTCTAGTGGAGTCAGATGTGAGATTACTGTGTTTTTCATCACACAAACACACACAAAAAAACCTAGACAACCAAGAAGTAGGAGACTTTTTCCACTTTACAGTGCACTTAAGATTGAATGAAACAAACTTCAGAAGTAGTAAGAGAAACTAACAAAATACTGTATGAAGGATTGAAAACCACTGCTCTTATAAATGTATACCTGGGTTGCTGGAATTTGGTACCAATTGATACTGAAATTTTAAAAACATTAATTTCCTGCTAACATTTGAGCGCTACTAAGCACGTTCTTAAACAGCTCTGATTTGCCGTTGTGTTCACGTGCTCAACAGAAATGACTGTGATTGGCCGTGAAGGTCATCAATTCACAAATACCACAGATACAGGGACACTGGAGCATTTTAAATCTGAGATTTATCAGTAGATTGCTTGTATGTCAGCTCATAGACAAACCAGCTGATCGACTTGACTTTAAAACACTTCAGTCTTCCTGTATCTGGGGGTTACATGCAGTAAACGGCGGTGAGTTCAGTGAACTGATGACTATTGTGAATATCCACATATATCGATGCTGAAGCGATGTATTGTGCAACCTTAATTTGCACTACGTTTGAGATAAAATTATAATTAAAAATACATCGATCTTCACCATGATGTGGGCCACAAAATGAATCCAGATAGGCTTGATGTGTCATTGAGTACCATGATATAAAAAAGGCTTAGTGTGGTTTAGTGTATTAAGATGGTGTGTTCATATTCAGGCCTAATCGGCTTGCTTGTATGTATTATGCTACTACTACAGAAAAAAATATGTATGCTTGGGAATATGAATGAATAGATTTCTATCATCTATTGATCCATCAATCAAAAAACTTGAATAGCCAATTCATTGTGAACACCCTGTATGCAACTTTCCTACGTTAAAGAAAAATTGTTTTCTTAGCATAGTTGAATGAAAGTGAAGCAAAATCAATTAGTGTGAAAGCAAAAGTCTTTCAGCTCTTTATATTCTTTGTGTTTACTGTATGTTTCTCGTCTTTCAAAATACCTGCTTTACCATGTGACCTCTCTCTTTTAATATAAATTTCAGCTTCGGCTTCAATGTGAATAATGCTCCCACACTCTTCTATTCAGTTGAAAGAAACTCTTAATATCTGTCCATGATGCACTTTATAAAAGAATGGGTTTTTTTGTGTGTGTGTGTGTGTGTGTGTGTGTGTCTTTTCTTATGCCTGTGATTCTTTGTACTCTGTGCTTATTAAGTCTGTTGCTTTTGAAGGCAAATCACAGATTTTATCGTCCACTATGTATCTGACTTTATTTTTAAATGCTTTTACTTTACTTGGGTTTGATTGTCTTTATGCTTGTAGTTTGCAGTTTGGAGTGTTTGTCAAAAAGAGATAGAAGAAAGGAGGCTCTAGAGGAAAGTTGTACATGGACATTGTATTGTAAATTTCTAATGTACATTATTATAGGCTCAACTGGCATTATTTAGCATGTCACTCATTTTGCAACAATCTAACAGAAACACATTTCGAGAATCCAAAAGCATTGACTGTGTGATAGCCTAATTCTGAAAGCAAAAATGAAATAAAATAATAATTTGAAGGATTATATATATATATATATATATATATATATATATATATATATATATATATATATATATATATATATATATATATATATATTACTTATTATATATTTGGTATTTATTGCAATAATGGTTTCAGGGATGATAAATCAAATATATTTACTGAGAGACGATATATTTACTGAGAGACGAAAGGTTCTGTATGTTAAGAGAAAAGTATTACTTTTTCCGTTTATTCATTCGTTTGTTTATTTGTTTGTTTGTTCGTTTGTTTCTTTCTTCTGTCCTTTTTTCGTTCCTTTGTTTGTTCTTTTGTTCGTTCTTTCCTTTGCTCATTCATTCGTTCATTCCTTTCTTTGTTCCTTCCTTCATTTGTGTTGTGATGAGTCAGAAGGCATTGAATCCATTTGCAAGCTTTATTAAGAGCACACATACAAACAAACACAAAGGGGCAATCCAGGAGACAGAACGTGGGACAGGCAAAAGTTCAAAGGCAGGCAGATATCTTACTGGTCAGAATAACAGGCTGGAGATCAGGGGCAGGCAGATGTCTTTCGTAATCGTAGAACAAGCACAGGGTCAGAAACACAGATCAGTCCGAAGCAGGGAGTATGGAACGCTCAGAAATGACAGCCAGGCAAATCAAGACTTCGCAACGAACCGGAGCGTGAGTGCGGTATATATACACGAGAGCTGATGAGTTGCACCTGGACCGTAATCAGTGCCAGGTAGCAGGGCTTATGGGATTTTGAGTCCGTGAGTCGAATCAGAATTCTGGCGATGGTTCCCTCTGGTGGTGCACAAGAGGGTTGGCATCGCCCTCATTTACAACAGAACCCCCCTCCTGCGAGCGGCTCCTGAAGCGAGAAGGCACCTGACGCCGGGGTCTACCGCGCTGTCGGGGGGCTGGTTTCTCTGGGAACCTTTGATGAAACTCTTCCGTGAGAGTTGGGTCTAGAATATCTCTAGCATTCACCCAGGACCGTTCCTCTGGACCGTACCCTTCCCAGTCCACCAGATATTGGAGGGCGCCACCCCGACGTCGAGAGTCCAGCACTTCTCGAACGAGGTAAGCTTCCTCGCCCTCGATCATGACAGGTGGAGGGGTCCTGGTTTCCGATTCCTCCTCAGCCGCCTCCTCTCGTGGACCACCAGCGGGTTTGAGTAATGACATGTGGAAAGTAGGAGAAATACGATAATGATTAGGCAAGGCTAAGCGAAAAGACACTGGAGTAATCTGGCGTACAATTTTGAATGGCCCTACATACCTGGGACTGAGTTTGCGGCAGGGCAATCTCAGGCGAAGGTCTCGTGTCGACAACCACACCCACTGCCCCGGTTGATACGTGGGTCCCTGGCGTCGGTGACGGTTCGCCTGAATCTCTCTCCTCCTGACTGCCCTCATGAGATGTCTGTGAGCCTGGTTCCAGACATCCTCACTCCGCTGCAGCCAATCCGTGACAGCAGGTAACTCAGTGGGTTCTCCGGACCATGGAAACAGGGGTGGTTGGTAGCCAAGAATACATTTGAATGGCGTAATACCCGTGGCTGGATTTATTAATGAATTTTGTGCATATTCTGCCCACATCAGATAGCGACTCCAGTCGTGCTGTTGCTGATGACAGTAGGAACGTAGAAATCGAATGACTTCTTGATTCATACGTTCAGTTTGGCCGTTGGATTGAGGATGGTACCCTGAGGTGAGACTAACATTAATATTTAGATTTTTACAGAGAGCGGACCATACCCGGGAAGTGAATTGGGATCCCCTGTCTGAGACGATATCATCAGGTAAGCCAAACATTCGAAATACATGATTGCACAGGGCTTCTGCGGTTTCAAAGGCAGAGGGCAATTTGGGCAACGGTATTAGGCGACAAGCCTTGGAGAAACGATCAACCACCGTGAGAATGACTGTGTTGTTCTGGGAAACAGGGAGATCCGTAATGAAGTCCACCGCTATATGGGACCAGGGCCGTTGCGGAACCGGTAGCGGTTGTAACAGGCCAGCAGGGGTTTGGTGAGATGCCTTCGTGCTTTGGCAAATTTTACATTTCTGGACATAATTAATTACATCCTTCGTGAGGGACGGCCACCAGAAACGGGCTTTGACTAACTCCAAAGTTGCAGTGATGCCTGGATGCCCCGAACTGGGAGTGTCATGAATATGGGTCAGTAATCTGGTACGTATGTTATTGGGTACAAAAATCAGGTGATTCGGACAGTCTACTGGAGGGTTGTTTTCTCGGTTGGCCTCTTGGATCTCGGTAAGTATGTCCCACTGTACTGGAGCCACTAGTAAGTTCGTAGGAATAATGGTTTCATCACTAATTGGGGTTTTATCCTCTGATAGCCTGGATAGTGCATCTGCCTTACTGTTTTTACTCCCTGGTCTATAGGTGACAATGAAGTCGAATCTGGTGAAGAACAAAGCCCAACGAGCTTGTCTGGGATTTAGACGTTTGGCTGAGCGAAGATATTCCAGATTCTTGTGGTCAGTTAATATGGTGAATTGCTGACTAGCCCCCTCCAGCCAGTGTCTCCATTCTTCCAGGGCTAATTTCATTGCCAGTAATTCGCGATTTCCCACATCATAGTTTCGTTCTGCGCTGGTCAATTTACGGGAGAAGAAGGCACATGGATACATTTTGGATGGTTGACCCTGACGTTGAGATAACACAGCACCGACTCCTGTGTTGGATGCATCCACTTCCACAATGAAAGGTAGGTCTGGGTTGGGATGACGGAGAATAGGAGCTGTGGTGAATTGAGTCTTCAGATCGCTAAATGCTTGGCGTGCTTCAGAGGACCAGGATAGTTTGTGGGAATTTCGTTTGGTCATGGCTGTTAATGGTGCGGCTATTGAACTAAAGCCTCTGATAAACCGTCTATAGAAGTTGGCAAAACCTAGAAATCGCTGCAACTCCTTGAGATTCTGGGGTAACGGCCATCGTTGAACTGCCTGTACCTTCGTATCATCCATGGTAATCCCTTCTGCACTGATGACGTATCCCAAAAAGGCGATCTGTGTCTGGTGAAATTCACACTTCTCTAATTTGGCGTACAGACGATGTTGAATCATGCGTTGCAACACCATACGTACATGTTCAACATGTTCCTTCATCGTGTTTGAATATATGAGGATGTCGTCGATGTAAATGATGACCCAGCGATCCAGCATATCCCGAAAGACATCGTTCATAAAAGATTGGAACACGGATGGACAGTTTGACAGGCCGAAGGGCATTACCGTGTACTCATAGTGCCCCCTAGTGGTGGAAAACGCGGTCTTCCACTCGTCACCAGCACGGATTCTGACAAGGTTATATGCACTGCGAAGATCAAGCTTGGTATAATATCTAGCCTTTCTTAATTGTTCCAGGGCAGGAGGTACGAGGGGTAAAGGATAGCGGAATTTTACGGTGATTTCATTGAGCCCTCGGTAATCAATACAGGGACGTAAACTGCCATCTTTCTTCTTTACAAAGAAGAATCCAGCTGAAGCAGGAGATGTAGAAGGTCGGATGAAACCCTTGGCCAATTCCTCGTCGATATATTCAGACATTGCCTTGTGCTCAGGTTGTGACAGAGGGAATATTCGACCCGTTGGAGGACTTGAACCTGGAATTAACTCAATAGCACAATCACTTGGTCGATGTGGGGGAAGTTGAGTAGCTTTTTGTTTGCTAAAAGCTTCATGTAAGTCATGGTACTCAATGGGGATTAGTTCATCAACGAGTTCAGGTAACACATTGGTGGTTCGTAATGGAATTTTGTGAATGGGCTGGATGCACTGTTTCATGCATGACTCACTCCACTGCAATATCTGTCCGTCCCTCCAGGAGATATGAGGATCATGTCGCCTTAACCAGGGCAGTCCCAACACCAGTGGATGATTAACTGAATCAATAATGTAGAATTGCATTTCTTCAATGTGTAGAACACCAACTTGTAACTGTAGCTTATTCGTAATCATACGGATGCGTCCTTCACCCACAGGACGACCGTCTAGTGCTTCCACTGCAAGACAGGAATCATATGAGCTGAGAGATAGTTCGTGACATAAAGCAAATTTCTTAGATATAAAGTTTCCGGCAGATCCAGAGTCGACAAGAGCCGTAGTATTAATCATTCTTTTATCAAATTTAATAATCACAGGAATCAGTACACTGAAAAGTGCAGGAACATGGGAAGGACTCACCGATTGAACTGGTGTCTGAGGTCGTACGCTGCAGGTGGATTTCCTGTGCCCTGATTGACCACAGTACAGGCATAGATGATTTTGCAATCGATGCATTCTTTCTTCATGGGTGAGACGGGTGAAACCCAGTTGCATGGGTTCATCAGGGGGCGTGTCACTTGAAACATGGAGCTGTGTGCGAGGATTTCTACGGCTGCGAATCAGATGATCAAGACGGATGGTAAGTTCAATGAGTTCGTTCAATTTCTTTCCTTCGTCACGGCAAGCCAATTCAGATTGTAGATTGGTACTCAGACCCCGTCTGAATAGTGTCTTCAGTGTATCCTCAACCCAGTTAGTTTGAGCGGCGAGAGTGCGAAATGACAGGGCGTATTCTGCAGCTGTGTTACGCCCCTGTGTAAGAGAAAGTAACTGCTCACCGGGGCTTCTCCCATCTGCTGGGTGCTCGAACACTTCCCGAAATTGCTTGAGAAAAGTTTCAAATGTGGGATAGTTACATTCCTCCTCCTTCCATATCGCTGTAGCCCATTCCAGCGCTTTCCCCGTTAACAGGTTGCATACAAAAGCCACCCGACTAGAATCAGTGGGATATAATGCAGGTTGTTGGTTAACAAATAGTTTGCATTGCAATAAGAAGCCTTTGCAGCGAGAAGGTGACCCATCAAACTTTTCAGGAAAAGCTAATCGGGGACTTACGGTAGCCGGAGCATTGGAGACATGCGTTGGTTGAGAAGCTGTCATGGTAGCAGGCGGGGTAACTGCAGGATTCGGATGACGGAGTTGCTGCATAGCTCTCACCAGTTCCTCCGTGAGAGAAGTTAGATGGGTGAGTTGTTGATGATGGGTGGCTAACTGAGTGGCTTGAGCGGAAAGTTCAGTCGAGACTTGTGCTAAAGCTGCTGGATTCTGTAGTGGCGAAGTCTTCTGTTGAGATGAGTCAGAAGGCATTGAATCCATTTGCAAGCTTTATTAAGAGCACACATACAAACAAACACAAAGGGGCAATCCAGGAGACAGAACGTGGGACAGGCAAAAGTTCAAAGGCAGGCAGATATCTTACTGGTCAGAATAACAGGCTGGAGATCAGGGGCAGGCAGATGTCTTTCGTAATCGTAGAACAAGCACAGGGTCAGAAACACAGATCAGTCCGAAGCAGGGAGTATGGAACGCTCAGAAATGACAGCCAGGCAAATCAAGACTTCGCAACGAACCGGAGCGTGAGTGCGGTATATATACACGAGAGCTGATGAGTTGCACCTGGACCGTAATCAGTGCCAGGTAGCAGGGCTTATGGGATTTTGAGTCCGTGAGTCGAATCAGAATTCTGGCGATGGTTCCCTCTGGTGGTGCACAAGAGGGTTGGCATCGCCCTCATTTACAACAATTTGTTCCTTCAATCGTTCCTTTTTTTGTTCCTTTGTTCGTTTATTATTTATTTGGTATTTATAGCAATATTGGTTTCAGTGATGATACATCATATGTATTTACTGAGTGACAAAAGGTCCTTTATGTTAAGAGAAAAGTATTACTTTTTCCTTTCATTTATTTGTTTGTTTATTCATTTGTTTGTTCGTTCGTTTCTTTCTTCGGTCCTTCGTTCGTTCCTTCGTTCATTCCTTTGTTTGTTCTTTTGTTCGTTCACTCTTTTTGTTCGTTCCTTCCTTTGCTCGTTCGTTTGTTCATTCCTTTCTTTGTTCCTTCCTTCATTCCTTTCTTCGTTTGTTCCTTCCATGGTTTCTTTGTTTGTTCCTTTGTTCGTTTATTATTTATTTGGTATTTATTGCAATATGGGTTTCAGTGATGATACATCATATGCATTTACTGAAAGACAAAATGTCCTTTATGTTAAGAGAAAAGTATTACTTTTTTCCTTTCATTCGCTTGTTTATTTATTTGTTTGTTTGTTTGTTCTTTCTTCATTCGTTTCTGTACCTTTCTTTCTTCGTTCATTCCTTTGCTTATTCCTTTGTTTGTTCTTTTGTTAATTCCTTCCTTCATTCCTTCATTTGTTCCCTTGTTCTTTTGTTAGTTCGCTTCTTTGTTCTTTCCTTTGCTCATTTGTTCCTTTGTTCGTTCCCTCGTTCTTTTTTCATTCCTTCCTTTATTCCTTTGTTTGTTTCATTGTTTGTACTTTCATTCTTTCCTTCTTTTGTTACTTTGTTCGTTCCATCATTTATTCTTTATAAAAAAAAAGTTTTTAGTGCACACACACACGTGCACGCACGCATGCAATAAACATAATCTGTTTTATCTATACAAGACGCTAGACATTGACCTTGAGCAAATCAACTTTGCATGCTGTACTCACTGTTTCCTATGTTAGTCCACAAATATTGTCTACTTATAGTAAATGAGTGAAATAAAGGAATGAGTAAATTTGAGCACTGTGTGTACTGGAAGTGTTTATTGTTTTGTTTGTGCTTTGTTGCTGGATGAATATCTCTTTTGATTTGGGTAATATTTGATACCTTCAGACTCTTTAATTTAGTTATTCAACACTTAGCAAGCTGTGTATTAGTAACGAAACAAAGTATTTTGATCTCTGTCATGTATACAAGCATGAACAATTAGTTAATAATTTACTTAGAAACGTACACCCTTAGGATTTATCTTGTGGTCTGGTGCAGAAATTAATTTGGTCTGTGAACCTTCCGGGTGCATTAGGGCTGATTAATACCTCTGCGTCGAGCGATCACCGTAACCCATGGTGCCTACCTTGTGAGTAGTTGTGCATTTATACTTCTGTGTGCTGTTTGTGTTGCTCTGCAATAACACTTCCGAAACACTCGTTGGCAGTATTTTTTTATGTTCCTCTGTGTCGAGTTTCTTTGTGGATGTTTTGTTTCTTCTGAACGTCATTTTAATGTAAAAGTAGTTCAAACTTGCTCATTTAGATGCAGGAGTCATGGATGTGCAACACCTTTAATCATATAGGTAAACAAAAAACATCTGCAGCTCCTTCACAGGACTCGACACTTGTAAACACTCGCTCCATTAGGCTCATGGCTTTGAGTACCTTCTACACTCGCCACAGCTACCAAGATGACCAATGACAGAGCTTGCACTACACGTCATTGCATTTAGTTACATTTATTGAAAGGTACCTATCAGCGTCAGCCATGGCAAGAGCTATACAACCATGCAAAAGCTGTGCCAGAGCATATGTGTGTGCTTAATGCATCAGTATAAATCAGCCTTTAGTGTTGTCACGATACTGGAATTTTGGTACTTAAATTTTTTAAACATTTATTTCCCGCTAACATTTTAGCAATGTTGAAGGGCCATGTTGTTTTGCCACAACAATGTGGTGTCTCTGCCGTCTAAACACTGTGACCATAATGAATATTAATGAAGTTGCACAATAGAGCGCGCTGATTGGTTTGAACCAAGCCTTACTCATGCATTGTAAGATGTAAGATGTAATAAGACACTCTCTGGCACAGGCGTCCAGTCTGCACGCTGGAATACAACGCTATTATGTCATAACCGTGACGCAGCTTTAAAAATTTGTTTCAAACCGGAAGTTCGAAACCGGAAGTTAGTGAAATATAGGTGTCCTAATAGTGTTTTTAGCAGTGTGGGACACATATACGACTGTCAACAGATCAAAAAATGTGTTTTGGTGTTTCGTGACCCTTTAAGCACCACCGATTGCCTATTGTGTTCACATGCTGGTTGGTCAGCTATTTTGTCTATGATCTGACATACAAGTGATGATGGATTAACTCCAGTGTCTGTGTACTTTATCTGTGATTGCACTTAACAGCAGTGAAGCCTGGTGAACTGATGACCTTTACAGCCAATTACTGTCATTTCTATTGAGCATGTTAGTACAGTGTCCAATCAGCATTAAGTACGCATTCAACAGTGCCCAAATGTTAGCAGGAAATTAACTTTTTAAAACATTTCATTACCGATTGATGCTAAAATTTCAAAACAAGACAACTTTTGTGGTTATTCTCTAGCCATAACAGAGCGCATTTCTAATGCAGTCATGAACTATCCTGTAGCTGAGGAAAAAGATACATGGAAACAGATAAACTGATCTAACATGATTACGAAAAAACAAATGATTGTTTATCTGTGTTCTTCAAGCCATCCGGCCCTAGTTATTTATTTATTAATAAAGTATATTTATAATGCAGTGTTAATTGACTTTGCTTTTATCACTGTATAGAATACTATAAACTGGTATAAATTAGGGCTGCACAATTCTGGCTAAAATGAGAATCACATTTTTTGCTTAGAATAAAAATCACGATTTTCTCATGATTCTGTAGCTGTAAAATAAAGGTTAATATGAGTGGGCTATTATTATTGTTAAAAGAATGAATGAAAATATATATATAATATTATGTGTAGGAGTACGGTTAAAATACAACATTTTGTAGACTTGAAATGGACTTGAACAGACATTAAATTTGTCCTGGTCATTGATGCACAGTAAAGTGATGACATTAGAATACAACTATTGATAATTCTGATGTTGAATTATGTTTGAGACATATGCTTGCAATCTGTCATTGACAATATTATTAGACCATTTTTTTCACGTCATGTGTGATTTCGCAGCCGCGAATACATCATTACATTAAGACAGAAATGGCATTTTTTTGGGCGAGTTATGCGTTATAAATACGGTATGTAACTCTTTCAACACCATTGGTGTCCACATTGCTGAACAGTGTATGTAAAGCAATCTGAAGACTTTGCTTCTCTCCTGAACTTCAAAATATGATTGGCAGAATCGTAGAAATGCTGTATTAAGATCGTCTAGGGCGTCAAATCGAAATGGATAACTTTTTTCGATTAATTGTGCAGCTCTAGCATATATATTTTTTTCTCTCTCTGTGTGTGTGTGTTTTTTTTTTTTTTTTTGTTTACAACAAAAATTAAGTTTTACATAATAAGTTTTGGTCTGGCGATCAGATCTTTTTTTACTTACATTTTACATTTGCCTTTTGCAGTCTGGACAGTGTTAAAAAGAAATAAAAGGAGCTAAAACTCAGGAACAGCCCAGAGGCAAATTGGCCGTTGAATCCAGCTTTTTTTTTTTTTAGAAAAGTGTTCTTAATTGTCTCCAAAATTCCAACTTTTTTCGCTTGTTTCGTTTTGTTAAACATTTTTTGCCAGGAATGCTTTGTTCCTAATGTTCCTTTTGGGTGATTGTGAGCAACACAGCGTTCAGGATGCCAGTTGGATATTTGTCATACTCACAAAACATTTTTTGGAAAGAAAATAAACCCCACACCCCACTGGTGTCTGTCATCGCCATCTCTGTTTCCGCATTTCTTGGCTCTCTCCACCCCTGTTGTTTTGACAGCCATCTTTGTTACTTTAAATTATAGTTGCGCTCCTCCTGCAGTTCATTTGCTTTCTGTCAATCTGTCAATCATTTCTTTCAATCTCTGAGAAGTCATTCAGTTAAATTACAATGCGGCAAAATGCAACAAAAGCCAGCAATAAAATCTGTCTTCAGGGTGGACTTGGAGATGTCAACCCTGTAACCTCTGGACTGTAAAAGAAGCCTTACTTCCTCTACTTTTGTCAGCAAACAATGTTTGCAGAATGAGTCTGACAGAAAGCCAAGTTTCTCTTTGTCTCAGCGCCTGGCATCTCTCCATATTGGCCATATGATGGAGCGGGCATTGTCCTTTTTCTTGCTTCCGTTTTCATCCAATCAGCCAGTCTTTGCTGGTCTCTCTGGCCTGCAGGCACATCTGCCCTCAAAGACACTCAAGTCTCTTGATGCAGCAGTCAGCATGTGTGTGTCCCCTGCACTCCATCAAACGGCTCGTTTCTGCCCCGAGAGCAGTGATGGCTGCCTCTACACTGCACAGACTGTTAATGTGCTGCAAATACATGCAGAATCTGCCACGGCCTGACTGAGGGAACTTGATTGAGTGCATCCGGTGCCTAATTATATAAACAAATCATGGTTTGTAGCAGGGCTCCGAACCGGTTCAAGAAACGGAAACGAAAAACTAAAACTAATGACATTTTGCAGGAACAGAAACAAACAAACAAAAAAAAAAAGACCCCCTCAGGGGTCAAAGACAGCGAATACGCATTTTGGACAAGTCGTCACCAGCTGAAATGAACTTAAATTACACTTTGAGTTTTGATTGTACAGAGAAGATCAATACATCGATCGAAACTGTAAGGTGTCTAGTTTTTAGTGTACACTCACAATGACAACAAACGTGTGAGCTTTTGCAAAACAAGGATAATAAACAGTGCTGGCATTCTGTCTTTTCTCCGTGAACTATTTTTAGAAACACGTCAGTAAAATGCGCTGAAACTCCGAGAAAACAAAACACACAGACATGAGACGTACTGTATATCTCAAGAAAGCTTGCAGTGTCTACTTTTAAATGCAGCAAGTGCATGTTGAAAACAAATATTGTTTGATAAAATAATCAGTATGAAACCAACGCTATGTCCAGTTTCTCAGTCTGAGCTCATTAGAGTTAATGCTACCACGCCCACGGGGTTTTGATATTACAAATAGTCTGCACGAGTAAACGCAACAGTAGACTGTGTAAGGAAAAACACGTCATTAAAATTAACTGAAACTTTGCAAAAACTGAAAAAAGAGCAATGAGGGAGATATCTAAAGAAAGCTTGATATGTCTACTTTTGCATTAACCAATTCAAGTCGAAAACAAATTATCTCTTTTCATGTAATCCGTATAAAAGTAAGGACTGGTACGGATTCTGCTGTCATTTCATTACATTTCATTACCCTCAGTGAGCGCGCAATTCATATGGAAATGAACTGAGGTAAGCCAGGTAATATTGTACACGCTCCCCGAGACATGGCATAAAACGACAAGCTTTATTAAAGTTACTTACTTTCGTTTGGATGATGGGATGCTACACGAGTGAAGAAGCGCAGTACTGAACAGCGATGAAAATTTTACTTTCTCCTCAGAGGAATAGCGCAACTCTGATGGTGAGCGCATACATTTTGAAGAACGTCTAGACCAAAGGATAAAATTCCTGTCGAGTAAGTCTTTTATTTATACCTTCATGATTTATATGAAAAATGTCTTTACAGGCCACTTATAGTTTTATTGCTATACAAAGTGTATCCTATAACGTATAAACAATTTGAAATAAACAATTATATGTATTATTATATGTATAATGCTATAGGCTGGTGTTTATATTATCACTATTGAATTAATAAAACAAATTATTTCACGTACTTTACTAGTATGTTTCAAAACAATTGCATTATTTACTAAAACTTATTAATAAGGTTTTTTTTATGCGAGTATGGTAAACTTATTTCTGGTTACTAGTGTAAAATAAAGTTTCTTTGTTATTTGCATTCTGTTTTCCGATCAAATATGCATATGCTAAACTATTTTAAAAAATAAATACTGACAGTTGTTTACAAAACAGGTGCTAGTCAGTTCATAAGTCCTATGGGATAACTTTATTAGTTAAATTAGTACTACTATCAGTGAACATCACAAAAATGTTAATGTAGTTTATGTAATCAGCTTGCTTTTTTTCCAGATGTGAAAACAACACAGGTAAAGAGGGACTGATGCTAACATGGCTCAACAGGCTCTGAAATGCCTACCTGTACAGCTAAGACCATGTGATGCTCGCACTGGGCTTTTACAAACCTTACACCCTTTATTATCTTACACTCTTTATATTTACATTGTTTATTTTGCCCTGAATGTGTCTGCAGTGTTTTATGTGTAAATTCAAGTGCATGCCTTAAGTTATATGTAACGTGTAATTATAAGTGACATATAATAAACTGCAAACAAATATAAATATAAATATATATATATATATATATATATATATATATATATATATATATATATATATATATATATATATATATATATATATATATACTTATTTTTTCCTCATATATACTTATTTTTCCCCCACGAAGCAGATGTCATAAGCGAGAGTCGAGCTTGTCTTAAAGGTAACCGAGAACCTGCTCTTTCATGTACAAAGGTATGTTTCGGTTTAAGTTATTGTTACTAAAACTTGTTTGTAATAATGTTTGTTTTTGTTTTGGGAAGAAGAAGACAGGGGGCCTGTTTCAGAAAGGAGGTTCAACCAACTCTGAGTTTAAACTGAGTTGATTTACAGAGAGATTAAAAACTCAGAGTTTTCGGTTTCAGAATAGCTGATCTGAGTTGGGTCAATCAACTTCAAGTTGACCAACTCAGAGTTTAGCGCGTGCACCGTGACTATAAAAAGACATTATCAATGGAGCGCAGACATTACGGGTGACTATGGGAATATCTTATAAAAGAGATCACCATTTCTTTCTCCAGCTGAACTTGATGTTCTCATGCAAAGTTATAGCAAATATGGTCGTATATATTTGAAAAGAAGAAACCATCAGTGAAGAAGAGACAGTTAGCGTGGGACAACAGCTGCTCAAGGTAATGCGTAATTTCACTTTTTAAGTATTTAAATATTTAAGTATAATGAAATAAGTAATGTAATGTGTGACGTTTATATATTTTTTTAAACTTTTATACACATTTATCAGTTTTAAATGATTTAACAGTGCACTTGTGTGTCTGCCTTTTTTATTGATCAAGTGATAGAGGTTAATTTAACATTTAGAAGGTAAGCAGTACTAAAAATAATTTTTAGAAAGAATAATAATCCCATTAATCTAGTTACAGTGCATGTCGAAGGTCAATTTAATTGAATTATTTATTAAAAAAGGATAAGCCATTCTCGTACAGTTCTTCTGTGTGTGACTAAAATGTAGGCAATAGTTAAGTTTCCATCCAAATATATTACATAAATGTATGTGCAAAACTGTAATATTGCATAAAAGATGCGAATAAAGCAGAGATTCCATTTAACGAGTCAAAGAGAAAAAAACGTCACTTCCTGATTAAACTGGCACCAAATATCAAAAGTAAAAACAGAATTTACGTGGTAGAAGAAGCTGCGTCAATTAATTCTTTATTTAATTAATGTACTTGCGCCTTGATGTCAGAAGACAACGCTGAAACACAATGAACACGTGGAGGCATTTGAAGCCATGAGACGCGGAGACTCTTGACACGCTCCAGACGCTCGGAGGTAATTAATAATATACACTAATACTGAAACAGTTAAGGCATTTTAGAATGACTAAAACAATATTTAAGACATGTTACAGTCTGCTCAGCCTGCTGGTTTGTTCATTTACGCACTCTCATCATCATTTGATCATGACCTTTTTTTAATTTACATACTGTAATTTGTTCAGTAAAAGTGTTTCCATCGTAGTTTATGCTCACATTTTATATCAAATAAAAGTTTATCCTACTCAGTTATGCGCGTTTTTTATGCATATTTTAAAAAGTTATGTGCATCATGACGTTTCTATCCATCATTTTTATGCACATCTCCAAAATGAGCATTAAAATAGGTGAGAAATACCACTTCGTCTTTAAAAAAGGGGAGGAGACCGACAGAAACTCTGAGTTTAGAGAATAAAACCTGCTTCTGACCAGGTTAGGTTCACAGAGTAAGTTACCACAGTAACTGACTCTGAGTTAAAGTTACCTCTCGTTCAGAAACAGGCTTGACTTACCCTGCTTTCTCGAGTTTAACAAATCTGCCATTTTGAAACGGAAAGAGTTTCTCTCAGTTCAGGGTTAAAATACTCCGAGTTTACACTTAACCTCCTTTCTGAAACAGGCCCAGGGTCAGCGATTCAGGTAAATAAAAATCTTTACTTTTCAATTAAAGCCACCACAACACTGTCGCTGTGTGTGTGTGTTCTCTTCTCCCTCGACTGCTCCTCCTGTTCTCCTTAAGAAGGGAGTCTCTCTGGTCCAATCACTAGAAAGACAGGTGTTATTTATCATTTCTGATTGAACTGCTGATTAGCCGCCAGGCTCTGAGCATACTCTCCCCCCTTATTGGGTGTTCGATCCCGCTCACCTCCATACCCCCACCGCCCGCCTCAGGCCGGAAAGTCGTCCGGCCTGCAATCACCCATCACGGGCTGGGCTGGCCCATTCGCTGTGGGACCCAATTTCAACATATCATTCAATTCTTTCTGAATCACTTTTTTCTTGTGCTCAGGTACACGATACGGCCGGGTCCTAACGACCACCCCCGGTTCGATCTCGATATGGTGCTGAATTAAGTTAGTACAACCGGGCACGAGTGAGCCGGTCATCCTCGTTGGTAACTAACGTAGCCAGCATCACCTCCTCCGGCTTCCTGCACTGCTTTAGCAGATTAATGTGGTATACCTGGCGTGAATCAGCCCTGTCCGAATGTATAACCTCATAATCGAGATCGCTGACTCGTTGTGTGACTACAAACGGCCCTTGCCACTGGGCGAGTTTTTTTGAGCTGGAAGTGGGTAGCAGTACAAGCACTTTATCTCCCTGTGAATATCTACATAGTTTGGTGATCATAATGCCAACGTTGGTCATCCTGGGCCTTGAGCAAATTCCAGGATTTATTGAATTTCATTTTTACTCTGCGAAGGTTCGTCCTCTTAAGACTGTCTAACAACATCCAAAACCCCCACCATAGAGAAGCTCAAAAGGGAATAAACCCTGTGGAGGCTTGGGGAACCTCCCTCACAGCGAATAATAAGGGCTCCGACCACTTATTCCAATTTTTTGCGTCCTCATGAACAAATTTAAAGATAATGGATTTAAGCGTGCGATAAAACCTTTCCACCAGCCCGTCTGTATGTGTGTGATAGACGCTGGTGCGAATGGATTTAATGCCCAATAATCTGTAAAGCTTGCGCATAGTGAGTGACATGACAGGGTGCCTTGATCTGTCTTGGCTTGGGAACGGAAAAAGAGAGAGAGAGAAAGAGGGGTAGAAGAGAGAGAGGTTATTTCGCTGACCATGGACCTCGCCACCAGGTGATCCTCTGCCAGACACATGGCCGTCTCCAAATTGTCTGGCCGGTGGCACTGGACCCACTCCGATGTTTGGGGAGGACAGGCAGGTAATGAACTGTTCTAGTACCACACCATCCACCAGGTGGGTCGGTGGTCCAGACATCCTGCACCAGCCATCTGCGGCAGGTGTCACGGAGCTGCTGGGCAAACACGAAGGTCCGCTGAAGAATGGCTCGCTTCAGGTGAGCGTACTCCAGGAGATTCTGGGAGATTCCCGAAAGCAGCGGGATGACTCGTACCGGCCACTCGGTCCACGGCCAGCCACACGCCTCCGCTATCTTGGGTCGTCCTACAACACCATTTTCTGGAAAGTGATAGGATGTTGGGCAGCAGATGTCGGAGCGGGCCGGATCTCCTGGGACAGCAGACTGATTTGCTCACTGTCCTCCTGCTGGGCCTCAGCGCATGATGTTGTTGTTGGTAGAGAACTGCAAGCGTCTGAATGACTTCCGCACGTGGGGCCTCATTTACGAAGTCTAGCATTAAAATCAAACTATAACATTGCATACGCACAAAGCTGTAATTGTGAGTACGCAGTAAAAAGTTCAGATGTATGAAACACTGTGTACGCCGAATCACATGCATATTCTCTTTGTACATCAGAATGAATGTGAAACTGAGCGCATGTGCAGGAGTGCAAGACCCCTCCCTGCCACCTCCCCTGTATGGATATGCTAATTACTATACTTTGGCAAAAGCCAACGAAAAAGCAATGGCAAAAGCAAGCAAAAACAGAAACTTTGAACAGAATGTGATTTGAAGGTGCTGTTTTCGGAGCTAAACTAGAGAAAAACAGTGGTATTTGCAAGTTTGTTCTCATTAACAACAATAAGTGGATAAAAGATTTTAAAAATTGTGGATAAAAAAAAATTGTTTTAAAATATAAAGCTGTAAAATTTAATAATATCTTTAACAGGGTCAGTGGCATAGCTCGTAAAACTCATTGCATCATGTTTTGACACGTTCAAGCAGTGGTCACCAAACTTGTTCCTGGAGGGCCAATTTCCTGCAGATTTTAGCTCCAACCCTAATCAAACACACCTAAACAAGCTAATCAAGGTCTTACTAGGTATACTTGAAACATCCAGGCAGGTGTGTTAAGGCAAGCTGGAGCTAAACCCTGCAGGGACACCGGCCCTCCAGGACCAGGATTGGTGACCCCTGCGTTCAAGCATATACTCGGTTCGAATCCAGCATCTGATGAACTCATTTTTTCCCCCAGCTACATATCAGATTATGCCTATACTCTTCATCACGAGAAAGACAAGTAGGAATCATTAATAAGTCTGTGCATCATATTTTATTTGCACATTTACTTAATGGAAATGTTTCTGATTCACGTATGCATATTCATCTTCAGATGGTGCCTTTATAGCAATGTGTGTGCAGTCGATCGCTCCGATTACATTGGGAAAACTGGCGACCACTCCAAATTGCTCTTTAATGTTTGGCTGGCCAACTGCATGGTATGGAAACCTTATATACCTGCTAGACATGCACGGCTCAAAGACACTTTGTAGTGTGCAATTTAACACATCTGCCTCTAGGAGTCGCCAATGGAAATAAAAATGTGCGTATGCCAGGCATGAAGTTGGCGTGGACCTGCGCACATTCCCACGTTCATTTCATCGTTAGTAAATCCAAAAGTGAGTGTGAACCCTGGCGTACACAAAGTTTTTGTGAGTATGCAGCGTTGATACATGAGGCCCCTGGACTAGTAGACGGAGTAGACATTCTAGCAGCGAAGTTTCTTCTCTTCCTGGGCTTCAGCACCACTTTAATAATGTCCGTTGTTGTTGTGGGAAGAAGAAGACAGGGTCGGCGATTCAGAGAAGTAAATATCTTTAATTTTTAATTATAGCCACTTCAACACTGAACAAATAAAGAAAAAGAAGGATAAATAATATGAGACAACCCTTCAGCTTTTAATAAGAGAACTCTGCCAAGGCAGGTTAAATCTCTCTGAAGCCAATTGTTAAGTATTTGTTTTGATTTTTTAAATTTTATTAAGGAAATTTTGCTGTTGTCGTGAAGAACTGCTTTTATAAATATGAATACCAAGATATTTAATATTTTCTTTAATAGGAATATCATTTACTGCTATTGTATGATTATCATATGAACTAAGAATTTGACATTTAGTAATATTTTATCTTAGTTCAGAGGACACTGAAAAGGTATTTATGATTTCAAGGATTCCAGTAACCTGATTTGTGTTTTCTAAAAACAGCGTTGTATCATCCGCGAATTGAGAGATTCTAATCTGACTAATCTGAAGATTCAAATATTGTCAAACATTTGATTTCAGGATAATTTCTAATCTTTAAAGAAAGTAATTCCACTACTAACAAAGTCAAAAAGGTTGAGATTCCACAGCCTTGTCTAACTTCTCTATTTATAGAAAACCAGTTGGAAGTGTTACAGTTTAAAAGAACTGAACTGTTGATATCCTTATATATATCATTTTAACCATTTTTATGAATTTCTCTCAAAACCCAAACAATTCCAGGGCAGAAAATAAAAATGTATGTTCTATAATGTCAAATGCTTTGTAGAAATCTAAGAATAGTAAAATTTCATCAGATTTATTGTGGTGTGCATAATCTACGTCCAAAATTAGCCAGATATTACAACTTATATGTCTGTTAGGCATAAATCCAGTTTGAGTTTCATTAATTATTTCCGCTAATCCTGATTTCAATCTTTTTGCAAGAGCTAATAATAAAATTTTGTAATCTAGATTTAGTAAAGTGATTGGTCTCCAGTTATCAAGGGATTGAAGATCTATACCTGTTTAGGTATTAAAGTTATACTGTTTCATAGATGTACTTAGTTCCTCTTTACTAATACATTCATTATACATTCTAAACAAAGGTGACTTGATCAGATCCCAAAAGCATGCATAGAACTCAATAATTAGCCCTGAGCCTGGGGATTTACCCTTCTTCATAGACAGCAATGCTTTGTTGAGTTCATCTAAAGAAAGTTTGTTTTCACAAGTTACTTTGAATTCATTAGAAATTGCCCGTTTGATTTCCTGTATAAACAAATTTGCAAATGTATCATTATATTCAGAACAGTATAATTTGTTATAAAAGGAATATAAAAATGTATTAATTTGACTGGTATTTTTGTTTATATTACCATCAATTGTTAAAGCCAAAATACAATTTATTTTGATATTTCTTATTTCCAATGCAAAAAAATAACTGGTATTTTTCTCTCCCATTTTTAACCATTTAGCCCGTGATCTTATAAATGCACCCTTTGCTAGATCTAGATAACATTCATCTATTTCATTTCTCAATTTAGATGAATAGGTTTCTTCCTCTGTTTTAAGAGATTCTTTAGATAATGTCTTATTAAGTTCACTGATAATTTCTTGACATCTTTTAGAATTGTCTGCTTAAAGTTCTTTCCCTCCATGCATAGCTAATTGTCTAACTTTGAATTTTAAAAAATTCCATCTTTAAATATAGCTCATGGATGCATCTTCCAAAATAGAAGCAGTTTTTTTAACAGAGTCTATGAATTTTTTTATCTGATAATAACATATTATTAAATTTCCAATAGCCTCTGATTATTTTGCAATTATTTATATTTCCCTTTAAAGAGAGTGATATTAATATATGGTCTGATAAAGGTAAATATGCAATTGAGGTGTCTGATACTAACTGCACTGCATTAGTAGATAAAAGCCAAAAATCAATTCTTGATTAACGTGTAAGAGCATTATTTTTCAATGTATATTCTTTATGGTATGGATGTAAAAAAGGCCAGACATCAGTAATCTGTAATTTATTCCACAGCAAATCAAACATTTTGGGTGTACTGTTCTTTGGAGGAAATATGGATTGCTTCATTAAAATCACCTCCAATTAGTAAATAGGCATTTGTGTATTTTTTCAAGAGTTTACACTTAGCTGATGATTGATTATAAGCAAGTTTGGCATGCTGTCCCGGGAGAGAGCCCTGAGCTCAAAGGTTCTTGAGCCCTGGGCTCCCTCCTGTTTGGAGGGCGAGAGGGGGGCCTTGAGCTCAGGTAGATCTCGACAACTTCCCCTTGATAAAAACTGATGATTAAAAATTGAATGCTATGAAAATATATGCTGCATGGTGAGAGATTAACTGTAGTGCAACATTTAGATTTATCAATTGACTTGTTGTGCATGTTTTTTGGAATGTGGGAGGAAACCGGAAGACCCGGGGAAAACCCACGCAAGCACGGGAAGAGCATGCAAACTACACACAGAAACGACCACTGGCCTGTTAAAAGACTAGAACCGGTGACGTTCTTGCTGTGAGGCGACAGTGCTAATCACTGGGCCATCGTGCTGCCCTATGGAGGAAAAGGTGAAGAGGTAGGGGTGGAAGGGGGCATTCTTCAAATCGAAGATGACTGTAGTGAAAAAACCCTGGCTCTTTATAGCGGGTTAGAAATGGCCTGATTGATGGATCGTGCATGCTAATGCAGAACCAGCCGTGTTCAATCATAATCACGTGCTCCTTTCAAAATTAGTTTATGAATAAACGTCACTTCAAGAGTTCACACTTAGCTGATGATTGATTATAAGCAAGTTTTGCAAGCTGTCCCGGGAGAGAGCCCTGAGCTCAAAGGTTCTTGAGCCCTGGGCTCCCTGCCATTTGGAGGGTGAGAGGGGATCCTTTAGCTCAGGAAGATCTTGACAACTCCCCAAAATGCTCCACTCGGGACAGCAGCCGCGTATTTGAAGAATCCCCCAAAAGGCAATGAAGATTAATGCAGTATCCGGCTGCTGAGTAAAAAGTGAACTAGAAAAGCTTGAAGGAGTAAAATGAGGCTAGTGTGGGTGTAAAAGGTGAGATGGGAGTGGTCGTTGCTACTGGAATGTTGTATTGGCAGACGGATTATATACGACTATGTGGACTACCGGAGCAGAATTACTTGCCAGGACCAGGCAGGAGAGTGAGATAAATGTAATGATTTGAAACGTATGTGGGTGAGCTCTGTAAGAGAGGCTTACTATGGTAGTGATTAAATGTAGTTATAGGGTTCTGCAGAGTGTTAGCTGCTGCAGACATGTGGTAAGAATCAGTATAAAGGAAATATTGAAGAGTAGCTGTGTCCACTGTTGTTGCTTAGTGGTGCAAAGGGGATGAGGCTCGACTGAATATCTCTGTTGTTCAGAGGTGTAAATGGAAGTCAATAGTGAAAGGTACAGAATACATTTCTACAGAAGCGTTTAACTGTTTCAGCAGTGCAGGGGGTGTGTCAGTAGTGGTAAAAATGAAATGGAAGTGTACATGAGCTCTGGCAGAGCGTCACTGCTGCAGCAGTGGTGCAGAGGGCGGATGAAGCTCGGCTGAGCGTCTCTGCAACTGCAGAGGTGGGGTGGAACTCAGTGGTAAAGGAAAAAATATGCTTCTGCAAAAGCGTTTTAACTGCTATGGCAGTGCTGGGGGTGTGTCAGTAGTGGTATGAATGAAATTAAAGTGTACATGAGCTACGGCAGAGCGTCACTGCTGCAGCAGTGGTGCAGAGGGGTGATGAAGCTCGGCTGAGCATCTCTGCTGCTGCAGAGGTGGAATGGAAGTCAGTATTTGGGAGGGAAATATGCCTCCGCAGAGACGTTTAACTGCTTTGGCAGTTTTGGGGAGTGTATCAGTAGTGGAACGCTAAATAGAAGTGTATATGCACTCGCGGAGCGTCACTGCTGCGGCAGTGATGTAGAGGGGAAATCAGGCTCGGCTGAGCCTCTCTGCAACTGCAGAGGTGCGGTGGAAGTCAGTATTTGAAGGGAAGTAGGCTTCTGAAGAGACGAATAGCTGCTGTGTAGCAGAGAGTTAATAAGGCTCGGTAGAGCAACTCTGCGGCTGCAGAGGTGCATAGATATTCAGTGTCTGGTGCAATATGTATGTGAAAGCAATGTGTGTTCCCGCTAAGCCTTTACGGCTGTATTGTTGCGGTGAGTGTGATGATGGAGAATAAATTGATGCTACAATGCAATGTAATTAAGTGGAGCTGCTGTTGAGGTGTGATGGTGGTCAGTATGTTAGCAATACGAGTTCCCGCTAAGCCTTTACGGCTGTATTATTGTGGGGGAGTGTGATGATGGTTAAATTTTTGGAAAGTGTATGTGAGCTCTTAAAGAGCTTCACTGCTGTGGCATAGGGAGCTTGGGCTACCACTGTGCAATTCCGAGCTGCGGAGAATGAGTGCAAGTGAAATTAAAAAAATATGAAGAGGAAGAGAAAAGGGAAGTTAAGTAAAAATGAGTCCTATGCTACTAAGACAGAAAGTAGGGAGAACAGACAGAGTCGTGCTGCTTGGAAATTAGGTTGAAGTCTGCTACCGAGAATCAGCTGGGCTTCTCTGAGGTAATATTGGCTGAGGCAAATTGAGGATTTAAAGGTGTTAGAGGACCAATGACAGCATTTATATCTGTTGTTGAAAGACTGTTCAGGCAGAGTGTCACTGCTGCAGCAATGGCGCAGGGGGAAAATAAGCTCAGCAGAGCTTCTCTGCAGTTACAGAAGTGCAATGAAGTCAGTGGTGCAGAGAATTAAGGCTAAACGGGCGTCTCTGCAGTTACAGCTCAGGCAAAGCTTAACTGCTGCAGCAGTGGTGCAGAGGGAGAATAAGGCTCGGCAAAGCGTCTCTGCTGTTGCAGAAGTGCAGTGGTACTTAGTATTGGAGCCTCACGCGGAAATGTTAAGTACTATTAGCAGTTATATGTAGAGATGAAAGTGAAAAAGGAAGTGCAGTTGCAGTGATGTTAATGGTGTGTATAGTTCAGCGGAGCACCTCAACAGTCGATATTGGAAAGTTTTGAGTGCTCCTGCAAGAACGTTAAATACTGTTTTTATTGATATGTAAAGATGAAGGTGAATAAGGCTTAGCTAGAGGGTCTAAAACTCGGCGGAGCGTTTCTGCGGTTGCAGCGGTGTAGCGGGTCAGTATGGAGGCAACTTGTGCTCCCGCAGAAGCATTTACTGCTGTATCAGTGCGAGGAGTGCAACAATAGTGGTATTTAGAAAATTTGAAAGTGTATGTGAGCTCATTTAGAGCATTGTTCTTGCAGCAATTGAAACTTGAGACAACCCCTGAATTGGTCGAAGCTGTGGTGAATGAAAGTGAATAGATGTATGGGATAGTTCAAATTTAAAGAGAAAAAGTTAAAGCTAGAAAAACGGGGGAAGGGTAGTGAAGTAGCTCCTATGTTAAATAGGAAGGGAAATAGGAAGGAAATGACAGAGTCATACATATACCCTGTAATGCATGATGGTGGAAGTTGGCTGGAGAGGATCGGCTGGGCTTCCCTGAGGTGGTATTGCTCTTCTGTGGTGTAAAAATGCTAAGAGGTTTAGAATGGGTGTGTGGGGGAACGGATACCATACTGCATTCCTTCATTCTGCAAAGTTAGATCAGATATGGTTAGGTGTATTGTTGGATTGAAATGTCATACTTAGTTCAGAAGACTTTAAAAATGAAAAAAAGGCTAGTGTGAATATGGCATCGAGGGTGTGGGCTATGAGAGTGGAAAAGTATTATTTGCAAGGAGTGTGAATGTATTTAGAAATGGATGTGGAGTGTAATAGGCTGGATGAGGGTCAGCTTCTGCAACCGGCTGACATGATCTCTGAAATGAGAAAAACAAGAGAGAATCAGAAATGACATTACAACATGGTACGTGTACAGCAAACACAATGAATTGTTTTAGCTGATATCCATGCGGGGCGTCTTAATAAGAGCATGGGCAACTGAGTATGGAAGTGCCTTTGTTAATGCATGGTACGATAGCCTCATTGTCGCAATGTGCAAAGATAGTAGACGTGGGCATTCGTCCCTCCTACGGATGGCAGATTAATAGGAAATCTTGTCTGGTAGTCCTGATGTACCTCTTTAAGACTTAGTAGGTGAAGTTATAGTGGAGTTTAAATCCCTTGTTGATATAGAAATTGCTTAAAATGTATCTAACGCAGAGTCAATGGATGAAACATCAGACATGTCAGAAATGCCCTTCTCTCATTCGTGGTAGCGGGAAGTTTTGTTTCCTTGTCGTTTTCACATCTAACTGACTTGCCATTATAAGCTTATGGATGTGATCTTAATATCGAGGACGCACTGATGCAGACTTGAGCACCGAACTCGCACTGGAAGTCCCAGAAGTCATTGCGACAGGAGTTGGGAAGCGCAGCGTTTTTATTTAGATTTATTATTAAAGTTCAGAGATATCACTTTTTTACCTCAGGAGTTTTCCTAAATGAAACGGTGAAAGTAAACATTAACATGAATATCTTGATAAAGGAATAAACACATTAAGGGTGTTTGTTTGCTGAAGTTCGCAAAGTATATATTTTGAAGAGGGTGGAAACAATAAATCGTTGTATGAGTGCTGTACTGTTTAAATAATTTCCATTTAAAACACGTGAAGGTCACATGACCATCAGGAAGAACGCAGCATCCTATTTCTAAAAGGACGCATTTTCTGCCCTCGCGGTCTCGTGAGTTCGTTCTTCTGAGGACACCTGGCAAGACCGGTCTCCACAAGAACGCAAGTCCGTTCTCTGCGTTTTTGGAATTGAGAAACAGCCCAAGTGTTATGACTGGAGACGCTACTCTATTGAACGTACCACAGCGACTAGCTTGGAGGATTAACATGGATGTTTATCAATGTATGAATAAGTTGTGGACTGATGTTTTAAGGATTGGATTGCCTAGACCCTTAATTGAGAGGTGAGTCATTCTATTCACGCTAGATTCATCCTTCAAAGATTAATGTTTAATCTTAGTTGTAGTTTACGAGGCTTCCCATTACAAAGTGTCATGTACTTGGTGCACCGCTAGAAGAGAGTTCAGCTTGGATCGCCGGCATCGAGAGTTTAGGCAGAGTTCATGGATTGTGATCGAGTTTGACTGTGATCTTGTTGGAGAATTCTGTTAAAGACTCAGAGATTGCATTGTGTGAGGCAATTTGAAGTAGAAGGCTGAGAAGTTGTTGAAATTGTTGTTGTAGTTGGAGAAGTAGTAGTTGTTGTTCTTTAATTTGAAGATGACTGTAGTGAAAAAAAAAAAAAACCCTGGCTCTTTATAGCAGGTTAGGAATGGCCTGATTGGTGCATCATGCATGCCAATGCAGAACCAGCCGTGTTCAATAATAATCACGTGCTGCTCTCGAAATTAGTTTATGAATAAACTTCACTTTGTAGGTTTACTAACATCAGACAAATTTTTTTTAACATGTCTAAATTTAACAAGTTATAAGCATTGCCAGAGATGTATAGTAACAAAGTAGAACTACTACACTACTGAACTTAAGTACTAAAAGGCAGCATCTTTACTGGAGTATTTTTTTTTCTTCTACTTCCACTTTTCCTTAAGTACATATTTTTAATGAGTTTAATACTTTTACTCCGATATATTTAATGTGCTCCGATATATTTTATATATATATAATGTGCTGCATCGTTACTTGTTACTAGGAGTGTCAAAACGATCGATATCAGTTCAGTAATAGATCATAACCGGTTACTACTTGATGGCGTCATTTATATCCTATGCGCGATGTCGCAATACTATGGCGAAGGACGGAAGCGTGGGCGAGTAAAGGGGGCAGTGCGGCACACTTTGGACATTTGATCAGCTGGCCTGTTTGAGAGGTAACTATTCCTCCCCTCTTGGCTGTTAAAGCGATACTTGTCTTGTGTATCCAGACACGAGCGTGCCTGAGGTGCGAGTTTTCTCCACTCTGTCTATTACGGATTAACGTTACCTGTGAAAACCGCGCATTATGAGCATACAGACTGTCACCAAGGCTGTTCTTCCCGCCATTGGTGAACAGCGCTATAATTTCTAAAGCCGATCAGCCCTTTCTGTTGAGAAGGTGAAGACAATAACCAATCCAAGAGGTATAAGACCTTGCCAGTGCTCAAGCAAGCAGGATAATATTTACATTAGTTTATTTGCTACAAATGCTTGTGTTGTCTTCTGTGCGTGTGTTGGGAGTTTTTTTCTTGGAAACATTCAGAAAGTGTTTTCTTTGAGCAGGTCAAATTAAGGGTACAATTCATATGCTGTATTAAAGAACAAATTTTTATTACAAATAACCCTTTAACTATCACACCAAGAAAAAAGCAATGGAATTTTTTTTTATTGCATTTAACTACTAATGTCTCTATTAACACAATCAATGCATTTTTTTCTCAACACATCCCATGATTTCTAAAATATCAGCCTCGACCAAATGGTTGAAATGTTGGTTTATGGTAAAAGTACCAGAATAATAAATATACTATAAAAATCTGAAAATATGAAGTGTAAGACCAATTTAATTAAAAAACATAATCAAAATAAAACATTTTTGAATACTGAAATATAGCCATAAAATATTTCAGATTTTCCTTTAGCACAGTAATATACACGTTTTCACATTTTTTTGTTTTGTTTTTTACAATAAAATTAAAATCAAGTGAATTAGTGCAACATTCTATGACATTCAATCATACTAAATATTTTTTTTTTTCAGAAAGTAAAACTACACATAATTTCCTGTAAGGGTTGGGTTTAGAGATCTAAAGAGAGAGAGAGAGAGAGAGAACTGTGTGTGAGAGAGTATATGAATGTGTGAGAGTAGGGAGAGAGTGTACATTTAGGTGTGTGCAGGGCAGTGTGTGTGTATGAGTGAACATGCTGAATTATCTCATCAGTGGAGGGATTTTCTGGTAAAAGGGCCTGACGATGTGAGTTCTTGTACCATAGAAAATATTGACATCCATTAAATATCTACAAAAAACAAACAATCAAACATCAATTTCTTACAATTGTGCTAATGCTGGTACACAAGTATTTGCCATTTAAGAGATCTTTGAAAGTTGTGATTTCGACACATAAGTTCTAAAAATTCATTATATTTACTCAAAAAATATCCTAAAAGTGTCAAAAATATGTATACTTAAGAAATTATCTCAGTATATTTATGAATAAATAACAAGCTGTGTCATATTTATTCTGTAAATGATCAAAAGTTGATATTTCTCAGCAAACAGTCCATTCAGACTGTAGAAATGCATGATATAAAATTATTAGTTTTGCTTTTCTACCTTTACCATAAAGTGACAAATCAATCATTTGATCGAGCATGTTTTTGAAATATTAATACACACACACTAAATATTTTTCATGGCACCAATTAACATAACTTTGTAAAGTTAGGGCTCTTAGAGGGTAATATGTCCAAAAATTATGCTTACCTTGCAATTTTTTTTTTCCAAAAACAGTTCACATGATGTCAGGACTAATTTCCTTGTTTTTGATTTCAATGTAGAAGCAATACTATTACGAGTGCTTTTGATTAAGTTAGTGACAACTAGTGGAATTTTTTGGCATACCACACTTCAATCAAGTGGTAGAGATGGCTAAATCAGGTTTAGTTAAGTTAGGTACTCCTCTCAATAAGATATGATCAGTAAAAATATGGTCAACCATTTGGTCGAGCAGGCAGTTTAAGGGATAATATATAAATATTAATAAATTTATAGATTTTAATAAAAATAAAAAAAATCTTGTGTTGTGAAGAAAAAATCTATGTATGGAAAGCGTTGTCAATGCTTAGATATCGAATTGAACCGCATCAATGGCATAATAATCGTAACCGAACCAAACCGTGAGACCAGTGTAAATTTACACCCCTACTCGTTACAATTATAGACCTTTTTCTTGGCTGCTGCATGAAGGACACCATAGCGAGCAGCGTCTTCCGGTAGAATGTTTAGAACTTTTATTTACAGTGTTTACAACCGGTAATTTGTGATCTGAAAATGGGTTTCAATAGCTTTTTGAGTGGATTACGGAGTGTTTTTGTGACATAACTTTGAAAGGTGTGTTAAATCTTTTATAATCTGTCAGATCTGTGGTTCAAGCGCGAGAGAAAAACAGTATTGTAAGCCATGTTTTTTTTTCGTTCTGCTTAATCACGTGCCTCAAAAAAGATATTTAAAATAAACAAAACAAAATGATGTCTTTTGACTTCTTTCTTTAATAACTACAATACACAATACTTGTACTTTTACTTTCAATACTTGAGTAGTAAATTTTTAAATAAACTACTTGCAATACTTAAGTACAAAAAATGTCAATTACTTTAGTACTTCCAATTAAGTATGGTGCTTAAAGAGCACTTCTACTTCTACCCAAGTCACTTTTTGATAGACTACTTGTACTTTTACTTAAGTCTGGGTCTCTAGTACTTTATACATCTCTGAACATTGCAAATGATAAATTTCGTATTGACCAAATTTAAAATCATTATAATCCATCTCCCTTCCCCAGAATACCGGGTTTCGACAATTTCTCCCTTGAATTTATTTAAGAAAATAGCGACCCCTGCAAAATTATTGGTTCCGTGACAAAAGTATGCCAAATCTCCCAACTGCGATTTCCAAAACTTTGCATCATAATCACAGGAATGCATTTCCTGAAATATAATAATTTGAGCTTCTCTTTGTTTAATGAAAAAAAGTGCCTTTCTTTTATCAATAGCTCTTAGGCCTCTGACATTAAGCGAAATTAAATCTATTTTCTCGAAATTAAATTCTGTCATCCAAAAAATTTTTTAAATAAAACTTAGAACAACGATCAAGACCTTCTAGATTAAACTAATCTATGTTACTCTTTTACAGTGCAAATTAGACTCATCAAACACTTACATGCAACAAAATGTCAACAGATATTAAAAGTACAAAGTATAATATTAGGGTAATGAATTGTCCCAAAGAGAACATCAAAATAAAGTGACCATTTGTTCAAAATATCTTTTTATTTTTATAATTACGTACAAGACATCAGTGTTAGCTTTTTTTCCTTTAATATAAGCAAAGGCACAGACAAATGATGCTCTCTTGCCTTCTTCTCTGGCTTTCTTGACCAAAGGCCAGGCCTTGGCCCTCGCCACTCTTTCCTCGGGTGACATTTCTTCTTTTAAACGGAGTTGGGCTTCCCCCAGGAATTTCGAGCCTTTTGCATCCCTCCATGTGATATCGTGAAGGTGACGTATGCTGAATTGAATGATTATACCTCTCGGCGAGTTGTCGTTATTCCTTTTTCCAATTCTGTGCACCGAATCCACCACCTCCGACAATTTCTCAGCGATTTGGGAAGAAACTTTGCCAAGGATTTTGAACACAAGATCCCGGGTGATTTCTTTATCTTCTTCCTTCATACCTTGCAGTCTCAAGCCCCATCATCTTTGATAACTGTTTGCCTCCAGCACTTGAAGTTTAAGCTGTTTATTTTCTTCACTCAAGTCTGCAGTTTTTTTCTCCAGTGTTAAGATTCTCTAATTATGATTTGAGGTATCTTAAATGAGCTTTTCCACTGATTTATTCAAAAAGGTAATGACATGATCAGTGTTTCTCACTGTTGTATCCATAGATAAAACTTTTTTTAAAGATAGTGTCACATTTTGCGGAGAGAGACTGAATATCAGCCATAACCTTGTTAATGTCGCAATCAGGTGGAATGTCGTTGATTCCTTGTGTTTTTGGTGCTGGGCTTTTAGCTGGGGTGCATGGAAGTGGAGTTGCCGGATAAATCTAGGGATCGACGTTGTCAGCAGAATCACTAGTTACGCCCGTCTGCATTGCATTATCAGGTAGGGATGTAACGGTATTGTAAATACTGTCATACCGCAATAGCAATTTTTTTCGATATTACCGTAGTCGCATGACTCTAAAACTATAGGTCTTCTGAGAAAATTTGCACAGGCGAATGAAGCGAACAGGAGGTAGCGGAAACTACAATTCCCATCAGCCCAGGCGTGGCCACCATCCTTTGCGGTCTGATGTCGCTACAGATCCAGTAATGCGGAAATGGAGTGTGCTGCTAGTAGCGGGGATGAAAAAGAGCTGGAAATGATCGAAACTAAAGCGGGTTTTGTCGCCACGTGCGTTCTGATCAGCTGTATTGTCGCGCGCGTACTGTAAAGCGGGGGGGGGGGGGGTTGAGCGCGCACACTCAAGAGCGGTGTTGTCGACCGCCTACTGAAGGGTGGGACGGAGGGTGTGTCGCATCGCGGGGGCACTTTTGATCATTTTGGAAGGGCATTTTCTATCCAAAACTAAAAAGGCCATGTGCACTGCACAGGTATAGCCCTATGTGTGCACGTGCCTGCAAGTTGGGGAATACGACTAATAACAGTCATGGGGACTGCAGAAACACAGCACACTGTTCAGATTGATGCAGACTTTGACTTGTACCGCAAAGAGACCTCTATCTCACTCATGGCTTGTCCTCTCAAGTGGGGGAAAGACTATGCACAACGTTACCCACTGCTGTCAACCTGGGCCAAGTCATATCTCTGTCCCAGAAACCTCAGTCCCAAATGAGAGGGTTTTTTTCTGTTGCAGAGATACCAGCTTTTACCAGATTATAGTTATATGATAATTTTCCTTAAAACCCATCTCTATCTAAGTGAGTGAGTGATTAAATGTTGAATGTGATGAGTTTTCAACAATACTAAATTGAAACTTTATTTTTTTACATGGTTTAATAATTTTTTGTTATTAAAACTGAAGTTCCTGTTTCAAAGCTTACAGATAGATGGTTAATTTGTATGTCATTGACACTTTTGGCACTTTTTTGGAGTATTTTCATAAGTTTTGTTTTTCCTGTAAATGATTCAATACCGTGACATTCATACCATGACATTCTTACCGTGACATTCATACCGAGGTATTACCGTACTGTGAAATTCTGAAACCGTTACATCCATATTATCAGGATAAAGAGCAAGTAGTTGGGATGGCAAAGTTTTTTCATTTTTCTCCATGCTCGCCTCAAAGTGTTTTCCTTTGCGTTTGCCCATAAGACCGAGTTTTCAAACGAAGCAGTGTTAAACCTTAAAACTTCATTGACATAAAATAAAACGAAAATGTAGTTTTTCTTCACATATTGCATGTAAAACATGATGAAGCCTGAGAATTAAAGTCCCAGCATGTTTGCATAGAACAGCGCCATCTTGGCCCGCCGAAAAATATTTATTGATATGAACATTTTAGATGCAAACACATACATGCACAATATTCAACTTAAAAAAAGGATAATAACTTATGCAGTCATGCATGTGTTTTGACCACTAATATGCTTCGTATATCTTGATGCTCTTTACCGATATCAAAATGCTTTTTTGATGCAAAGTTCATTTATACAGTTATTCCTTGCGCCGATTAAAAAAACTTAAGTAGGCCTATGCTACTATAATAAAAAAAAAATTCTCTAAATGTAGAACTAAATACATTGATGCATTGACATACATGATGAATACTCTTGACACATGAAAGTGTAAAGCCTGCAGCTCACAACAAATGTGGAAAGTTACTGCGTGTCATATTTCACAAACTGGTTTACTGCTAATTTTATGTAATTTTGCTCACATGGATAATTGAAAATTAATCAGATGATGTCATTATGCTGCTGTGCCATCAGCCAATCGTTGCATTGCTGATTATGATTTTTAGGATCGATAGATCTGTCCTTTACAACACACGCAGTGATCTCAGATCAGTTTATCCAGATATTTTAATCTGATTCATGAACTTGTTTAAAGAACCAAGTTAGCCAGAGATCAGTTATCAAGATTAAAAGAACCAGGATCTGCCAAATTATCTTAGATCAAATAAGCGAGGTGCAGGATGAATGGCTCAAAATCTTTTTGGCCACTGTGCAGGACTTGTATCTGTCATTCCCAAGATGAATTGATGCTGTATTGGCTGCAAAAGGAGGCTAAACTATACTAATTAATTATTGGGGTCTAAAAGCAATCATTTCAGGTTCACTGTCGAACCCTTCTATCTGTAGATCTGTAGAGCAACAAAATTAAAAACACTGTCCACAATGAAGTCTATGCTGTTTTGTTTTTAGTAGTAAGCTAACAGCACAACTTTTGCTTATTTTAGAAATAGTGTTTTGTCAATTTGTCCTACCTTGTCAGATTGTCCTACCTCCCATTCAAAAAGTGGCTAGCACATTTTGATGACTCATTATGCTACCCATCAGATTTAGCTACCAGTGTATATTTTAATATGGAGAAGTGTGATATTACGCTGTAAGCTGTAAGAATTGATAGTACAATGAATACATTAATACTGATTTTTTAACCTTTTGAAATCTAATGAGAACATAATAGGCAGCATTGTAAACATTTATTTTCTGCAACGATTGGAGAATTTCTTGGAGAAATGATTTGCATGGCAGAGACATGAGAGTTATTTGACAACAATCTAGCCCTTATTCAAGCTTAATGAGAATGCCAGCTAAATTAGCACAGCAGTGAGATTAATTACACCAACAGACTAATTCATCCATTCTGCCTAAAGTCTCACTGTTTGTGTACATGTGAGTGTTTGCATCTGTCTGTGAGATATCTCAATCATCTCTGATTGATTTTATGCATGTTGCTGAATGCTGGCTGATGCTCAAAGTGTCCCAAAGCGGGTGGAAAAATGAAAAATTGAATAGCAAACATTTACAACTAAATTACGGACTCCCATGAAATTACAATGATGGAGATAATGGAGTTGTCACATGGATTTGTCAATCATGTTGCCTCCTGCTCTCAGATCTGTCCGTTGAGAGGTCTTTCCCATATGAAACTGCCTTCTATAGAGGCCTGTAAGTTATTAATAGTACATTATCTGATTAATGTTAAAGCGGTTTCAAACCATGCCATTTAACTGCTCAAACACGTCTAATCTAAACTGAAGTGTGTCTTACAGCCTAGCCATGTTGGCTGGCTTTAATGTGCATTTTGCGTTGTCAAAGTCAATCTTTCAACACACGCTCATTGGAAATATGTGCTTTAGCTTACATTTTAACATGCTTATATGTACGTTTGACAGCAATTTTTGTATTTTGTAATTCCTATGTTTATTTGTCTGTTTATTTACAGTTGTAAATTGGATTATGGGATCTTGATCTCTTATCTGTCAACATTTGATGTTGAAAATTAAACTCTAAAGTTAACAAAGTGACTTTTATTGACATTTTAGTAGTTTGAAATAATATAATGTTTACGAAGTGAAGTTTATTTATAGACAAATTTCGAGAGGATCACGTGCTTATGATTTATCATGGCTAGACTCGCATTAACTAATCACGATCTCCCAATTGTATGGTTCCCCATTTAATATAAATATCGACAGTTTCAGTCCACAATTATCTTCATATTAAGGCCGGCGGCCCAGTGATTAGAACTGTTGCCCCACAGCAAGAACACTGCCAGCCAGGCCCGGATTGGCTAATCGGGAGGACCGGGAGAATTCCCAGTGGGCCGGTGCGTTTTTTGGCCGCGAGGCAGCTGTTTTCTCAAAAAAATACGTAATAGTGTCATTAGAAACTGATTTGGAAATGACCTTATTTTAATATAGTCAGTCGTGAACTGAGGTGGGCCGGTCTGAGGCTTGAAACTCCAGGGCTGAAAAGGAGTCCCACTCCGGCCCTGCTGCCAGCTCTGTTACTCGCCCGGCTGGTGGGAGTTTCTGTGCAGAGTTTGTGTGTTCTCACCGTGTCCGCGTGAGTTTCCCTTGGGTCCTCCGGTTTCCTTCCACCATCCACCTTTATTGTGTAATGACAATAAAGTTGAATCTAATCTAATCTTAAGATATACATAACCAGCCTGATCTCACGAGAAAACGTAAGTATTTTACGTTTTGCCAGTTTAGGGGATAATTCGTACGATTTCGTACGAGTTCAGTTGTACGAAATGGTACGATTTTAAAAAGGAGGCGTGGCACCTGACCCCACCCCTAACCCCAACCGTCATTGGGGGATAAGCAAATCGTACTAAATTGTACGAATTAGATCGTACGAATTCATACGAATTAGCCACTGAATAAAAAAGTTACGAATTGCCGTGAGATTGTCCGCGTGAGTTTTTCCCTTGGGTCCTCCGGTTTCCTTCCACCATCCACCTTTATTGTGTAATGACAATAAAGTTGAATCTAATCTAATCTTAAGATATACATAACTCATAACATATTACGCAATTCAGGCACTAGTCTACTCCCTTCCTCCTCAAGGGTTTTCTTAGCTACCGCAGCCGGGGAGTTTGAGATCTACCTAAGCTCAAGCTCCCCTGTCGCTCTACAATCAGGAGGGAGCCCTGGGCTCGAGGATCTCTAGAGCTCAGGGCTCTCTCCCGAGACAGCATGCCAAACAAGCTCATATTAAATCATCAGCTAAGTGTGAACTCTTGAAATAATATATTTATAAATAAGAAAATATACTACCAGTTATTTAATATAGTAAGTTTTTGTCCCATTATATACAACACCAACCCAGACAATATATCAGTTGAAACTCAGCACTGATATCTCAATGTGATCATTTGCAATAGTCACATCATAAATTTGTTGAAGCTGGATTAGAATTTATTATTTTGTGTTTTTTTTTTTGAGGCCTGTGACTGTTTGAGGGTTTAAAATTATTCAGGCATAAGAAGTTGCACCGCTTGTACCAATTAACAACAATTCATGTTAGGGCTGCACAGCATATTGTTTTAGCATTGATATTGCAATGTGTGCATCCGCAATAGTCACATTGCAAGAAATGCAAAGTTCAGTCTGAATATTCTATAGCTTTATTGACACTCCACCTCTTTGCGCTTATTTGGTCACCTTCAGTGGGTGCAATGGCGTGCAAACAAAATGGCGACGGTTGGCCACGCCTACATGTTGCTTCATTTGTGCTGTTCAGAAACCTATGGGTGACTTCACAGATACTATGGGCCCTATCATACACCCGGCGCAATTTGGCGCAAAGCGTGACGCAATTGTTATTTGCTACTTTCAGCTCGGCGCAAGGGTGATTTTGAGGTGTTGCGCCACGCTTTTTATTTGTATTTGGAAATAACTCAGTATTTTGACCACACTTCGTTATTATTTTTCATTTATTCGTTTGCTGGAAATTAGAACTGAATTTAGAAATAGTTTTGAAACAAATCTTAACACTTAGCGCTTAACAAGCAAAATTAGTTATTTATAGGCTAATTGATATCTGTGCGTAAAGGTTTCCCTGTCCAGGAGAGCAAAAGCGAAAGGGAACTTTGTACTTTACATCATGTAGATCAGTGGTTCCCAACCTGGGGTCCGCGCCCCCCTAAGGGGGGCGCCAGAGTTCACAAGGGGGGCGCGGGAGAGGATAAGTGTTGAGGTAAAAAAAGGCATAAAAATGCTCCACTATTATATAGGGCTGTACAATTAATCCAAAATGCGATTTCGATTTCAAACAATTATAAAAAAGCATTAATCAAGATAAACGATTATATGCATCATATACCGCCCCCTTTCCAGTTGTACACGTGTTGCGAAAGACCGCGTGCCTATGTGTGTGTGTGCTACACGCACACGCAGTCAGAAGCATGCGGCCGGTCAGCATTCGCACACTGAGACGAGCAGAGGAGCGCAGACATCTAAAGTCATCTTAACGTGAGTGCTTTAATGGTCAAATAGGTGTCAAAACGCGGTGTTTAGTGATTATTTATATTAACCCTAATTTGTGTAATAAACAAACGAGTTGAGGTTTAAAAGACGTGAAAGAGAAACCATTAAAGAGAAAGCGCAAAATATTCCTACTGCCGCCTGTTTTTATGATTAATCAAACAAGGAGAAAATGTTTCTCTGCTCTTGACTGAAGGATTTTTGTAGCTAAAGTGTTTTTCTTACAGTGGAGATGCTTAAAGCACAGTTTGTTTTATATTTTTATTCTATTGTATTTATTTCTCTTTCCTTTGCAGGGTGGAAAATAACTGTGTGTATACACTTGAAGTCAGAATTATTAGCCCTCCTGAATATTAGCAACCCTTTTCCTGCCCAATTTCTGTTTAATGGAAAGAAGTTTTTATTAAACTTATTTCTGAACATAATAGTTTTGATATCTCATGTCTAATTACTGATTTCTTTTATCTTTGCTATGATGACAGCACATAATATTTTACTAGATATTTTTTCAAAATACAACCATTCAAATTAAAGTGCATTTCAAAGGCTTAATTAGGGTAATTAGGCAAGTCATTATAACGGTAGTTTATTCTGCAGACAATCAAAAATATATATTGCTTAAGGGGGCTAATAATATTGACCTTAAAATAGGTTTCAAAATATTTAAACCTGCTTTTATTCTAGCTAAAATAAAACAAATAAGCCTAGAAGAAAAAAAAATATTAAAGAAAATACTGTTAAATTCCTTGTTCTGTTAAACATAATTTGGGAAATATTTATAAAAAAAAAATCTCAGCAGCGCTAATAATTTTGACTTTAACTGATAATCGTTTTGAATAATTGTGATTACAATTATGACCAAAGTAATTGTGATTATGATTTTTCCCAAAATCAGCCCTACTATTATATATGTATTTTTAAGTACCAAAAAAAAAAAAAAAAAATCAACACACATGCTTAAAATTCCAACATAATAGTAAAAATAATTAAAATAAATAACTTTTAATTATTTGTTACATTTTGCTCACTTGCGCAATGTGCTTGTCCAACTTCTCGTAAAGGCAAAATCAAAACAAAAATGGCAGAGAAACGTCAATGCAATGATTCTTCAGAGGCGAAGAAAAGCCAAGAAAAGATAAGACAAAGCCTATCTAAATACACACATAACACACATACAGTAAATAAATGTATATATATATATATATATATATATATATATATATATATATATACGGCACATATGTGTGTGCGTGCGTGTGTATTTATATGGTGGGGGGGCTCCAATGTTTGTATTTGTTCATGGGGGGGGGCCCCAGAGAAAAAGGTTGGGAACCACTGATGTAGATAGCAAATGCGCTTATGACCATCAAAATAGAGCCCTAAGGGTACAAACTAAAATGTTAATAAAAGTCCCTTTGTTTAATGTTGAAATGATTTTGTTTTTATGGTTTTTACATTTTCAGCTTTTTCTTTAGTGTGTAATGTTGCTGTCGGAGCATGAAAAAAAAAAAAAAACCTTCCATATTACAAAGCATAAAGTCACTCCAATGGAAGTTAAGTCTGGAATTGTGATTGTTAAATAGTCTAATTGGGATCTGTGGTTATTTTAGACAACCACATTTGTTACAAAATCCTGTAATGTGCTTGCTTTTACTTTTTCTTTTAAATTCATGATCATATTGCATTTATTGTGACTGTGTGCTTTTGCTGTGTATGGATATGCAAGTGTTGCACAGGTTTGCATTTGTGATCAAAGTAAGAAGTGTTCTGGGTAAATCAGTTCAGGCCAGTCATTTTTTGTACAGACATGGCTGACACTAGTTTAGATTAACCAACTTTAATAATGTATACAATAAATCTAGGCTGTGCTCTGACAATTTCTGAGCAAGAAATGTACATTTATTCATTTAGCTTATGCTTTTATCCAAAGTGAAATCAACAGAAGAGCAACAATGTTAATGCTGTGACAAATCTCTGTCAGTCTAGCATGGCATATATAACAAGAAATTTATTATTATTATTTTTTTCTCAGCTCATTAAAGTAAATTCCTGCCACCACATTCTGAATCAAGTACAGAGGTTTGATGACACTGGCTGAGAGGCCTGCCAAGAGACAACTGATATAGTCCGGCCTTTACAGAACAAACGCTTGAACTAGGAGTTGCTTTGCATTTCCTTATAGGAAAAGTCTGATCTTGCTGATGTTAAACTGATGAGTAATTCAGCAGAATCTATACAGTGCATTCTGAAAGTTTTTATAGCACTTTGCATTTTCAATTTTAATTTTTTTTTTTTTAATGTTACAGCCTTATTCCAAAATAGGTTAAATTCATTTATTACCTCAACATTCTATTCACAATACCCCATAATGACAATGTGAAAAAATGTTTTTTTTTTAAATTGTTGCAAATTTATTAAAAATAACAAACCTGAACAATATATATATATATATATATATATATATATATATATATATATATATATATATATATATATATATATATATGTATGTATGTATGTATGTATGTATGTATGTATGTATGTATGTATGTATGTATATGAAGAGTTCAGATGCAAAAAAACCTCTATGTGCCATCTGATATTTCCATCAAAAATTTGGAAAAAAAATTCTCAGTATCCTTACAACTTCTGTTGTAAGTTGATACCCCATGGCAAACAGAAAGAAAATCCTCCCCATTTCGTGACTCGGTGTTTCTTTAAGGTAAGGTTCCTTTTAAGGCTACACGGTGGAATTTTAATAAGAGTATTATCTTAATCATATTAAAATCGGAGTATTGGTGTTTTATGTGAATGTACTCAAAAAAGTCTCTGGTGAAGTCGCGAGCTGAAGACAGGGCATTACTCTGCCTTTCAGCATGAGCCCTCCAAGTTTGTTTCCTCATTAAACGCAACGAAAGCGTATGCTTCGCGTTGTGTTAGAATCCTTGTGAAATACAGTAATACTTTAGGACGCTTAGTTTAAGCAAATTTGATGAACGTGATCATGCGTGTTGAATCTGAGGGGAGTCGCTCCAGTATGGAAGGCCGTTGGGGCCAAAACATCTGCAGCGCGTTGTGTGTGTGTGTCTGTGTGTGCAGGGCCGGAGTGGGACTCCTTTTCAGCCCTGGAGTTTCAAGCCTTAGACCGGCCCACCTCTGCTCACTACTGACTATATTAAAATAAGGTAATTTCCAATTCAGTTTCTAATGACACTACCGCGTCTTTTTCAAGAAGACAGATGCTTTAGAACTTCAAATGTTCAACAACCTTACAGTTTTATATGTCTTAACAATAAAAATGCAAAAATTATAATTATAAATAAACAGGTGAGAATCGAACACGGGTCAGTGGTGCAGTAATACAAGGCACTGACCACTGGACCACAATGGCGCTGTTGAGTTAGGAATATAAATATATATATTACACTGTGACAGACCTGAATCTTTTTCTCCCCCTTTAAGATTTCTGATCAAATTATATCAGACTTATTAACTAGTGAATCATCTGATTTTCATTGAGCAGGTGTATTATTTATTAATATTAATTATTCAAATTTTTATATTCACTAAGGTGCCGCTGTTTGGGGTCGAACGATGATTTACTACTTGCTCAAGGCCTGCAAGAAAATAAATAAAAAGAGCAGAGCTGTGGCAAAATAAAGAATAAAAAGAGTCAGGCTATGGTCAAATACATGAATAAATGAAAAGAGTGTGACTGCTGAGAGTGCAAGCAGCAAAGGACACCGGCCCTCGCGGCCAAAAAACAAACCGGCCCACCGTGAATTCTCCCGGTCCTCCCGATTAGCCAATCCGGGCCTGTGTGTGTGTGTGTCTGTGTCAGGGGTGGAGTGAGCGACATATCTGAGTAGGGGCGAGAGGGGTGTGCAATGTATTTAACGACCGGTTTGCAAGAAATTATTATTCATTTGCGGGCATTTGGGAGTCTCTGTGCACTTGCGGGATACTCCTAGTCTTAGCATCTGGATGAATGTAAAGGAGGATTAAGCAAAATTGTTTCTACTCTATAACTAATGTTCTCCACTCACAGCAAAAAAACTTTACAATGAGTGCAACAGTTTGTATTCTATAGTTTATTATTATAATTTTTCATTTTCCATATCTGCGATTCCTGTATTTTGGCATTTTTTTGCAGTCCACTTAGAATCCAACTTGGAAATCAAAGTTTTCTTTATTGGCATTGATTGTTTTGAAATTTAAATGTCATTAACATGCCTGTGTTTTAATTTCTGTAATAAATATGGCTGTCAAGCCAGGATCTTGATGGTTTATTGTGGGTATGTTGTTTACATGAAGAAATCTGTGTTACAAGTTAAACAAAAATTTATTAAACAATTATATTTTGAATTTAAATATTTTTGTCTTGCGTTTACATTAATTTTACATTTAAATAGCCAAAATTACAAGTTTTAGTATTTTAAATGCAATTAATCACGATTAATCGCAATTAATCGCGATAAATTGTTTTTAAAAAGGTGCAATTTAATTAATTTTTTTAATCGATTGACAACACTAATCAATATATATATATATATATTTTTTTTTTTTCTTCTTGTCGGCTTAGTCCCTTTATTAATCCGGGGTTGCCACAGCGGAATGAACTGCCAACTTATCCAGCATATATAATTATTAGCCCCCCTGAATTATTAGCCACCCTGTTTATTTTTTCCCAAAATTTCTGTTTAACGGAGAGAAGATTTTTTTCAACATATTTCTAAACATAATAGTTTTAATAACTCATCTCTAATAACAATAATAATTTATTTTATCTTTGCCACGATGACAGTAAATAATATTTTGCTAGATATTTTTCAAGACACTTCTATACAGCTTAAAGTGACATGTAAAGCCTTAACTAGGTTAATTAGGTCAACTAGGCAGGTTAGGCTAATTAATGAAGTTATTGTATAATGATGGTTTGTTCTGTAGACTATATATATATATATATATAATTCAAAGGGCGGCTAATTATTCTGACTTCAACTGTATACACACGAAAATCACCGTCGATTAATTGTGCAGATCTACTCTTTGAGTACTGACTGTCATCTGTCATCAAGGATCTTCGCAAGGTTCATTTGAAGGTGATTGTCCTTAATCCAGCAAGAAATGGCTGTCAGAAATGTTGAATTTTGTGCGGCAATTGTAAGATCATAGATTTAGAGGTGGTCAACAGTGTCAACTAAGCATGGGCTGGTTAAAGATTCTGACTGTATGATTATCTTTAATAAAAATATTATGATTTCACAGTATAACTTTTATGGTGTTGTGAAAACAACAAGAATGCATTTTAGTTATATTTTAAACTACAATATTGGTATCATATTGAATCATTACAAAAGTTCAGATTGTACTGAATAGGTTGAAAGAGGACAGAACCCCATAACCATTTTAATATTGTTGTCACACTTTATGCTCCAGTGAATATATCTCAAGACAGGTAATTATTTTTTTGAAGTCACTTTTTACATAGAAACGTGCTGGTCTTTGCTACAAAAAGACTGTTGAACATTTCCATCATTATTGACCAGGAAAAAATAAAAGATGTACATCCCATCTTCCCTGCCTCATGAGCATTGAAGAGTATTTTGATTGGCATTTGGTCAGCAGCGGCTCAGCCACACGAGAGCCATGACAGATGTTTGCGTTGAAGATTTCGCTAACAGAGCAACAAATCAATGAATGTTTTCAGAGCAGTGAAGCAAATCAGATGAGCAAAGAGCTACAATCAACGCAAGTCTAGGACTGCAGCAATTATAATATTTTAATGAATACCTGCGGGAGTTTTTTAAAACGGAACGTTTATCTTTGAAGACACAGATTTATACAGTTTTAAACTCTTACCAGTTCATAGTGTGTGTGGTGTATAAATATACAGCTGAATGCAGAATTATTAGCCCTCCTTTTAAATTTTAACATTTAAAAAAATCCCAAGTGCCAATCAAAAAAAAAAAAAAAAATCTTGAGGGGCTAGTAATATTGATCTTAGATTACAAAAAATCTGCCCAAAAACCATAAAAAATAAAATTAAAATATTTTAAGAAATGCCCTAAGAAATAATTAAAAATGAATAAAAAAATCACAGGAGGGATAATCAATTCAATTCAGCTTTGCATAGCGTTTTTACAATGTACAATCATTTTGCTTTCAACTATATACTGGGAAAATAAGTATTGAACATGTCACCATTTTTTCCCAGAAAACATATTCCTAAAGGTGCTGTTGACAACCAAAGAAATGCATATATCAAAAGTAAACAAATCTAATTAGTTTACAAATTAAGTTATGTGAAATAAAATGAAATGATACAGGGAAAATTATTGAACACATGAAGAAAAGAAGCTGTAGAAAAGCAGATGCTGAAATCTGTCAGTATTTATTCAGCAGTTCATCGGTGTAAATTATTATTAGCTGCTTCAGTCCAACATCTACCTTTTTAGGATGATGAAGATGAAACCAGAGTGGACATTTCAGCAAGAAAATGATCCAAAACATTGCCAAGGAAACTCTCAAATGCTTTCAGAAAAAGAAAATCAAGTTGCGGAATGGCCCATCCAATCACCTGACTTGAATTCAGTAGGAAATACAAAATAATGATCAGTTTGTATAGACAAAACCCACAGAACCATCAAGATTTTTACAATGTTAAAGTCTGTGAAAAACTTGCGCCGGAGCAATGTGACTTCTTTCTACAAATGAGAGCCATCTTTGCAATATCGACAAATTTAGTATATTGAGAAATACTGACATTATTATTAGCAATTAATGTTTTGTGGTCACAGCAATATAATTCAAATGTTTCTCACTGTACACGTTTGACTGACAATTCTTTTTTTGTAAAATGTTAATATTCAGTTTCTGAAGATTATAATTTAAGTTGGGTGAGCATTACAGTATACGAATATTGACAAAAAAATCCTTATAATTAGTTAGTTTTATGCAAAACAAATATGATTGGAGTAGTAATCTAAAAAAAAAAAAAAAAAAAAAAAAAAAAAAAAAAACGGGGCTTGACATTAACTTTTTTAATCACCAGCAACCATGAACTCGCCATTTTCACTTGCCACGATTTTGTTGTTGGGAAAATATATTTAATATGCATACATTTGACTTTGACATGCTAAAATTAGATTTTTTGTTAGATCCAAATGCCTCCTTGATCATTTAACTTTTTGTGTGTGTTGTGTATGAGCTTGCTCAATGTGTACATTTGAACAAATGCACATAAAGGTGTGAAAAACAAGCTAACTATAGCTGTATATGTACACTTTTTAATTCAACAAAACTTTTCTTCAAAATAATTCAAATTTGAAAACTTTGAACTATTATGTATCTGAAATATGCACAGTAATTCGTCCTGGATAAAGGTCCCAGGTCATCAGTTAACTGCACATAAATGGGGAGTTATTCTCATAATAATGTTCTTGTAAAAACATGATGTTTAAGCCCTATTAACAAAAATACCTGTAAGCAAAAGAAAGCAGGTGAAAAACCTACCATGAGTGATAATGAAAGGATGGTCACACGTATACAGTCAATGTTAGGCCTGTTAATAATCTGTTTAAAGAATAATTCAAGCGAAAGAAGCGATATATATATAATTTTTTTTTAAACACAGCTTTGAAAGTTTAAAAGCAGTAGGACTGTGGGTGCATGATCATACAAGCAAATGGAAGCATGCGTGCTGTTTAACAGTCACGTGCATCATATCACCTGTGCGCGCGAGTAATCATCTTCTTATTCGGTATTTACCTGCTTTCTTTTGCTTGCACGCAAACAATTATTTTTTGTCAGTCATGCTGCTTTTCGATTCAAAGATCACATTTGCACGAAATTTAGACCATCCTTATTGTCGAACCCTGCTTTTAAGAAAACTCCAATTTAAAAAGTAAATCCACCACATTTGGCAAGTTGGCAGGTGTTAATGTCAAACTCCATACTTTTTAAATTTCTTTTTTATTTTGCAGAGAGGAAAATAGTAAAAAATCTAAATAATAATAATGATGATAATAATAATAATAATGATAAAAAATGTTTAAGTTATTTATCAAGCACAACTCTAATAAAATCTAAGATGACAACTATTAAATAAAAGAAGAGAGCTGTTCATCCCAAGCAGAAAAGTTAAAGGTGCTGTAGGTGATCTGCCAAAATGCTAATAGCATATTAGCTTTGGACGACAGGGAGGGACTGTGTTTCAAAGCCACGCCTCTTGAAATCACAAGCGTGCTCACCGCGACACAACAGCAGACAACCCAGTTCATTCGCAAGTTAGAAATGTATGTAGTGGTGGCTGGGCAGCGTGCAGGATTTTCACTTATTACTAAGCCACGCTTACATGCTATTTTAGACTGAATATTCAGAGTAGCAGTAAACAATATTGGGAGTGCGTCACAGGCAGTCTTTGTTCAGAAATGACCAAATGTGAATATAAAAGCAACTTCAGCTCAGCAAGCAGGCTAGGCGGAATAGCGTTTTTTTTCTGATGTTTTGTTGTTAAACTTAATATAAATCTACATCATCGATGCTGTAAAAGCTCCCTTATGAAACTAAAAATAGTCACATCTAGCGACCACTGGGAGATTTCAGTGGCTGAACAACACATCTGTGCATAGAACCCATTCACAACACAATAGACTGTACATCAGCTCTGTGTGACTAATATAGTTTTAAAACAGAACATTACCTCTCTAACAGAAATACTTCAGCCATGGTGTGGTGTCGTCCTTCCTCCATCGTGCAAAAGTAACACCAATACTGATTCAGGAGTTTAAAAAGTTTCAATTCAGCATTTGATTTTGCTGCAACTGACAGTTTCGCATGCATATGTTACTTATCTAGGCATGCGCGCGCAAAAACCCAAGTCTGCATTTGTTGACTGACAGTTTGAGTTACTTATCAGAATTATGAGAGATATCGGTCCGACTCTATTTAATTGGATGCATTTTTTTTTGTTTTATGCCTTACCCAGAATATAAAAATACATATAAATACATTCAGATCATTTACTTTAATCATTACTATTAGATTGTGAAGAGACTTTCAACCAGCACAACAAAAAATGTTTCTGAAGACAATCACCAACTGCACCTTTAACTCTTAAGTTAGCGAGGCTCATTGAACAGGTTGAAAAGCATGTTTTAGTTCATGCCCTCTCCACTATAGCAAAGGTGAAGCCCCTGACACACATACACGCATACACACACCTATACACACAAACACACACACACACACACACACACACCAATTCAAGGCCTATGCATGAGCGCCTCTTGACACGAGCACCATGTGCCATAGCTGCGCACAATGACAGCGGCTTTAAGTGCAGAGCTAATTAAAGCACTGAAAATAGAGGAGGTGATGAATGTGCTGTCAAAACCTGTGCGAACGCGTGTGTGTGTGTGCGTGCGTGCTCTAAAGAGAGAGATCGAGAGGGACAGAGCATGTGAAAGGTATAGAGGTAGTGTGCGCTGAAGAAAAGAATGAGGCAGCAGAAACAGGAGAATCTCAAGTGTGTTCAAGGAAATTAAGTGTGTGTGTGTGTGTGTGTTTGGCAGCATTGATCAATAGCGGACATCAGGAGCATGACACTGCATTTTTCAGTAATGAGGCAGATATTGTTATCAGCTTAATTAACTAGACTCCTGCCGCAGCTATTCCTGTCCGTCAGCACTAAAGCACACAGTGGGAACATCCTCACTATGACACACATTTGGTCCTGTTTACGTTTTAACCTATTAAATAAAACACAGCTAATAAGATTATGATGCTTCACTGTGGTGATTTAGCAGACTTCAAAGACACCTTCTAATTTTACCACTAGAGTCATTGTTTTTGTCTTGTTTTCCTGTTTGAAGTATCTAAGCATCATTAAAACGAAACCGATTTAGCTGCCTGCAATGTTGGTTCGAAATGTATAGGATCAGCTATATTTTAGCTGAAATCCTGATCCTTGATGATTCATACAATGCAAGTCAATTGCTCACATCACTGAGATTCAGAAAAACACATACAGGCAAAACAAAGATAATATCTGTGTCTCCTGATGACAAATTAGGGTCTTAAAGGGGAAGTGAAGCACTCAAGTTTACATTATTTTGTACATTGGTTTCCACTGTAATGAAAAAAAAATATATATAAAATATAACCTTTTTGAAGAAAACGGCATGTTTTACTATAGATTTTAGAGCTAGGGCGCCGCCATCTTGGAATATCACTGTGTCTGACGTTACAGGGTTAGTTTCATTCCCCTTAGCTGAACAGATGCAATGGAAGTAAAGGACTGAACACAGAGAATGGAAAGCCTTATTTAACCCAATGCGTGAAGTTGTGAATGTGGATCACAGAGCTGGTGCAAACGCAAGCATCAAAGTTGTCTAATATACACAAAACTATTTACGCACTTTCTATTTTTCTTTTGTCAATGCCGTTCGCTTGATGCACTTTGGTCCACTCTCTCATGCTGGTGCAACACTGCCTGACGAGGGGATTTCCATTCAGACTAATGCAACAATTAAAATGATGCATGACTTCACACTTTACTAAGTCATGTCTGTGTGGATTACATTCAGACAAATTCTCTTATCAAGTTGATCAACTCGATCTCTCAACATGTATGAAGGACGTAAAGCTGCCATGTGGAAAAAAAAAACAAAAAACGTTCTGATCTTAGTTTGATTTGAACACGAAAACAGGCGAAGGCTGTAGCAGTGAAAAGTGAAAGTACCCGTCCCCATTTCACGAGTTCACACTTGCATTCGTTTAAGTATAAAGCATATTTGGCGTGCTGTCCGGGGGGAGGGCTCTGAGCTCGAGGAGACACCCCAACTCGAGTTATTCCCCTTATAAGGAAACAAAGAGGAGTTGGGATTCGAGCGAAGTATCTAGCCCGGCCCCAGAGCGCTCCCCCCGGGAATGCAATGCAAGAGGTGAGGTGACGGGGTGGTGGAGGGATGCTGAAGTCGTGAGATGCTGCAGGTAAGACAGCTTTGGTATATATAGGCGTTGCTCAGAAACTGATTTGATGATGGGATAATTGTCAATGACGTATTCGATACTGAAACTTCTGCGCATGCTCCTCCCGAAATTTGTTTACAAACATCACTTCACGAGTTCACACTTGCATTCGTTTAAGTATAAAGCATATATTGGCGTGCTGTCCGGAGGGAGGGCTCTGAGCTCGAGGAGACACCCCAACTTGAGTTATTCCCCTTATAAGGAAACAAAGAGGAGTTGGGATTCGAGCGAAGTATCTAGCCCGGCCCCAGAGCGCTCCCCAAAAAACACTATTTGTTACAGGACAGCAGCCAGACAATGTGCAAGCCCCCCAAAATTTGCTGATCTTAAAAATTTGGAGGGGTGCTGTTGAGTTATAAGGTATGTGTTTCGGGAGGAAGCATTTGCTGTGTTGATAGTGGTGCATGATGAATGTCTCTAGCAAGAGTGTCTGCTCCCACAGGAGACGGGCGTCTTTCGTGGGAGTGGTCACTGCATTAGCAATGTTGTGTGTTAAAGTATGCATCCCCGCAATAGCTGTCACTGTGCTGACAGTGGTGTATGATGAGGTATGAGTCTCTCATAGGAGTGGTCACTGCGCTTGCAGTGGTGCATAAGGTGTACGTCTCCCGTAGGAGCAGTCACTGCGCTTGCAGTGGTGCATAATTATAAGGTGTACGTCTCCCGTAGGAGCAGTCACTGCGCTTGCAGTGGTGCATAATTATAAGGTGTACGTCTCCCGTAGGAGCAGTCACTGCACTTGCAGTGGTGCATAGTTATGAGGTGTACGTCTCCCGTAGGAGCGGTCACTGCGCTTGCAGTGGTGCATAATTATAAGGTGTACGTCTCCCGTAGGAGCGGTTACTGTACTAACAGTGGTGCATAATAGTAAGGTGTGTGTCTCCTGTATGAGGTATGAGTGGTCATTGCCCTAGAGGCAGTGTGTAATAAGGTGTATGTCTCCCGTAGGAGCAGTCACTGCGCTTGCAGTGGTGCATAATTATAAGGTGTACGTCTCCCGTAGGAGCAGTCACTGCACTTGCAGTGGTGCATAGTTATGAGGTGTACGTCTCCCGTAGGAGTGGTCACTGCGTTTGCAGTGGTGCATAATTATAAGGTGTACGTCTCCCGTAGGAGCAGTCACTGCACTTGCAGTGGTGCATAGTTATGAGGTGTACGTCTCCCGTAGGAGCGGTCACTGCGCTTGCAGTGGTGCATAATTATAAGGTGTACGTCTCCCGTAGGAGCGGTTACTGTACTAACAGTGGTGCATAATAGTAAGGTGTGTGTCTCCTGTATGAGGTATGAGTGGTCATTGCCCTAGAGGCAGTGTGTAATAAGGTGTATGTCTCCCGTAGGAGCAGTCACTGCGCTTGCAGTGGTGCATAATTATAAGGTGTACGTCTCCCGTAGGAGCAGTCACTGCACTTGCAGTGGTGCATAGTTATGAGGTGTACGTCTCCCGTAGGAGTGGTCACTGCGTTTGCAGTGGTGCATAATTATAAGGTGTACGTCTCCCGTAGGAGCAGTCACTGCACTTGCAGTGGTGCATAATAGTAAGGTGTGTGTCTCCTGAATGAGGTATGAGTGGTCACTGCCCTAGAGGCAGTTTGTAATAAGGTGTACGTCTCCCGTAGGAGCGGTCACTGCGCTTGCAGTGGTGCATAATTATAAGATGTGCGTCTCCCGTAAGAGCAGTCACTGCACTTGCAGTGGTGCATAATTATGAGGTGTACGTCTCCCGTAGGAACGGTCACTGTACTAACAGTGGTGCATGATAATAAGGTGTGTGTCTCCTGTATGGGGTATGAGTGGTCGCTGCCCTAGCGGCAGTGTGTAATAAGGTGTACGTCTCCCATAGGAGCAGTCACTGCGCTTGCAGTGGTGCATAATCATAAGGTGTGCGTCTCCCGTAGGAGCAGTCACTGCACTTGCGGTGATGCATAATTATAAGGAGTACGTCTCCCATAGGAGCAGTCACTGTATTAGCGGTGGTGCATAATAAGATATGCGTCTCCCGTAGGAGTGGTCACTGCACTAGCAGTAGTGTGTAATCAAGTGTGTGTCTCCCGTAGGAGCGGTCACTGCACTTGCAGTGGTGCATAATAAAGTGTACGTCTCCAGTAGGAGCGGTCACTACACTTGTAGTGGTGCATAATAATAAGGTGGGCTTCCCCCGTGGGAGCGGTCTCTGGACTAGCAGTGATGCTTGATGAGGTATACGTCTCTAGTGGGAGCTGTCACTGCACTTGCGGTGGCACATGATAAATAAGGTGTGCTTCTCCCATAGGAGCAGTCACTGCGCTTGCAGTGGTGCATGATAAATAAGGTGTGCGTCTCCAGTGAGAGCGGTCACTGCGCTTGCAGTGGAGCGTAATAAGGCGTGTGTCTAGAGTGGAAGCAGCCACTGTGCTTGCAGTAGTACGTAATAGGGTGTGCGTCCCCAATGAGAGCGGTCGCTGTGCAGCAGCAACCTTATAATAGAACTCCTTGAAGGGGTTAATGACCAGGGTTAGGAAAGGTTTAGGGGTTGAAATGGTAAAAAGGGGGCAACGATAGCGCATTTCCACTGACTTTTAGGTTTAATTTCTGTGGAAAACTTAATTGATAGGATTAAAGGAACTTAAGGTAGTGCGAGGAGCATTGAGCAGTACCCGAAGTTTTGAATGGAGTTCCATGGTTTATACTGAGTGCAATTGCGACTTGAAATCGCTGTGAAAATAGATGGGGTAAGCTAGTCATGGGATTCTGGATGACTTCTGAGCTGAAGTTGCTTATCAGCTTGGTGTTATTATTACTTCATAATTACTTATCAAATTTATTTAATTAAGCAATTTATTTTATAGCTGCGTGTTGTCTATGTAAACGTTAATGACGTACTTAAGTTTATACATGTTAAGTACCTAGACGATGAATCTAAGGAATATAGTCTATACGTGGCCCAGGATCACAGGTGGGAGGAAAAGAGAAGAGGGGCTGCCGGCGTTAGTGACATTCAGCGGAGGCAGCCTCACGCTGGCACTTACGTCGGGGCCTGACAGAAAATTAGGGACTAGAGCCGTTTGCGGAGGCGTGCTCACGCTACTGATGACCCTAGAATCACAGGTGGGAGGGAAAGAGAAGAGGGACTACCGGCGTAAGTGACGTCAGCGGAGGCAGCCTCACGCTGGCACTTACGTCGGGGCCCGACAGAAAGTTGGGGATTAGAGCCGTTTGCGGAGGCGTGCTCACGCTACTGATGACCCTAGAATCACAGGTGGGAGGAAAAGAGAAGAGGGGCTGCCGGCGTAAGTGACGTCAGCGGAGGCAGCCTCACGCTGTCACTTACGTCGGGGTCTGACAGAAATTTAGGGACTAGAGCCATTCGCGGAGGCGTGCTCACGCTACTGATGACCCTAGAATCACAGGTGGAAGGAAAAGTGAAGAGGGACTGCCGGCGTAAGTGACGTCAGCGGAGGCAGCCTCACGCTGGCACTTACGTCGGGGCCCGACAGAAAGTTGGGGATTAGAGCCGTTTGCGGAGGCGTGCTCACGCTACTGATGACCCTAGAATCACAGGTGGGAGAAAAAGAGAAGAGGGGCTGCCGGCGTAAGTGACATCAGCGGAGGCGGCCTCGCGCTGGCACTTACGTCGGGGCCTGACAGAAAGTTGAGGACTAGGGCTGCTTGCGGAGGCATGCTCACGCTACTGATGACCCTAGAATCACAGGTGGGAGGAAAAGAGAAGAGGGGCTGCCGGCGTAAGTGACGTCAGCGGAGGCGGCCTCGCGCTGGCACTTACGTTGAGGCCTGACAGAAAGTTGGGGACTAGGGCCGTATGCGGAGGCATGCTCGCGCTACTGATGGCCCTAGGATCACAGGTGGAAGGAAAAGAGAAGAGAGAAGGGGCTGCCGGCGTTGGTGACATCAGCGGAGGCAGCCTCACACTGGAACTTGCATCAGGGCCTGAACAAACCTGGTTAATCTGCAAGGGGCATGAAGGAAGACTCCGCTTGTTAAGTGGTGACCTATTGGTGACGTAAGTAATGCGGGTTGGTTTCCGGGTCCAAGCCGCCACTCATTTGAGTTGAGAAATTTCTTCGTTTATGATCACTTTAAATTCTTATCACACAATAAAGTTAATTTTATACAATAAAGTTAATTTTATACAAAATCAGTGTACACAAGCATTGCTTGCTGCATAACAATTACCAAAAAACAATAAGCAATTTATAAAAATTAATCACTTTCTGCCCGTCAGATATAAGGTGTGGACGTATGTATAGGGTATATGCTGAGCTACTGCTGTTCCCATGCTGATACACTTCCAGTGACCTGTTATTGTGAACTTTTTCCGTTTGTACGGTTCCTTATACAGCATCGATGTTGTAATGTCATTAAAATACATTCAGTTAAATAAACTTTAGCATTTATTTGGTTGCTCAAGCGTAAAATTAGACAGAAGCTGTTTACTCGCACGCGGTCGTCAGAATCGGCAGGCTAACGCATAAGCTCCATTAAACATACTGGGGTCAAATAAATGCTCATATTATAAAGATATGGCGATATCACTCAGCTAGTGGAGATCTCTCATTTTTAAAGAAAATAGACCTTAAACGCACTGGCTTTGCATTGGCATTCAATTCGCCGGAAGTGCTTAGCCCAGGTTACTGGGAAATTAAGAGTCCTATTAGCATGCTTCGGCATATACCCCGTTGTGATAGTGATTTCGAAAGTAATAAATTGCTTTGTAAACATTATAATTAACATTTCATGAGTCTCCCCATGCAGTAAGTTGAGAAATTATTTGTTTATGATCAATTTTAAACATATTACACGATAAGTTAGTTTTATACAGGGTCGTGTTGTACACAACCATTTTTGGGCTTGCTGCATAACAAATACCAAACATTTTTTTTAACAATTTATAAAATTAATCATTTGCATCATGTATGAGGCATAGACATTTATATTGTGATCATGATTTTCGAAAGTAATAAATCGCTTTGTAAACGTTATAATTACCATTTCATGGGTCTCCCTATGCAGTTGAATTAGAGCGCTTGGACCCGGAAGCCGCTTCGCGTGACGTCACACTCACGAGCGGACTGGCTTGTTATTCCTAAATTTGGCGCGCCGAGAGCAGGGATTGCGGGCGCTACTAAGTGGAAATGTTCCGTGCGTGGGGGGTGGATGAGACCGTAGCGGAGACGTGCTCACGCTGTCATGGCGAATTGGCCGATGGTGGCGCTTCGCCTGTAGAGCGGTGGCCTGGCACTCGCTTGATCTGGGCCGGTGGTTCACAACTGGGGAGCGGCTCAGGTTTGTTGCCGGTGTCTGAAAGAGCGGCGGCGTGGCGGGCCTAAGTTAAGACCGCGGACTCTGTTGATATGCTCTGCCGGGTGCTGATGCGCTGGACGTCGGCTTGGAGTTTGCAAGAGGAGCCGTGTCATCCTCATGGAAATTTGCTGTTTGGACGAGGCTACCGCGATTGGATGTGCCAATGCTGAAGTCGTGAGATGCTGCAGGTAAGACAGCTTTGGTATATATAGGCGTTGCTCAGAAACTGATTTGATGATGGGATAATTGTCAATGACGTATTCGATACTGAAACTTCTGCGCATGCTCCTCCCGAAATTTGTTTACAAACATCACTATGTGAGAACCGGACCTTGTTGAAACCATGGTTGGAACCCAGACAGGCAGTGAGGCAAATTAATATAGAAAGTGGACTAAAGTGCACCAAATGATCTGTAATTAAAAGGGAAAAAAAAATAATATATATATATATATATATATATATATATATATATATATATATATATATATATATATATATATATATTAGTGCTGTCAATCGATTAAAAAATTAACTAATTAATCGCACTTTTTTGAAAATTAATCGCGATTAATCACATTTAAAAGACTGAAATTTGTAATTTGGGCTATTCAAATGTAAAATTTATGTAAATGCCAGACAAAAATTAAATTCAAAATGAATTTTTAAATTCAAAATATTGCAGATATGTAAAATGGAAAATTATAATAACAATAAAGTATTGAATACAAACAATTGTATTCATTGAGAAGTTTTGTTGCTGTGAGTTGAGAACGTTAATTATAAAGTATAAACAATTTTACTCAGTCCTCCTTTACATTCAGTCACTTGCTAAGACAGTCCAGTCTGTTGACATTATCAGGGAACAATGTGGCCCTTTTCTTTTGAATGATGCGAGCTGAGAGTGCAACGCAATCTCACAGCAATTCATAACTTTTTGATTTAATGGCTACGGACGTTTATGCAGGATTGTTGCTAAGAAACGTGTGCTTGCGTGCGCACACCGCAAGACAGGGCAGGCCGAGCGATTCCCTTCAGATTCAACACATATGATTGCGTTCATCAAATTTGCTTAAACTAAGCGTTCTAAAGTATGGCTGTATTTCACTAGGATTCTGACACAACAACGCGAAGCAGACACTTGCGTGTAAGGATGAAACTCGTCAAACTTAATGACACATTTGAGGGCTCATGCTGAAAGGCAGATGAATGCGCTGTCTGACAACTCACGACATCATGTCACTTTCTGAGTACATTTACATAAGACACCAATACTCTGATTTTAATATGATTTAGATAATAATCTTATTAAAAGTCTACCATGTAAGCAGCAATTTTTGTCTACCTTAAAGGACCACTGAGTCACGAAATGTGGAGATTTTTCTTTCTGTTCACCATGCGGTATCAAATTCCATTAAAACAGAAGTCGAAAGTTAAAAATGAAACACCCGAAATTGCAATGAACTTTGGAGAAAACACTGGAGAGACTGGTGATGCAACATTAATTGTTTTATACTGTTTTTAATTGTTGTATAGCCACGTCAGCCACAACAGGAAATAAAAAACAGCAACTGTGTTAATTGCATCAATTTTTTTAATGCGGTAATTATTTCAAATTAATCGCTTGCGTTAACGCACATATTTTGACAGCAATATTATATATATATATATTATTAATCATATATATATAATTAAAAAAATGTATTTAGATACATAAACTACAGATACTGGAAGCCTGTGCTGGCATTTCTCCTGCGGTGTTGCTATCAGTGTGTGAAGAGTGGGAGATAAGGGTTGCATTGACAATCTAACACAATGGGCAGCACATTGAACACATTTTACATGTGTTCAGAAACTTGTAAATAACTCATGAAAGAATGAAGTTGCATTAAAACCAACCAGCACACCATTGTTTTTCTTGTGAAATTCCTAATTAATTTTATGTGTCAAATGATCCTCTTCCTATTGAAAAAACAAAAGTTGGATCCAAGATGGCCGACTTCAAAATGGCCACCATAGTCACCACCCACTTTGAAAAGTTTGCCCCCTCACATATATGAATGTGCCACAAACAGAATGTTAATATCACCAACCATTCCTATTTTATTAAGGTGTATCCATATAAATGGCCCACCCTATATGCAAAGCAACAAGCGACCGTTCATTTCAATGGAGAGTGAGCAACTATCATCTATGCACAATGGTGCCAGATAGAGCTGGCTTTTCCCTGGCTAAAAACTGCCCAAAATATTAGATTATAATTTTACCTAATATTTAATAATCAAAATTAACCTTGTTAAGCAACCAACACCAGCAGTCACCAGATCATATTGAAACACTCCCCCTCTCACCACACACTGCACTTAATGTTGTCTAGATTACATTAACTATTAGAGTATGTTTTACTTTTAAAAGGGGGTATACATTTTTCCCATTTGGTGTTTTAAATTCTTTTGAACATAATTAGGTGCTGCTTGTCAATCAGACAACGCTTCTGTGTTTGTTCTTGATGTCAATTGTGAAACAAAATGATTGAAAAAAGTGTCATGATAAACCAATGGGAATTTAACTGCAGGCGCTGTGTGATGCTCATGCATCAGATTCAGATTTTGATACGATTTTCCTTCACCTCCTCTTGCGGTGGGCCCACGCAGTATGTAGTTTGTAGTTCGCGCTATGCACTGATCAAATAAGTTGTATTTAAAATTTACATTTAAAAACCACCCAAATTTTGTCAGCCCGCCAATATCATTTTTATCACCTAATCTAGCAACACTTTATACGCGAGCAACAACAACCATTGGTGACCATGTGAGCATGTCGAACGACGCAACAAAGTTGAGAATCCTTCAAATTTTTGCAAATGAATAGCAACTTTCTTGAGCGTCAGCCAATTGGAGCACCAGTGGAGCTCACTTGATCCTCTTTCAGCTCACTCAGAGGCCAGTTGTATTCTCTGTGCTGTAGACCTACACAGATCTGCGTTTGCGGAAGATCGCCATCGAGAGCGACAGGCATCTACAAAGTCGCTGCTGGTGTGAATGAGGCATTATGAAGTGAAACGATCGATCGGTGCAAGAAACTAAACATTATTTATAACATTTTCCGTCCGTTTCTATTGTAATTGGGCCATGGTTTTACTTCTACAGCAAAAACACACAAAACAAAACAATAAAGGAGTCACATAACTTGGATGGCCTGCAGGTTGATCAAACTAGATGCCATTTTTACAATTAAGGCTGATTTATACTTTTGCGTTGAGTGATTGGTGAGACACATGGCACCTGCCTTGCGTGTAGTCTTGCATTTATAATTCTGCACACTGTTTGTGTTTTCAGCAATAACACTTCCGAAATGCTAGCTGGCAGTAGATTTTTAGATTCCTCTGTGTCGAGTTTCTTTGCGGGTAAATTGAGTAAATTTAGTACAAACTTGAGTTATTCATGCAAATATTCTATTCACAAGCATTAATAAGGGTATTTTATTACGTTATTTATATTTAATTTTTCATTTATTTATTATTTTTTAGGGTTAAGCATTAAACTGATCGAATGAGACCATAGAGACTTTTATTTAAAAGTGTATTATAAAATATGACAATTACAAATGGTTCATTTATTTTTTTTCTCTGTTCATCAATAATCCTGAAATATACAGTATGTAAAAATACAAGATAAATAAATAATGTTTTCCATAAAATATTAAGCAGCACACATCTTTTAAAATGTTTCTCTATTTATCAAATAATCCTGAAAAAACTAGATATATTAATAACGTTTTCCATAAAATATTAAGCAGCAGACATCTTTTAATTATTTTGTTCTATTCATCAAATAATCCTGAAATAAATAAAAGAAGATATGTAAATATTGTTTTTCATAAAAATATTAAGCATTGCAAATCATTAAATTTTTTCTATTCATCAAATAATCCTGAAAAACAAACATGATATGTAAATGTTGTTTTCATAAACCTTATGCAGCACAACCTTTTTAAAAAATATTGATCAATAAAAAAATAGAATGATTCCTTAAGGATCATGTGACAAATGAAGACTGGAGTAGAGATGCAGAACATTCAGATTTTATGGTAAACATATTTTGTAGAATCACTGTTTGTACTGCAATTTTTATTCAATAAATGTGGGATTTTTTTATAGACAAAGAAAGCCATTTTTGTACATAAAGAATGTAGAATCTAACAGACACACACTTCTTAACTGTAGATTTTTTGCTTTATAAAAATACCAATAGCAATATATATTTAATGTTTTCGACTGATCTTGAGTTTATGACAAAGGTCAAGTACATCTTCAGACAAAAAGTAGATTGTGGTATATTTGAAAGGCCAGACTCATTACTTCGACTTTTATAACTTTATTGCCTTATCACAGTTAGGCTGAGGTCATTCAGAGGAGTCACAAATTGAATTTCCAAACTTGATCTAGAACTGGACTTTATCCCTTCAGCCTTATATGCCACCAGTGTTGTAGATTTCTTTAACTATTTGTGATTTAAACAGAAAGGATTGGACCTGTGAGGCAAAACGTTGCAGTGAAACACTTGCGTGACAGTTGTAAAAGCAATGTAAAAGGCATGTTTGCTTGATTGAATAAATTTTATCCTATCCTAGCATGTTTATAATCTAAGCTATACATTACATATACAATTATTATTATTACTATTTTTATTATTATTATTAATCTCATCATCATCATCATCATTATTATTATTATTATTAGGGATGTAACGGTATCAGAATTTCACGGTACGGTAATACCTCGGTATGAATGTCACGGTACGGTATTTATTGAATCATTTACAGGAAAAAACAAAACTTATGAAAATACTCCAAAAAAGTGCCAAAAGTGTCAATGACATACAAATTAGCCATCTATCTGTAAGCTTTGAAACAGGAACTTCAATTTTAATAACAAAAAATTATTAAACCATGTAAAAACAATAAAGTTTCAATTTAGTATTGTTGAAAACTCATCACATTCAACATTTAATCACACTCAGCCCATCTACACAGATGAGAGCTCTGCTAGTCGGACTTCTCATCAAGCATCTCCTGCTGGATCTAATCTCACTATATTTATTAAACGGGATATTTCATTTATCTTGTTGTCTTTATCTAACGACATATTCCCTGACTTTGGTCATTGGAATCTATTACTTGTTCTCAGGTAACGTGTTTTGGCTGAGCGCAAAGATGAGCGCAAAGATAAGTTAATGATTAATGTAACCACGTACACTCTGTATATTGACTGATCGCTTGCCTTTATTTCCTATAATGTATAAACTTATTGTATGTTATACTTTTAAAATGGCCATTATCGATTATTAAAACTGATACTCAGCAAAAGAGAGGCTGTGTTTCGTATTTTCACTTAAATTGAAAGGAGGCAGTTGTTATCGGCTACGTTTTGTTATAAATATCCACACAGTGAAGATGACGCTCATCTTATGCAGCACGACGCCTCAACATGTCTGCTGTCTAAGTTGCTAATATTAAAATGAAAATAGGCAGTTCCTTAAATCATGTTTACATTTTATTGTTGATAAAGTGAAACAACGAAGCCAGGGTGATGTGAATGAAGTTATAAAGTACACTGTTCCCTTTGAAGATTTACGTGTGTCCTCAGTATAGTCTGCTTTTCCATATCAAACTGAGAAGAAGAGACTGCAGCCTTGATCAAACTTGCGAAGTCTGAACTTACAAGGAGAGGATGCAGGACTGAACTGTGCGTGTTAGGCTACTTAATATTCAGGAAAAGCCCCAATCAGAGAGGCGAACGTCTGCAGCCCCGCCTCCGTTTTCAGATGTCTCCGTTTTCCATTATCCACACTGAGATATTATCCACACATTTCGAAACGCTCCGTTTTCGGCGCTCGAGAACTCCGGCGTAGTGTGGACGGTTGGCGTAACCGTAGCAAAACTTATGCGTTTTTAAACTAAAACGCATTAGTGTAAACGGGGCCTTAGAGTTTTCCAGCTCTTTTCATCCCCGATTCTAGCAGCACACTCCTTTTCCGCATTACTCTATCTGTAGCGACAACAGGCCGCAAGGGATGATGGTCAAGCATGGGCTGAGGGGTATTGTAGTTTTCGCTACCTCCCGTTCGCTTCATTCGCCTAAGCAAATTTTCTCAGAAGACCTATAGTTTTACCGAGTCATGCGACTTCGGTAATATCGAAAAAAATTAATATTGCGGTATGACGGTATTTACAATACCGTTACATCCCTAATTATTATTATTAATAATATTAATATTAATAACATTCTTAATGAAAAGAACATACAAAACTTTCCCACTACACTTAAAAAATGCTGTTAAAACTGCTTATTTAAAACAAGCTGAAACAACACAGTTCTGGATTTTTTTTGGAATACAATCTATTTGTTTCCTATTCAATCTATTTAATTAGTAAAAACTAACATGTTACCTTAATTCCTTCATGTTGCCCCAACAACGCTTAATTGCGTGGAACTCAGCATGTATTACACTTTATAAGGAACCGTTTGTGGAACCATTGATGCCAATAATGAACCTGCATTGTTTTCATGTTCAAGCATTTAAATGCTATGCCAATTGCTAAAATATGTAAAAACAACAAAAACAAAACAAACAAACTGTGAGATTATAAATGCAAAGACACTAGTGTTATTTGAAATAGTGTATTTTTCTCCATAGCCATATTGCAGTGATATAAGTCTCTTTTTTTTTTTATTTCCCGATGTTAAAGTAGGATCCAAATCCTTCCCATTTTGAGGCGCACCACAACGTGACGTAGGAGTGCAGTTTTCCCGCTCACCGAATTGATTGACAGCCACATATTATTGTCTTCGTTGTAACATATAAAATCATATCCACAAGACAATATTTGCACAAAGCAACTAAGATTAAAACATTCAGTTAGATCTCTTTTGATCATCTGCACCTCAAAAAAAAAAAACAAAAAAAAAAAACAGCACTAAAGCACCTGCATTCATCATCATATGCTATCGCGATCTCTTGCTTCATATGAGATCAGACGATCGCGACTGCTATAGTTTTTCCAGTTGTGCTATTTTTTGGTATTTATCTTTAGAAAATCACTAAAGGCATATATATATATATATATATATATATATATATATATATATATATATATATATATATATATATATATATATATATATATATATATATTATGTTATCATTGTAGTGTCCGGTAGTGGAAATACATTGAAACTTTAGTAGGCACTCCAGTCTTTGAACCTAGTATTTTCAACAAAGGCTTATGGTCTGTGATCAGAACAAAAGGTCTCCCAAACAAGTAACTGGAAGTTCATCACGCCAAATACTAAGCCTAAAGCCTCTTTTTCAATTTGAGAATAATTTTTTTCTCAGCTTTTGTCAACATCCTGGAGGCAAACACGATTGGCCTTCATTCAGTGTGCAATTACGGCTCCTACTACTACTGGAGATGCATCACAGGCCAACAGCAACAGTAGAGTTGAATTGTAATGAGTAAAAACTTGATTTGACATTAAATGTCTCTTTGCATTTCTGAATGCATTTTGACATTACTTTGACCGTTTCCACTCTACAGCCTTATGAAGTAGAATGAGAGTAGAAAGGCTGTGAATGAATTTGACATAACAATTTAGCAAAGCTAGAAAATACCTCAATTCAGTTACATTAGTGGGTACCGGGGCATTTTTAATAGCATCTGTTTTTTCCTTCATTGAATGAATACCTTCAGCATCAATGATATGTCCTAAATATGAGACAATACTCTGGAAAAAAGCACATTTGTCTTTTCTGGCTTTAAGATTGTAAGCTTGCAGCCACTTTAGAAGTCCTTCTAAAGCATCCTTATGCTGTTGTGTGTCACTTCCTGTTATCAAAATATCATCCAGGTAACAGATTACACCCTCCATACTTTTCAATACCTGATCCATGATTTTCAAAAAAAATCGCAGGTGCACTTGACATCCCATACGGTAATGTGTTAAAGGTATACAACCCCTTTTGCGTGTTAATGGTCAGGTATCGTTTGGAATTATCCTCAAGCGGTACTTGTTGGTACGCCTGAGATAAATCCAACTTGGTAAACCTCTGACCGCCTCACAATTTGGTAAACAAATTCTGAGTTCTTGGTAACGGATACTGTTCAACTTCCAACCAAGGATTTATAGTAACCTTGTAGTCTCCACAGGTCCTTACAGTATTGTCCTTCAGGAATACACACTATAGGAGCAGCCCACTCACAATAACTGACAGGAGAAATCACCCCATCAGCTTTTCGACAACTCCATGCCAACCATCTCGTTTAAAGCAAAAGGTACTGGGCGGGGCTTGCAAAAATTAGGCACAGCACCTTTTACAACATGAAGCTTTGCACTAATGTCTTGCAGCAACCCTAATTCAGGCTGAAAAACAGAAGAATATCTGTCACACAGTTGCTGCACCGTCTCAAAAGTGAGTTTGTTTACATGTGACCAATCTAGATTGAAGCGACTATTCCATTAGAGAAGGCCCACCCCCTTTTACCACTAACAATCCTAAACAGTGCTTTTTATCTCTACACTTTACTACTCATTTTCAACACACATGTGGCAGGAGATAACTTTACCTTGTGAAATCTGCACTGGTACAGTTTTTCTGAAATCACAGAAACCGCTGCCCCTGTATCAATTTCCATTTTTACCCGCAGACCATTTATCCTAACCTAACCATTGTATGGTTTGTCTACCTGATTGACATTTAAATCAATAGCTAACAATTATGTCCCTTTTATGTCACTGTCACTGAAAACTCTGCCAGCTGTACTCTCCGTGTGTGTACCGGGGTGAGACTGTGGCAAGCGGATGTTGCATTCCGTTTCATGTCGGCGCTGTAAAGTCTTTGCATAACTTTCTATTTTGCTCACAACCCCCGGATCAGGCGCACCTGAATTCGGCAACAGAGAGGCATCCAGGTGCTTGGTCCACTTGGCAGGCTTACTGTCATTCTTTTCTTTAAGAAGTGCGTGGCAAGCGCGCGATATGTTCTCTTCCATTACATCGGTAGCATGGTTTAGCATTTTTTAGGTGCAATTTGCCACTGCCTTTCTTTTCTAAAACGTGTGTTTTAAAAGTCCTCTGGGAAAACTGTTGTGAGCTCTTAACAGTCACTTCATATGCCAAACCCATCTCTACAGCCAGTGCAAGGGTTAATTCTCCAGAATGAGCAGCAGTTAACAGGCAATCTCTTAACTCGGTGCTTCTTACTCCACGCACAAATCTTTCACGTAGAGCTTCCTCCAGAAACTGTCCAAACTTGCAAGTGACTGACACTTTTTGTAAATTTGCCACATACTCACTTATCGGTTCACCTTCCAACTAATTCCTTGCATGGAATCTCTCTGCAATGAAATTCGTTCGTTTCTTCATAGTGAAAATCCTCGGGCTTTCTATATGCCATTCTACAAGGCTTTCTACAAGGCTACTAATATTTACCCTCCAAAATGCTCACTTAGTTCACAAGCCTTAATGGAGTTATTCCTAACTCTGTTTCTGTACAGTAAAAATCCCATCCCCGTCGCTATTACTGTTGTGTCCCGTACTGGAAATACGTTGGAAGTTTACTGAAACACAGCATTATATCGTTTTGAACAAAGAAAAAAAAGATTATTCTTTAGTGGTTTTACAGCAGCACGGTACTGTCCACACTCTCTCAGATCTCACTAAACCTGCTATAACCCAGCAGTGCCCCCTGTATACAGTTAATCACAGGCATTTGTACAGAAAACACACAATTACAGCTGAACTTGAAAAATAACTTCAACAACAGCAGCTTCCAGCATAATGAACAATAAAAAAAAATACACTTCCTCTTTTCTTTGTGTCGTTTATTTATAAACTAATTTCGAAAGGATTTATACACAAACTCCAACTAAACTCAAGACGTCGGCAATCCAAGCCTTCATAATAAAGTCGAACTCTCACTGCTCTCCTAGCGGTGCACTCTCGGTAATGTATATAATACGCTTTAAGGAAAGCCTCGCTGAAATAACTACTCTCCAACAAGAACTAAACATTTAATAAATCTTTTGAAAGAGAAGACTTGCGTGACTAGAAAATTTCAACCAAGAACTTACTCTTCAAGCCTCCCGCCCGTCCAGATCCATAAAGTAATTTTACTGCAAGGATCCAAGCATTCTAGTCTTTAAACATTAGTCCACGATATATTCATACATTGATAAACATCCATGAATTGCACTGAAAATATCCAAACTAGTCGCTGGAATGCAGTAGCGTCTTTCACACAAACGCTAGTAATATTTGGTAAACAAAATGGACGCAGATCTTTGATTGACACTTCGAGCCAACAGCTGACTTTATTTTAAAAACAATATATTGTTAAAATGAAACTAAAATATTTTTTATAGAGAGAATTATGTATAATTACGTTTTCTTATTATTTTAAATTACATTTAAAACTTTGTAAAAATACAAACAATAATTATAAATTAACAGCTTGACTCTTATTTTAGCTATTGATCACTAAATTATAGTAATTCTTCGCATTATCCATACAGTATTTTTCCTGTTTTCTATTTTTGATTTTGATTACCACTAAACGTGAATTATTTGGAAAAATACAATTTTAAGAAGGGGTCAAAGTCAATATGGAGCCAAGTTTTTTACATTCTAGCAACCTTAATGTACAAGTTATTTTCAAGATACTAGTTCACCATTTGATCCAAACTGGTTTACAGATCAAGTTGTGACCAGATGAGAAAGTCTTTACAAGCTCAAATTTTGCAAAACCAATCCACATTCACAATAGCATAGAACCAGAGTTTGGTGTAACAAGTTTAACAGTAACACGTTACTGTACTCTAATTACATTTTTAGGGAATGCAGTAATTTAATAAATATACACATAAATACAGTTACTGAAGTCAGTGTAATTGCGTCATTTTCATTACAAATATATTTTGTAGAGAAAAAAAAATCTTTTAAATTTTCTACTGCAACGTCAGTTAATAAGCATGCATTTTTAAATTGTTGGAGAACGCGAGCTGAAATGGTTGCTGTGGTCGCTTCTTCAAGTGAAATACAGACATCACCTTGATTTCTTTGAGTGTAAAAGCAAAAATATTGCTGTGAAATGTAGTCTGTCCAGTCTCTAAAATAGACTGCTTTTAACTTGACCAGACACTTGTTCAAGCACTTGAATAGAAAGCATTCTATGACAATTCTATGACAATATGACATAGGACACCAGCGCCCAAAAACACAGCGGTCCAACACGCAGCCTAAACAAGCTAAATTGAATTTTTGTGCAGGATTGGGAGTGAATGTGTCTTCTGAATGTGAAGAGAAGCGTAGCTGCTTTTGGGGCCGTTCACATATCGTGTCTTTTGTACGCGCAAGTTCGTTATTTCTAATGGAGGTAGGTGGCTTGCGCGCACGTATTCGAAGCGTATGTTCAAAACGCATTGTAGTGGCATTTTTGCCTTAAGCCGCTATCGCTGTAAGGGTAAACAGTGACGCGTGAGTCTGCTGTGAATCCTATTCTCATCTTTATTTTATCACATCTTGTGCTATCAAGTCAGTGAAATTGCTTCTCAGTAGCACCCGTCACCACACACAATCTCACAGTCTGAAAATTGTTTCCTCTTCCCTTCCTACTCCACCTACTACCTGGCTTCCTTAAATCCCAATTTCGACAAAATAAAAGTCTTAATTCACAAAATTACAACAATAAAGCAAGTGCTTAGACATGAATAATATACAAATACAAAATACTCTAACCTGTATACAATAATTATCAAATGTTCATTTAATAATAATAATCATTTCATCCAATCAACCCATTTAGTCCAAACATAAAAATAATAATAATAATAAGAAGAAGATTAATAATAATAATAAAATAAATAAATGGCTCCAACACACTTTGCGTATGCTCACATTTTCCAGGTGCACCAGTTGAAAACCTTGAGTCACACAACAAGAACTCACCAGTCAGCTTCATACTTTGTAAGGTATATAAACATTTCGGTAGACTAGTTACTTTACACAAACACAGAACCCCCAAACACTGCAGTGCTATTGCATACTATGGATCTCAAGGATTATAGGTATCCAGTTTTCTTTATGTCTTCTTTTAAAACAAGTGAATGATGAGTTTTGGGCAAAATTGAGTCTTTTGAATGTCAAGCTGCTGTGATCAACACATTGTAGTGTTTTTCAGTGAATATTCAATTATTAAAAGAGCTGTTTTGTATTTTTATAGGTACATTTTATATGTTTTAAAGTTAACTTTAATTTAATTAGTAATCTGATTATTTTTTGCATTAATTAGTATTAGTATTGTAATCAAATTACAAATTTCCAGTAGTAGTTAGTCATTTGTAATCTATTACTTTTTTAAAGTAACTTACCCAACACTATATCACCATCCAACACATCTCATGGTAATTCATAACTTTTTGACTTAACGGCTAATTCATACAAAATCGTACAATATTTCTTTGTTTAGGGGTGGGTTGGTTGCCATGCCTCTTTTTTTTTTTTTAAATCGACATTTTTGTACAAGTGAAGTCGAATTAACCACTAAACTGACAAAACGTAAAATAGTTATGTTTTCTTGTGAGATCATATATTAACCATGGCATTATGTCTTCAGCTCATAAATGCATTCGTTCCAATATCCAATATTTCCAATATGCGGATCGTTGCATTTTCTTTTCTGTGTTTAAGCTTTGAGCAGTGACATTTGCGTTACATTGACTGAACTAAACTGAATTTTTATCTGAAACAGTTTCAGTTTACTGTAAAATCTATGTTAAGCTGCTTTCACACAATTGTGAAAGCTCTATAGAAATAAAGATGATAGATGAGCCCATAAGCCAATAAATGCACAAGCAGATCGTGTATAAAAAACATTACACAAATAAGCCACAATTTCCTCAAAATGTACAACAATTATAATTTTCCACGAGAGTGCACTGGGTATCTCCATAATACTTTTCAGCTCATAAATTGTCAATGAATTGCTTTGACAATGCTCATAATCTACACACCTAAGGTCCTAGCTGGCATTTCAATACTTTATAAGGCTTTAATTGCAAGAGAAATCGCACAAAAATGTCTCACTGAACCATTACAGAGTAGAAAGTCTCAACAGACCTCGCAGTGTGTGTGTAGGAAAGCATGACAGCTTCCTCCCTTGTCATACAGTGAACAGTTTGTATTTTTAGCCATTATCACACTTTAAATGGGAGTCGTGTGAGAGCGTAGAAACTCCCACCACCTTATTCTGCACAGCTGCGAAAGGCCACGGTCTGCATGAGGCAGAGTGAAAGTTATTTGTCTGCATTTCCCTGATGCTCTTTAATTCGGCTCCACTTAGTCGTTAGTTTAACTTTCGTTTCCTTCCTCCTCAATCAGCGAGATGCGTTTGGAGATAATTGGATGGCAGGAAGTATGTGAGGTGGCCACGTAACGCCAGAGTCCCGCATCAATATGCATCAGAGGTTTGCTTTATGCATCTTTAATCAAACCTCCACTTCAGGTTGCGAGAACTTTCCTTGCTCTCAGAAGCATCATCTAATTATGACAGCAAATGGGAAGCTTGAGCACGGCGGACATTTGTCGTTTCCCTCCAATTAAGAAATGATGTTTTCCAGCAGTGCGGTAACGTTGTTTTTACGAGGGTTAATGTGATGCTTGACTTCTGGTTCATGTCAGATCTTATTTGGTTTGTTGGATGCAACTGTTTATCGGTTTAGTCCTATTTATGTTTATCAGATGTGGCAAGTAGGGCTGCACAGTATGTTGCAAAATTATTGCAAATAATTGTATACTCCACCGGCCACTTTATTAGGTACACCTGTAACTGCTCGTTAACATACATTTTTAATCAGCCAATCACATGGCAACAACTCAATATATTTAGGCATGTAGACATGATCAAGACAATCTGCTGCAGATCAAACCGGGCATCAGAATGGGAATAAAGGGGATTTAAGTGACTTTGAACATGGCATGGTTGTTGGTGCCGGATGGGCAGGTCTGAGTGTTTCAGAAGCTGCTGATCTACTGGGATTTTCACGCACAACCATCTCTAGGGTTTACAGAGAATGGTCGGAAAAAGAAAAATATCTAAGTTCTGTGGAAGCGAATGCCTTGGTGATGCCAGAGGAGAATGGCCAGACTTGTTGGAGCTAATAGAAAGGCAACAGTAACTCAAAAAAACACTCCTTACAACGGAGGTATGCAGATCTCTGAACGCACAACATGTCCAACCTTAAGGCGAATGAGCTACAGCAGCAGAAGGCCACACCAAGTGCCACTTCTGTCAGCTAAGAACAGAAAATTGAGACTTTAATTTATACAGGCTCATAAAACTTGGACAATAGAAGATTGGAAAATGGTGCCTGGTAGGATGGGAGGGTCAGAATTTGGTTTCAACAACATGAAAGTAAGGTTCCATCTTGCCTTTTATCAGCGGTTCAGGCTGGTGGGTTTAATGTTGTGGGGGATTGTCTTTGCAACTTTGATACTAATTGCGCATCGTGTCAACACCACAGCCTACTTGAATATTGTTGCTGACCATGTCTATCCCTTCATGACCACAGTGTACCCATCTTCTGATGGCTACTTCCAGCAGCATATCTGTCCATATCATAAAGCGCGAATCATCTCAGACTGGTTTCTTGAACATAACAATGAGTTCACTGTACTCCAATGGCCTCCACAATCACCAGCTCTCAATCCAATAGAGCACCTTTGGGATGTGGTGTGTTTGGTTAAGTTTAGTGAAACAAAAGATCAGTTTAATATGCAATAAAGCATTAATAATATAATATAATATAATATAATATAATATAATATAATATAATATAATATAATATAATATAATAATATGCAAAATTTGAATTATGTTTTTATTTTATTTAAAGTATCAGTGATGCATTTATAAAGGTTAGTAATTGTATTGACTTAAAATGAATATTTATAAGGGCTCTTATTCATAAGGCTCTTATCAACAATATAAACCATTCATTTATTTGACAGAACCAAATTTGTGTCACTTACTAATGAATCTTTGTAACTATCGGATAACAATGTTTTATCACTGCCGACTACATCTTTATGAATATTATCATGACTGACTTATACTTATAAATCATAATGATCATTCATTGAAAAAATGAAATGCAATAGTAAATTATTAACTAAAAACACTATTATAAATGCTGTCAATATAACAGTTTTTTTGTGTCTTTTTAAACATTTTTTATGATTCATTTAAAAAAAAAAAAGAGTTTTAATCTAGGCAACGCAGTGGCGCAGTAGTTAGTGTTGTCGCCTCACTGCAAGAAGGTCGCTGGTTTGAGACTCGCCTGGGTCAGTTGGTGTTTCTGTGTGGAGTTTGCATGTTCTCCCTGCTTTCGCTCTGGTTTCTCCCACAGTCCAAAGACTTGCGGTTACAGGTTAATTGGGTAGGCTAAAATTTTTCATTAGTGTGTGAGTGTGAATAAGTGTGTGTGGATGTTTCCCAGAGATGGGTTGCAGCTGGAAGGGCATCTACTTCGTGAAAACGTGCTGGATAGGTTGGTGGTTCATTCCGCTGTGGTGACCCCGGATTAATAAAGGGACTAAGCTAAAAAGAAAATGAATGAATGAATGAGATATAATCCATTATAGGTATGAGCTTCATTGAAGTGGTTGCCAGAAAATTAATTTGAAAAAAATAAAAAATAAATAAAACTAAATTTGGTAACAAAAATATAAATCTAGCCTGACAGCTCCCCATAAAATGTTTCCTTTTCCTCTGGTTTTAAGTAGCCTATTAGTCTTATTCTTCAGGAATCATTCTGATGATGATTTACTGCTCAAGAAGAAAACCTAAAAGTTCCTTTCTTTTTTCATTAATCTAAGCTATCAAAAATGTCTGAATGGAATTATAGTGAAACGTAGGGCTAGGCCATAATTCGATATAGAAAATTATCACAATTGAATTTTTTTTCGAAAAAACGATAATGACAGTTCGTTAAGTGTTCGATAATATTTACGCACTGTGCGTAATGCTGCGCAGTCATTTTGCAGCTTGCCGATCCGGATGCCACACACAGTACAAGTTTACAGCCATACAGTGCTAGTTGCACTTGCAGTAAGAAAAAAAAAAATAAGGTAAAAAAGGTCACAGTCACAAACATTGTTGACAAGAAAATCTCTATACTTCAGTAATCTGGCGCTGCTTATTTTTTTGCAATCTGACAGAAAAGAGAGCAACGTGCACTCAAACTCTGCAGACGACTCGTGTCATCAAAAGCAGGCAACACCACAAACCTGTTTCATTATTTAAAACAATACTACCCTTATAAAGATGCTAATAAAATTACAGACCCAAACAAGTGTTGGTAAACCAGCACAGCTACCCAACAGAATTTCATGTCATCATTTTCGAAAGCTGTGCCTTATGAGGAAAAAAAACAGAAAAGACAGACGAAGGATATGAAAAACAACACAATCTCAAACACATCTCAGTGAACACTTGATGCTTGCTGTAAACTATAAGCAGCATTATTTAAGGGCATTTGTTACGACATTGATAGGATCTTTTGTTGTCAAGCTTGTTTACTTTTTAAAATTAAGATATTTTCTTTGAAATCTGTAATACCACTATTGTCCCTCATTGACGGTCAAATAATCAGCCTTTTTTAAAGGACATACTCACAGAGGAGAAATCAAATGCTAAAAACATAATCTTGAAAATAATGAATTTAGAAAAGCAGCAATTATATGACAGATGTTTACAACAGCAGTGGATTATTAATCCCTATTTTCGAAGCATCATCCATTCACAGTAGTTTAAGATGGGCACGAACTAAAATATATAAATAACGAATTTTGTTTTGCATAATGTGTAACTCAATTTTAATGTATTTTTGTTGGTCTGTTATCTACAAAATAAACAAGAAGAACTAATAAGATCTGGGGTGAAGTGTTTTAAAACAAGCCTGCTATAGTATATGCTTTACGCCAAAGCTATCTATCAAACTGTTTTCATGGTTTCAATTTAATTATTAAACTAAGCACAGTTTGAGCAGCATGAGCTGGACAATCTTGAAAAACTATTCACAGCACTGAAAGTATTCTTAGATTAGCTCGGAAAAATAAAGAGAGAGAGAGCTCAGAAACTCACTAAGTGAATGGAGAGGCTCCCCGCATGTCTCGCCGTGATCTGCAATTTATAAAACGAGAGTCAGTGCCAGTCTGTGAGATAAAATTGGTTAAAACACCAGCAGATGTAATATAGATCTGTGCATAACAGGGTTTTTTATGTGTCCCGCAATATGTGATGTCAAAAGGGTGGCTCCATAAGTAAGGTAAACTGCACAGGCTTGATCACGCGTCTCACAGCGCAAAGCATAACTAAACCCCTTAAATGTCCATGCTTAATTAATCATCGAAAAGGTCTATAGATAAAGGGGTTATTGACAATCAATAGATCAAGTAATCGTTAGCATCCCTAAATAACATTAATGAATATTTCACCCTAAATTCACCATACTTTCAATTAAAAGGAGAGTTCATACAAAACTGAAAATTCTGTTATCATTAACTCACCTTTTTCTTTTTCCAAACCTGTTTTATATATATATATATATATATATATATATATATATATATATATATATATATATATATATATATATATATATATATATATATATATATATATGTTCTGACGTTGAACAATAATATCCAATAACTTTTAGGTATGTCTTTGGTTGTTGAAAACTTGAACAGTAAATGCTGAATTTTGTTTATTATTTTATTATTTATACTGTCAGACAGCTAAAACATATCACAAAATGTGTTAAATCAGCTGCTCAAAGCAGTTGGCATGCTGAAAATCCTATAAAATTGATAGATATAAATATTTGTTCTTTATTGTGATAATTATCTATATCGACTGATATGTAAAATATAATGTTTTTTTGCCATATCGCCCAGCCCTAGTGAAACGCAATGAAGGATTAACTGACACTGAAGACTGGAGTAATAGGAACCGCACTTCTTTAAATAACACTAAACAATTTTAATTATTCTCAACTTTTGACAGGAATACTTTACAGTGTTTGTTTTTTCCTCTGTGTCTGTCAGATCCACTGAGGTGTAAGCAGTGTGATGTTTAACTCTCCCATTATCAGCTTCACATCTGTGTGATTAATCCAGACGTCTTCAGATGTGGTTATATACAGCAGTAGTAACTGACTGCAATACTGAAACCAAAGGACAGAGCTTGACCTCTTTCTTTGTCTCTTTCACTTTCTCATTACAGTATGCTGTAAATCTCTGCCCTAGATATCAAAATGGCACAGTATATACACTGGTGGTGTTTAGTGTACTATATGGAATTGCCCACATTATGCCTCTGAGAAAAGTATAGAACCCGCAGAGAAAATAGTTAGTTTCTTTGATGGTTGACTTTCCACTAGTTTAAAGTGCAAATTGCAATTTACAGCCCATGTTCGTCTTTTTCTTCACTATGACATATTTTTGAGTGAAAGTGATATTCAGTGAGAAAATATGTACAGTCAAATGGGATTCATCAAGTATTGATCGGATGTTGAAAAATGAGCTTTATATACCAGAATGGAGCCAGACAATATGTGAGATTGATGAAATAGTGGTGGGGTATTGGATAGGGATGTTTATCTATGTGTCTATTATTCTATTTTGTTTTTGTATTGTATTGTATTGTATTTCCATAGGATTTTTATTTAATTTTTTTTATTTTTAATTCATTTTGAATTGAAATTATTATAATTTTATTTTTCTTTAAATTTAAATTAGTTTTTTTTATCAAATTAAATTACATTTAATTTTTACTTATTTTAATTTCATTTATTTTTATTAAATTATAATTTATTTAAATTTAATTAAGTTTAATACAATTTTAAATGTATTTTTTAAATAATATTTTTTATTTAAATTTAATTAGATTTTTATTCATTTTAATTTTAATTAATGCATTTTTATTTATATTAACTTGAAATTTAATTTAAGTAAATTTAATGTAATTTTTCTTTATTTTAATTAAATGTTGATTAATTAATATTAATTTTAATTAAATTGAATTGTATTTATTTTAAATTTATTTAATTTAGCTTGATTTAATGTAATTTTACATTTATGTTTTTATTTAATATTTATTTTTTTACATTTAAAATTTTATTAAAATTTTTTATTTTATTTTCATTGAATATATTTTATTTTCCACAAGCTTTAGTTATATACTACAATATTATATATTTAATTGTATACTTACATTTTATAAATAATATTTTGTATTTATTTATTTTATTTAATAATTTTTATTCAATTTTGTTTTATTTTGGTGGTGTAACCGTCAAGTAATTACTGGTTTGATCATCATATCACCTGGTATGCACCTGTATTTTTATGTTTGGACAGAGAGCAACAGAAGGATGAAAAAAGAGTCAATCGATTCAAAGATTACAAAGACAAACCAATTTGAACCCTTGACTCATTTTACTGTAAACTCAGGAACGAGCACAGAGCAAATAAACAAAGTCAAATTTTGATTTGATCAAGCTGTTTTCTTCAACGGGGGACTAAATCTCTGTTTACACACACAACAGCCGAGGTGAAGTATTCAAAGTGCAGAATTTTTTTAGTCTGACTGCTTTCATGAAGAGCATTTGCATTTCAATCCTTGATGAAGTTTTTAAGCGTGCATCATGCTGACACCATCTAACCTCACTGCTTTTAAGACTTGGCCTGCCATCGTTGTTGAAAGCCTCAGCCTCACTGTCTGTTCAGTCGACCTGCGGCGAGGCAGCACGTCTCCGCTTTTGGCATTGTGTGAACAAACATTCTCCCAAAAGCTCTCCACATTTCTCTCGCTTTGTCTCTCCTTCTGTTTTCCCGCTCTCTGTCTTCCCACCTCTATTCTTGAACGCCTCGGGAAGCCACTCCACATTTCAGGCAACGAATACGTGTTTGTGTTTATTTGATTTGAAGAAGAAATTGCCTACATTTCTCATTCTCATATTTCATTTGTACAATAATTGACTCTTTTTGTTTCCATGCAAATGTGAGTCGTATTGCAAGTGTTTGTTTTGAGAGCTTGGAGCAGACGAGGACGCACACATCACACTAAACCATTACCGAATACGCACAAGCGGTTCAGATGAGCTTTTTGTACTTTTTACGTACTTATTGACCTGCTAACTGTGATTTGCTTGCTCTCTTTCTGTTGACACAAAGTGATCATCTGCATTGCACTGCGGGCAGAAAAAGTTGATCTATTCTGTCATTACCGCATTAGTATCCTCTCGCTTCTGCCACAACAGTCTGTTCCTTCAAATTATACTCGTTTTTTTTTCTTAATCTCTGTTTTCATTTTCGAGCTTGGTTCTCAAGAACCGAGCAGACACTTTTAACATTCTTGCTTATTATGTGCTGCTGTGTGAAGCTATACGAATGCAAGATGACAAAGCGTGAGATCTCCTTTTCCCTGCTAATTCGGTTAAAGCACTGTAAATGTACTTGAGCTGTCTGTTAGAGATTGAATTTTCACTGAGCTTATTATATCAGCTCTACTGGATATTCAATCCAAGAAAAAGATAAGTCATGTGTATATGTTGTGTACTATAACAATATGAAGTAACATTAGACGGTTGAGTGTTGATATGTTGTCATTGTAAAAAGTCACTGTAAAACTTTGCTGTATCTATTTGGTCTATGGTGTTAAGCCGCCTTTCCAATGCACACAACAAACGACAAGCGACAGACAGGAAGTCATTCAATTCCAATGTAGAGTAGTCCTGAAGCTGTGTGGAGTTCCGACCATCTCCGTATATGTGGAATATTCAGATCTGATTTGAGCTGCGGATGCGTTCAAATATTTTAACTCCTACGACTAGACAGTATGCGACTAGCCGTCTTGATGTGATGTTTCCAGTGTTGTCCAAGCAGGTATCTAGGCGCGAGATAAGAAATACTTTTTTCGGTATTTTTTTAATTAGAAGTATATATTAAAAGAACAAACACTTCTATTTATAAATTAGTAATATAATTTTTTTATTTCCACATTCCCTCCAAAATTTTTAGCAGTCTATGAGTTTCTAGTTTAGAACAGACACCACAGACACCAGGCAGACACCACGGCTCTGATCACACAGGTTTGGTCTTCTGCAGTGGTGTAAAAGAGACGTCTTTCACTCTTTCTGTAACAAGCTATATATATATATATATATATATATATATATATATATATATATATATATATATATATATATATAAATGTTGTTATGTTGTTATGTTGTGTACATTCTGGCCAAATCTAACTCAGAATCTTATTATTATTAATACTTTTTTTTGTATATATTGTATTGTATTTTGTATATTTGTAACGCTGGGGAGTAACACCACAACAGAAGGTGGGATCCACATGCAGGTTTATTTGAATAGTCAGGCAAGCAGTGGTCAATACCAGCAAACAGATGTATGAGGGCAATCCAGAGTTACAGTCCAATACAGGCTGGAGGTCAGAAAGGCAGGCGGCAGGCAAAGACAAAGAGGCTAACAAGGCTAACGGTCGGTACACAAGATAACAAGACAGGGAAACCACGTTGTAATGTCACCTTACAGATAAACAAGGCTCGGCAACAGGTATGTGGAACAAAGGGGTATAAATAGTCCAAACAATCATTGTGTGAGTGGCTTCAGCTGTGAGAGTGCAATCAGTGTTGATCTGGAACCGGTTGTGTGTGTGTGTGGCATGACTGGGTGTTGTAGTCAATAACATGGCAGATATGTAGTTCAATGAATGTGAATGTTTGTGTGTGAATGTTTACCAGCGACATCTGGTGGTTGTTCGCTGGTGAACATGACAATATTATATGTTTTTATTTTTATTTTATTTTTATTTTTTTTTTTTTTGTTTACCAATTTAAGATGTTTGACAATGTTAAGATTATTATGTTGCATTTTGGCTTGGTTTTTGACTTATTTATGATCTATCTATAAACATAAAATTAAATAAAATCATCCTGGAACTGAAAATATTGTATTCCTGGCCTTCACTGAGCTCACGTAATAGTTTAATGTACAAAAATTGTGAATAAACTTGATTGTTGATGTCTTAACCCCTTCAGATCTGAATTATGTTCGAAATTTCAGAAAAATGGGATGTCATGTGATGTCCATTGTAGTGGACGCAGGGTCTATAATGTCAAATAACCAACATTTTTCAAAATGGACACATCTTGTTTTGCAGCGAATCTCTTCAAATAATGTGATCTGTGCTAGGGTTGATGGGTTGATGGATGATGCCGATGACAGATAGACATCACTATGCTAAGCTGAAAAATACACACACACAGGCATGCTCTGCAGCACAGCCGCACATCGGAGTTCCAGGCAGACAGCAGGTGATTTCAGCACAAAACTCCTGAGCACAGTGCACGTAGGACAGTTTATCAAGGATGTACCCTTGGATTGCGTCTCACTTTAGTTGTGTCCAATTTGTGAATTCAAAGCTTGATTCAAAAATACATAAAAATCAATTTCGTAAATTCAAAGCACGACTAAAAAATGCACAAATCCAGTTTGTAAATTTAAAACACGATGCATAAATACACAAATCCAATTATTAAATTCAAAACATAATTCACAATATACAAAAATCCAATTCATTTGGTGTAAATATTTATATTTAAATAATAATGATTTTTACTCGTGAATTGACAAATAGCGTGTTGTATTTATGAATTTACAAACTGGATTTTGTTAATGAATTGTGCTGTGCATGTATGAGTTTTGGTTTTGTAAATGTATTACTTTTATAGACTGATCTAGCTCCATATTTTGATGCTAAATTAGAAAAAAATATTTACAGGCTGCAGTTAAAATTGGTGTCCTATATATTATTAAAGTTTTAAGAATGTATTGGAGATAAAAGGCTGTATGTTGAAAGGAGCTTACTCAAATACTGAGTAGCTAAACACATTTAGGAGTTTTCAAGCAAGTAATCAAGCAGGATTTTAGAATTTATACAATGTTCAGTAGGAAGCCAATGACAGATTGAGGTTAATATACAACTTGGATCTGGACCAGGTGAATTTTGTATATTTGTTTATTTCACCATCCGTCCATCCATTCCTGCGATTCCAGCATCCAGTTCCATCCAAATGGTAAAGTACAACAAACAAACAAACAAACAAACAAACTGTTAAGCAACTATAAACTCTTCAATCAAAAGTTTTATATTTTTGGAAGACTGATGATGAAATTCCCAGTGTTTTGTAATTAGGTCTGCTAATGAACAGTCTCCATTAAATTTTAAGCACTAAAGAAAACTGAATGAATCTAACAAACATCCATCCACTCCCACATCTACACACACACCGAGGCAAAAACTAGCTGATTTAGTCTATTAGCTCCTCCATGGTGCTCTCCAAATTAAAATCTAATTTAAGGGGCTTTTAAATTAAAAAGAAGACTTTTTTTTTCTCACTGTCCTCTTGGTTGTAAAAAAGCTTCCATTCCATTAGGTATCTAATTTTTACCTGTCAGAAATAGAGCTATATAATCTTCCCAGAGGAGAGCTATTGCACGGCCCTGTAATTAGACTGGGAGTGCTGGGATGTGTTTTCAGAGTATGTGCGTGCGTCTGAGTGTTGGCGAGAGAATCAAACTGCAGTCACAATCATCTTTTACTTCATAATTGCTGTCCTTATCTTTTAATGCATCTCTGTGCAGTTTAGAATCATGTTCTTCAATCTAAATTTAGCCTGTGGTAAATCATTTGTAACTCATTTAAGTTTTAGCTGATGTTACATAATGTTGCTATATCTCAAAATCTAAAGTGTCTTACAACCATTTGGTCTCCGTTCGTTAGCATTGCATGTGAATGCTGTTTATATGGAGGCAAAGGGAGTGTTATTACACTATAAATTTATTGAAGGTATTTAACATTAACTGCTTTATATGGGGAATTTAGAGAGTCATTAATATCTTCATGCTGAGTAGCCATTTATGAAAATAATACCCCTCTCTATAAATTATAACATAATCAGGAGCAATGTAAGTATGTCTTGTTTTAGATAAAGTGTCTTCTATTAGTGCAGTGTTTCCCAAGCCTGTTCCTGGAAGCACACCCACAGTACAAATTTTGGATGTCTCCTTTTTCTGGCCCGTTAACTTCATCGCATACTTCCATCATATATTGTAAGCTAAAAACCGTATGCGAGCTGAGTAGTATGTCCGAATTCATAGAATTCGAAAAACAGGATGTGAGAAGTAACCAGATGACCTACTACTTCTGGCAAATTCTGAAGTGTGCATGCGCATGCGAGTTAGGTGGCGCAACTCACGCAGATAGGTCACTTGATCATGACAAAATGGTGGACATAGTTCGTCTAAGTTTTATTCATACTGCTCACATTAGTATTGTATAAAACATGCTTTTCTTAATTTTGCGTCGGTCATCATACACTACAAAAGAGTCAAGCTATAAATAATAAAATTATGGAAACTGTTCATGCCAATAGTCGAATCCGATTCAATGATTTACTGTATGCTCAGCTAAGCAAAATATTATAGTAAGAAACTAACCCCAAACTAAAACATTATTGGTATACTAAAAAAAAAAAAAAAAATCTATTGAATCTAGCTAATTTAGCAGGTGGCGCCTATAGAACTGCAGAAATAATGGTGTTGTCTGGGTTAATGCAGTGAACAAAGCAGCATGAAAATCTAGTAGGATTTCATTGTTTTCATAAACTTCACAGCATCCTGATATTTGCAGATTTAATTCAGCCAAACTTTAGCATACAACCATACAGTGCATCAGGAAAGTATTCATAGTGCTTGACTTTTTCTACTTTTTGTATGTCACGGCCTTATTCCAATATGGATTAAATTCATTTATTTCCTCAACATTCTATACACAATCCCCCATAATGACAAAGTAAAAAAAAAAAAAAGATTTCATGAAATTGTTGCAAATTTATAAAAAAAAAAAAAAAAAAAAACAACTGAAAAATCACATGCACATGAGTATTCATAGCCTTTGCTCAATACTTTGTTGATGCACCTTTGGAAGCATTTACAGCCTCAAGCTTGGTACACCTGTCTTTGGGAATTTTTGCCCATTCTTTTTTGCTTAAGCTCTGCCAGGTTGGATAGGAAGCTACGGTGTACAGCCATTTTCAGATCTCTCCAGAGATATTCAAAATGATTTTGGTCTGGGCTCTGTCTGGGCCACTCAAGGACAATCACAGAGTTGTGAAGCCACTCCATTAAAGGGGGAATAACACACTCAGTCAAGTTTACCTTATTTTGTGCATTGGATTCCACTTTAATGAAAATATATTAAACAAACTTGATTAACGTAACAATTTAGCAGAAAACTGTGTGTTTTACTATATATTTTAGAGCAAGGGCGCAACCATCTGGAATGTCGCTGTGTTTGACTTCATGGGGTTGGTTGAGTTCCACAGAAACAATGGAAGTAAAGGAGACTGTAAAGCCTAATTTAACCCAATGCGTGAAGTTGTGGACGTGGAGCTGCTGAAAATAAAAGCATCAGATGTGTGTCTAATATAAAAGTCTATATATTTATTCTATATTTTCCCCTTTTAATTACCGATCATTTGATGCGCTTTGCTCAACTCACTGTATTACGCTGCCTGACTGCCTCTCTGGGTTTTACTCATGATTGTAAAAGACAGTCTAATTTAACCCAATGCCTGAAGTTGTGGACAAGCATCACAGAGCTGCTGCAAATGCAACAAATACAAGAATTTCAGTGTCTTTAGCTGTCTTTTTCTTTTGTTAATGCTGTTGGTTTGATGCGCTGTGATCCTCTCACACTGCTCCAGCGCTGTTTGACGAGGGCATTTACATTCACACTAATGCAACAATTAAAATTATACATGACTTCATGCTTTACTAAGTCATGTCTGTGTGAGCTATGTCAAGACATATTCCTTTATCAAGTCGATCAACTCGATCTCTCAACATGTATGAAGGATAAAACCTGCCATAAGAAACGCAGAGTTGATCTTAGTTTAGCTTGAACAAGAGCAGTGGTGAGGGAGGGTAGCAGTAAAAAGTGAAAGAAGCCGCCACCAGCTCTAAATACTTTCCGGATGCACTGTACATTGCATACTCAAAAATGATATAAAATGTACCTTACAAAATAGAATTTAAGACTTTCAGATACTTTTGAAGGGCCTTAAATTCCTTAACATTGATTTATCAACGTTAAATACTTTTAAGACCATGTGGACTCCCTGATTTTAAAAAAGGTTTCAGGAAACAAAAATGTCATATACGACACAGAACAGTGTGTCTTACATGCGTCTCACATCATCTTCATTCAGCCCTGCAGCTCGCAATTTCATCCGATTTCACAAACACGCAATTTCAAACTTTCATTCTAGGCTCAGGAAACGGCACACTGTGTAATTTCGAAAATGTTTTCTACGCCCTTGAAATTGTTTGCCCTTGATTGTCTCTGTCCATGTCCCTCCTCTTCAGCTCAGAGATGGAGCTGCCCTCAGATTACGATGTTTAATTGAATTAGCCTGTGTTTGGTTCCTCGTAGTGCGAAAGAGGAATATTTGTGGAGCCCTGCACTGACCTTCAGGCACATTGTGATTACATTATGTTCTCATTAGCAGGGTGCACTGACTCACTGGATGGCTCTCTGCCTCCCAATGAGAGCGCCTGCTCTACATCAGGTCCTCTTTTGACCTTCGGTGGGCTGCTTTATCGTATACTCCTCTTAATACTAATTATTCACTTTAATCGCTAATAAATTATTGACTAATCTATTATGGTTATGTGCGATAAGCTCATGAATATGGCATTTCTTGATTTCATTGGACTGTAGTTGTTTTGGCCTCTTGCTTCAAATGAGTGGCTGCACCTATTAACTCTACCTGAAGAGAGAGTTTGTGATTATTTCACTTTAAAATTCCAGTTAAATAGATGTTAGTATTAGTCTGTTAGTCTTCAAGGATATCTATAAGCTAGTGTGGTACAAAACATAGATAATAAAGATATAACACCGATATAAACATGTAAATCTTGGACTTTGTCATTTCTGCCTAAATGGACCAATGTTTTTTTTTTTTTTCATAATTAATTTATATATTTTAATTCAGTTGAAGTAATTAAGTGCTTTAATTGAGGCTCATTTGTTTAGTTTTTTTATATTAGTGTTGTTTTTTAATTAAGCATTTCAACACACTTTAAAAAAGTAAACATTATAAATATTGGTTTGACAGCTACAGATGGGGCCAATAAAAAGTGACATTTTTTTCACTGCTGCTCGTCTCATTTTATTCTGCAGTTAGCCACAGTATTCTTTTCAACTTTTCCTTGGTATTGACATAAATAAATTGTATATTGAACAACAAAATACACTGTACAGAATACAACATAACCTTGTTTGCAGTTTTATATTTTTACTATTATTTTGATCATGTATTTATTTTATAAATCTGCAACTCTCACATGGTCACTCATTGAAGCCAAGAAGGCCTGCGCCCAATCAGTACTTGGATGGAAGTACCACATGTGAAAGCTAAATTGCTGCCAGCAGAAGTGTTAGTGAGATCAGCTCAACCTGCAGTCAATGTGAGTCATAACATCCCAGTACATTGATGGTGACTTTATACTGCTCAGTGAGGGCCGTCTTTTGGATGAGACGTTAAATCGAGGTCGTTAAAATCCCAGGATGTTCTTTTAAAAAGTATTTAAACCCGGCATCCTGGCCTCTGTCCATCATGGCTTCATATCCCCATATCATAATTGGCTTCATCAGACTGTCTCCTCTCGATCAATCAGCTGGTAAGTAGTGTGCAGTCTGCTATTTTAAAGTTTTGGAAAGCTAATTTAGTACTTTAAGGATTTAAAAGTAATTTAATTTTTAAATGTAAAAAAAAATCTACATTTGTAAATAAATTAGCATGTGTTTTTCTTCAGATATTTAAATGAACTTTATTTCGGTGAACATCCTTTTTAGCAATAGCTTTACTGTGAAATAGTATCATGCAAAGTAATCTCTGAAATAATCGCTTTGAAATAATTGGTGAAAAGGCTCTATGAAATAATGTCATAAAGAGGCTTTTACAGTACCACCAACAAAACCAAATGAGATCAATTTACTGTGCATAATTGAAAGTGTGAAATCGCACAAAACGTGTGTAATCTGCATGCTGTCAATGGCGTCTTTAGTGCGATGAGTGTGCAGCTGAAGTTTCCTTTATTGAAATGCCCCCTGACAAGGCCGCCAAAATGAAATCAGAGCACCTTCTCCCTGCACCGACTCGAATTAGAGCACTGCCTTCCTATCATAACTAATGCAATCAGAAACAAAAGATTACACTGCATTTGAAGTAATGCTGGAGAGATGTTTATTGATATTGATATTAAGTGAGAGAGAGAGAGAGACATAGAGAGCACAAGGACGAGGGGTTTGGGGATTAAGCTTTGGGAAAATTTGTTATTATGAGAAAAGGTCAGCGAATGATATTACCCACAACCTGATTAGTGAAAAGGGCCTGAGGCCAATGCATCAACGCCGTCTTCCCAAAGCCCTTCGGTGCACATATGTGAGTGTTACCAAGACGAAAACGGCAACGTTAAGGGAGTTGTGGAGTCAGTTGTGGGTTGGTATTTCAATGTGTCATTTTTAACGGTCTTTGCAAATCAATTATCACAGTGTCAGCCATGTTGCAGGACTAGAGGGGAGTTAAAAATAGCTGACGGTTAATTGTCTCAGAAATAATTGCACTTAATATGATTAATTGTCTCTTGAGGGGCTTTGACAATTATTATTATATTATTATTATTATTATTTTAAAAATTATTTTTAGACTTTGTCATACTTTTTTGTTTACTTTGTTGACAAAGTATTTAAGTGATTGTGATTCATCTTTGAGTTGACATCCTGCTTGAATCTGATTAGTTGATGAACAATGTAAGTTGTGCAATTATTATAAGATAAATGCTCAGTTAAAGTAGTTCCAGGCAAGTCTTGACTGTGTACGATTTAAAAATGTGTTTAAATAAAGTTAGATTCTACTCTCGCAATATCTCGTGTACGGAGGGAAAAGGAAAAAGAAATAGAACGAGAAGTGAAGCGGGCGATGCACGAGAGATACACGAGAGTAGTCTGTGAATTCATGCAGAGATTAAGCTGAATACCGCTGTGAATATAAACCATACGTTCCAAGCACAGAAATTGAATTTGACTCTTCTATCTAGTGGCCTTACAGACCGGGTAAAAGCCAAGAACCCACAGATAAAAAACAGTAAGCACAAACTTTATAAAACCTCATCAAGCCAAGTTTTACAACTGTATGAATGTTCATATCACTATGTTGAAAGAAAACACAACATAACACACAATACAACACAACACAACTTAACTCAGCTCAGCTTAGCTCAACTCAACCAAACACTACATAATACACATGACGTGTTACTCCTATAGTTTTGAATGGGGAAAAGTATAAAGTTTATTGAAGTAGTGTTGGGGCGATAGATGATGCCATCATCCATCGCCGATGGCCGACAGACACCACGATGCAGAGCTGGCATCGCGATCCTCCGCCCCGCCCTCGTTGCAAATCCGCTTGCGAAAAATACACACTCAGGCCCTGTTTACACTAATAGGTCTAAGTTTTTAATGGCATTTTAAAACAAAAATGATCCACATTAGGCTTGTGTGATAATACGGTAATATGGTATTCAGCGGGATCTAAAAATATCCAGGGTGTCAGTTTCAATACCATTATACTGTCATAAAAAACAATGCACTTATAGGAGACAAGTATTAAATATTTTTTATTTAATGCCTACAAATGCGTATGCATGATTGTCATCACGGGACAGTGTGGAGAGAGAGGGAGAGGTGAGGTGGCGAGTCACGCACCAAGTGATCAGCAGTTTGGCAGTATTTCCAGTTTCGACCGAACAAGAAGGGAGACGTGGTAAATATGAACTAGAGGTCAGCATTCTCGCTGCTGTACCGCTGGAGCCGACCAGATTTCTTGCAGTGCGGGAGTGAATTTCCGAATAAACCATGGGAATGGTTGATAACTCTGATGTAATTTGAAAGGGAGTGGGCTGCCAATGTTGCAAATGCTATGTGTGCTCCCATAGCAGTATAAAACTGCCGATGGAAGAGTGAGACAGATGGAATCATTTTAATTCAGTGTGTATGAGCTCTACTAGAGAGATTCTTAAAATGACAGTGATGAAATGTCAGGTAAAGTTTAGCTGAGTAAGCTACAGTTGCAGAGGTGCAATGGAAATCAGTGGTGCAGAAGAGAATTTAAGCTAAGTGGAGCATCTCTACAATTGCAGAGATGCAATAGAAGTCAGTGGTGCATGAGAGAATTTAAACTAACCGGAGCATCTCTACAGTTGCAGAGGGGCAGTGGAAGTCAGTAGAGCAGGACAGATTTAAAGCTAAGCAAAATCTTTACAGTTGCAGAGGTGCAATGGAAGTCAGTGGTGCAGAGGAGAATTTAAGCTAAGCATCTCTACAATTGCAGAGATGCAATGGAAGTCAATAATAACAGGTAAATTCGCTTCCATAGAGGTATTTAAGCTGCTGTGGCATTGCTGGGGAGTGTGTCACTAGTGGTAGGTTAAATGGAAGTGTATGTGAGCTCAGGCAGAGCGTCACTGCTGCGCCAGTGGTGCAGAAGGGGAAAAGAAGGTCAGTGGAGCTTCTCTGCTGTTGCATATGTGCGGTGGAAGTCAAATTTGGAACGCAAGTGCACTTCCGGGGAGGCAATGTAACTGCTGTGGCAGTGCTGGGGAGTGTTATTATCTGTAGTGAATGGCTAAATGGAGATGTGTGTGAGCTCAGGCAGAGCGTCACTTCTGCAGCAGTGGTGCAAAGGGAGGACAAGGCTCGAGGGAGCGTCTCTGCTGTAGCAGAGGTGCAGTGGTGGTCACTATTGGAGCATTATGAGTGCTCCTGCAGGAAAGTTAAATATTGTCGGTAGTGATATGTAGAGATGAAAGTGAATAAGGGTTCAGCTAGAGCGTCACTGCAGTTGCAGTGGTGCTATGGGTGAGTGTAGCTCAGCGGAGTGTCTCTGCTGCTGCAGAGGTGCAGTGGGTCAGTATGGAGGCAATGTGTGCTCCCGCAGAAGCATTTACTGCTGTATGATTGCGGGAGAGTGTGACGATAGTGGTGTTTAGAAATGAAAGTGTATATAAGCTTGTTTAGAGCGTCGCTGCTGGAGCAACTGAAACTGATGGTGACCCCTAAATGGGTCAGAGCTGTGGTGAATGAAAGTGAATAGAAGTATGGGATAGTTCAAGTTTGCAGGGAAAAGTTAAAGGAAGAAAAACGGTGGGAGAGTAGTGAAGGAGCTCCTGTGGTTATAGGAGGGAGAATAGGGGGAAAAGGCAGATTCATGCTTATACCTAGAAATGAATATAGGTGGAAGTTGGCTGGAGAGGATCAGCTGGGCTTCCCTGAGGTGGTATTGCTCTCCTGTGGTTTAAGAATGCTAAGAGGGTTTGGAATGGGTGTGCATGGGAGGGGATATCAAAACTGTATATAGAATGTACTTTGTAAAATGTATCTTTTTTTTTTTTTTGCTCTGCTTACTAGAGAAAGATAGCGTTTCTTCATCCTGCAAAGTTAGATCAGATATGGTGAGGTTATTGTGGGATTGAAATTTAATATTTGTTCAGCATATCTCAAAAACTAAAAAGGCTAGTGTGAAAATGGGTTATGTGAGTGGAAATGTATTCTTTGTGTAGAGTGTGATTGTGTTCAGCATGGATGTGGAGTGTAATAATTTGGATGAGGGTCAGCTTCTGCAGCCGACTTTCATGGTATCTAAAATGAGAAACTAGAGAGAATCTTGTTCACAACATGGAAATTTTTTACAAAATGGTACATGTACGTCAGACATAATAAATTATTTTAGGTGATATCCATGCGAGGCGTCTTAAGGGGATGGGCAACTGTGAATGGAACCGCCTTTTGTTATTGCATGGTCCGAAAGCTTTGTTGTCGCAATGTTCAAGGATAGTAGATGTGTGCAATTGTCCTCCCACAGGATGGCAGATGGATGGAGAGATGAGGAAATGGGGTGTGGCTTGTCTGGTAGTCCTGGAAGTACCTATTTAAGATCCTTTTGTCATAAATTATATCCTATTCATAGCAGTCAAGCGGGAAGTTTGTTTCTTGTTTGTTTCTTTGACGTTTTCACGTCTAATTGACTTGCCATTATGAACTCACATATGACACTTGTGTATGAACATATGAGTCACTGGCATATTACAATTGTACTTCTGTGCTTGATGTGTATAATGTTTTTCAATAGCTGGGTAATATTCACTGGTTGGGTAATAATCTTTTCAGAAGTTAAATGGCTATCGGATGTAACAGAGATATTTTATTATTATTATTATATATAATAAATATATCAACTGCCAACATTAAACTCTAACTTTAAAAGTCACCACTTAGTACAAACAGTGTGAATGGAATGTTGTTATGAGCTTTACTTTAATGCATGATTAAATAACATTATGTTTGGTATCTTAATGTAATTAAATCACACACACATATCTGGGCCTATTCATTCACAAGATCTTTTGTAGCCGAGTTCATTCATAAGTTGTCAAGAGAGAGGGCTGGAGCGTCTACAGTTGGGAGCTCATTGGATGGTGACACTTCTTCTTTTAGCTATTGGATCAATGGGGTGTCAATCAAAGATTGGCGGCCATTTTGTTGACCAAAATTACTAATGTTTGTGTAGAAGACACTGCTGGGCTCCAGTGACTAGCTTGGATGATAACAGCGCATGTTGATGTTTCTCTGCGCACGAACACGTCATGGACCAATGCTTACGAACTAGATTGCCTGGATCCTTGCAGTCGAATCACTTTAAAATGTTATGGATCTGTGGACAGGTGGGTGGCTTGAAAGGTGAGTTCTTTAGCTGAAATCTTTCTAATAGGGTTGTAACGGTATGAATTTTTCACGGTATGATAATTGTCTAAAACAATACCACGGTTTGACGGTTTCGCGGTATACGGTATGTTACAAATGTTACAAAATAATAGAACAGTGAAGCAAATTTGACTTTTTCCAAATAATATATTTTTAGTTACTATAAACAACACCACTTACAATGAACAAATAAAAATAAGAAAATAATAAATAATGTGTCAAAGTCCAAATAAAGTCCAAATAAACATGGTGCAAATCCTCAGTAAAAAATATATATAAATATTTACTATACTATAAATAGTTACATAACGAAACTAGATTCAATATGGAACATCCTTAGGTTTTATGTGCCAGCATGGATATGGTTGTCTGTGGATATGGATATGGATATGGTTGTCTGCAATGCAGACAAACAGCTGCATCTTCATTTGCGTCTTTTGAAAACACCAAGAGCAGCAGTTCGTCTTTGCTGTGTCACTGTTTTGTCATGTTTCTGTGCTGCTGTGCATGCAAAAGTACTTAGTATGAGAATTATTTCATGCAAAACTTTTTTTTTTTTGCGTTTTATTTAGCCGCGCATAAATGTATGCCTATCTCTCATTCCGTGTTGTTCAAAAAGCTTGGTCCACAAACAAAAGCGAAACCTATGCTTATTGGTTGTGATATAGCGAGTTTGAACCAATCTGGGCATGGAGGAGGGATAATGCATCAATGTATCATGTCTGATTTGTCCGGAGACACAGTGACGAGCGTTTCTTTGTCAAATCAGCGTTGTCAAATGTTGATGACGTAACCGCACTGATTCCGGAGCCTCTGAAAGTCTGAAAGCACTGGAAAGCTGAGATCCTCTTCTTTATGCCAATCTTTGAATTGTATGAATCGGATCAGCGGATCAAAAGTTATTAAACATTTAAGAGCAATACTTATTTTTAGCGGCGGGCGGCTGTCTCGGTCTTTAAGGGTTAAACCGTTGATATGCAATTGTTCATGGTATGATAATCGTGCACGTTCAAATCATGGTAAACCGTCATACCGGTATATTGTTACAACCCTACTTTCTAGTCACGCGAGTCTTGTCTTTTAAAAGTTTTAAAAAATGTTTAGTCTTTGTTGTGGAGTAGTTATTTTTTGCGAGGCTTCCCTTTACAGAATGCTATAAATGGTACCGCAGGTGCAAAGCTAGCAGAGCAGTGAGAGTTTGGCTTTATTGCAATGGCTTGGATCGCTGGCATCTTGAGAGTTTAGTTAGAGTTTGTTTACTGCGTTGTGTAAGGCGGTTTAAAGTAGAAGGTGGAAGAACTGGTGGGCTGACGTTTTGCAGGAACTTGGGCTCGATTCTTGCGTGCCTGCGGCTGAATTCTCTGGGAGAGCTCTAGCTGGAGCTGTTGTAGCTGTTGTTGTTGTTTGTTTATTCTTCCGTATCAATAGGTTAAATGGTGCGATGCTGGAGCCTTTTGTAGCGGGAAGCATTCTTCAAAACCAAAATGGCTGGCATATGGAACTTAGGGTATTTATAGTGGCTTAGGGATCGTCTGATTGGTGAATAAATCATAAATTGCTGCAAGCAATCATAAGCATGTGATCCTCTCGAAATTAGTTTATAGATAAACTTCACTTTGTGTTCAGACACCAAAAAAGCAGCTTTATATTTGTCTTGCCTTGGTGCATCGTCGTCTTCATTGAATTGAAGTGAAACTAGGATCACCTCAACGGTTTTGTGCTTGAGTGTCTCCGAGTGGTGTTTACTTTAACTTCAAAAGTTCCGGGCACGTGAACAAAAGTGCCAATCTGATTGGTGGAGAAGTTTTTAAAACAGCATTTTAAAACAAAAAACAAGCATGACACTTTAAAAATGAAAAATGCTCTATTGCAGATTGGTGTACATCACATTGGCACCTTTTGTTTAGTTACAAGGCATTAAATGTCAACGAAAAGCATGATCAAAAAGCATTCTGGCCTTAAGAATTCTTAACTCTACTTTTACATGACAAAAAATAGTCAAAAATTAAAAAAAATTTCTAAATCCTTTTGATTTGAATATTTCATGTCTACACAGTTTTCAAAAGATCTGCGTTTACACATATTTGCTAAAAGGTCAAAATACTGTATTACATGTGTCAGACCATTATTTGATGTTTTCACTTTGTTAGTAAAAAATACCAGTATAAAATAAACACACAGTTGGCACTTTGCCGTTCATATATGTGTAATTTGCAGTGTGTGCAAGTTTGCATTTACAAGGGAGATCTTGACAGTACACTACCAGGAACTCCACCATTTTTGTATATGTTTGTTTGTGCTTTCATTCAGGGATGGGCAATAATACATTGAAATCTATTTTAAAATAAAATACCAAATACCTTCTTCTTAGGTGTATCAAAATAAACTACAAAATACAGCTTCTTTGCAAACCGTCCATTAATAGGCCTGTTCGATCAATGCCTTCACTGTTAAACGTGAAGTAAACTATATTTAATAGCAACAGCTTTTCTCTGAGCAGGTTTTAGCTGATTCTCTGCCAACTCATTCACCTCTACTCTTACTGTACATGAGTGGATATACATTTTTTTTTCTCTTTTATTCGTTTGGTATTTTTATATGAATTTCACACAATAGCCCTGTTCAATGCAGATAATGAGTTAGAATATACTACAATATCTGTGGATTATGTTTCCACCAATTGTTCGGCCAGTAAAATTGATATCATAATGATTATTCAACCTCTTACATTGTTATTTTTAAAAAGGGTAAGGAAGTGTAAAATTGTTTAATTTTTAAATGTTTGAACTCTTAAATAGGCCTACTCGATGTATATGGTTTCTGAAAACTAAAAACTCTACACTACTTTAGTTATTTCCATGTGTAATTTTACATAATTTTCTCAATGCACAACATAAAAATATGATATCCCAAAATTACAAAAAATTTAGTTATGTTTTTTAATATTTAATAATTTTTGCAAATAAAATCTTCATATATATTCTGCTGATGCTGTGTCACCCGAGTCAGGTGTTTTTGACTTGGCTGAATGGACTGAATTACTTTATTATTAAATATTAGTATTAGTATTAATTAATCATATTTAATATATTGTCCCACTTTGACATCTTGAGGCAGACATCTTTCCTCTTCATTAACTATTGACTTCATTAACTACTTGATGTTTAAACAGCCCGTGAAGTATTGTAGGTATTGTCGGGATGTGATGCATTTTCTTTCATGATTCAAGCATTGACCACTTTTTTTTCAATTTAAATTATTTTTTTGTTCTAAAGTCTAGGCAAATAACTTAGAAAGCATCAATCAGAGGCCACATTTTAATGCTCCACATTTTATGATGTCATCTTGTAGACTTTTACAGTATTTTGAAACTACAAAAATACAAGACAATAAAGGATTTTGATGAGCCATTTTCACAAACCCTATCAAATACAAATGCTAAAATACTATTTTGTAGTTGAAATACATATTTGAAATACATGTATCATAAATACTGTCCTAAACACACGCATGTCATAATTTTCAATTACTTAATTTTTTTGTCATTACACAAACACGACTAAATAACTTTTTCACACACATTTAGATTTTTCACAAAACTTTTGAAATCACATTTTCAGATTTATGCATTTTCAGTCCAAAAAAAATTGTGAATTAACTGGTAAAAATTCTTGTTGAAACTGGAAAAATAGTTTTTTTTTAATTTATTTTTTTTGCTAAAAGTGTCCTCTTAAATTCACTGGAAATGCCCCTACAGGACTTTGGAATTTGCTTTATGTTATTTCTGTTTTGATTTTATGATGTAGTTGTTACTCTCTTTTTTTTTTTTTTATTACCTCGCCTTCATTTATTTAAATGTATCAGTACTACAAATAAGACCAAAATTGTAATAAAAGTCTTAGATTTTACTCATAATGCTTTTAAATGTCTTAAATTCGACTTGCCAAAAAACTCGGACATTTTTTTTTTAATAATGGGAACAAGCCTATTCAGTACAAGCCATATCTGACATAAAGAGAGGCAGACAATTTCACTGCTGCATGCACCCAAACCTTCCTATCATGCTCTCTGACCAACATGAGCCACTGGCATCCACACTGACAGACCACACAAATGTGCTAGTGCAGATTAAGACTACCAGCTGCTAATTTACTCTGACACTGCTCGATCCCTTTAAACTGTGAAAGACCAGTGGAGACACACTGGTGCTAATAGAGTCTGCTGTGAGGGGATTTCAGTGCTGACGTCTCCTGAGAAAACTGTGTTTGTCATTCTAATGAAATGGCAGAAATAAACCTGGGGCCTCATGTATCAATGCTGTGTATGCACAAAAACTTTGCGTAAACCAGATTTTACGCTCGCGTTTGGATTTACTAACGATGAAATGAACATGAGAATGTGCATTGTTCCATGCCAACTTCATGCCTGGCGTACGTGCATTTCTTGTGTGTGTTTGTTTTATTTCCATTGGTGACTCCTAGAGACAATTGTGTTAAATTTTACACTACAAAGCATGTTTGAGCCATGTAATGGCAGCTGTATGGGACCATAGATAGATCATCCGCATGTCTTGCAGGAATATAAGTTTTCTATACTATAGGGGTGTCAAAATTAATCGTTTCTGCTGTTTTACAGCGTTACTTCTGCATACAGAAATGAGTTTTTTTCCACTGTGTCTATCATGGATCATCTGCGATCGCCGCTGCTGCCTGCCGCTTATCAGTATCACTCATCTGTGAAGAGTGCAGCGCACAAGAGCCAATCGCAACCCTTTTTGTTGAGGGTGTGACCAATCAAAGAGGTGTAAGAGAACTAGACAAGGATCAGAAAGTGAGCTGGATATTTATATTTGTTTATATTTATTTACGTTATTTTAAATTATTTTAAATTACACGCCCCATCCATAACCAACCTTAAATCATACTTGAACACTGTTTAACAGTTCTAAGTAAACTGTTTTGTGTGACATTCTCATAAAATCTCTCTGCTTTTGAATATTTTTGTTCGTAATTGTTCTTAGCCCTGTCAATGTTTATCTATGTTATAGTATTATTATAATATTTCCTATCCTGTTTCTCTTACGTTTATATTCTTTAGCTGTCAATATAATACTTCACGTCTATGGAAGAAAGAGTCAATAAAGATAGACAATGTGTAACATCATATTTATCAAAAGACGGTTTATGTGCAAGTAACCACACCGGTCCGAGCAGGGAGCGAGCCGGCATGGGAGACAAGCTCCGAGGATGCTAAAGATTGCAGAACAACGTCTGTCACTGGATCCGAGGACTAAGATTTACGCGATCACCAGCTGGCTTCCGTTACATAAGGGCAAATATAGATGACTAAAACCTCATTTACTCATTTTACTCATACTTTTTATCATTTATAATGTCCAAGGCATTGATATTAATATTAAATGCTACTTTTGTGCCTTTATTAGCCTTTTTCTCGTCTGTTTACTGGGTAAAAATCTAACATTATTCCATCTCCACCTGCTGGTGAAAGCTAGAGCAGCTGGCGATCTTCACTCTGCAATCTATTGCTTCTCCTGCAGTTCCCGGATGTAATGTTGAATTTTAACAGTCGAATTTGATCCACTGAATTTATGGAAGCGAATATTTGAACTGAAATAAAATGAACTGAAAATTACCTTTTGAATATTATACATCGTATTTTTAAAGGGTATTGAATATTTTGTAAGTGAAATCTGAAAATTGAATATGAATTATTGAATTTTTAAGTATGAAAACGTGTTTGAAATATTTTTCGTTGAAATATTCACAGCTTAAATAAACAGATATGTTAAATTTCAGGACCTAAAAAAAAAAAAACCCTGGAATTCAAGTCATTAAAATGCAAGAACTTGTTAATACGGTGTATTATTTTTTTCAGTTTGAGCTATTCAACAAGCTTTTTAATTCAAGACTTTTGGCATTGATTTTGTTCCATACGGCCCTAACCAATTTGGAGCCCTAGGCAAGATTTCAGGTGAATTTCAGTCATTTCCACTGCTAGTGTACATATATTCAAAATAAACGTGTTAGCTTTGTCTTGGACATTCTTTAATTTTAATAAAGCAAGTGTACATTCAAAACACTCAGAGGTTTTTGCAACTGTGGGACACGATGACATAATATGCAGCCATTATGCATCGTGAAACCTGTGTAACCCCCTTTCATGCTGAAGTGTCGGCACAGTGAGTTTTGCAAGTGGAAAAAACTAAAATTAAAACAATATGATGATGATCTTATTTTATCTAAACATGCTATGAAGCAGAAAGGAGGGATGAAGGAGGGAGGTAAGATTAGGCCTAAAACAGTTCACAATTCAGGTCTAAAAAGACAATTAATTCTCATTCATTTATTCATTAATTCATTTTCCTTTCGACTTTGTCGTTTATTTAATCAGGGGTCGCCACAGTGGAATGAACCACCAACTTATCCAGCATATGTTTTACACAGTGGATGCCTTTCCAGCTGCAACCCAATACTGGGAAACATCAATACACGCTCATACACTACAGCCAATTTAGTTGATCAATTCCCCTATAGCGCATGGGTTTGGACTGTGGGGTAAACCAGAGCACCCGGAGGAAACCCACGCCAACACAGGGAGAACATGCAAACTCCACACAGAAACACCAACTGACCCAGCCGTGGCTCGAACCAGCGATCTTCTTGCTGTGAGGAAACAGCACTACCCACTACGCCACCATGCCACCCACAAATATATATATATATATATATATATATATATATATATATATATATATATATATATATATATATATATATATTTATATATTTATTTATATATTTAATATATATTATATATTTATATATATAAATACATTTATTTATTTATTTATTTATTTATTTATTTATTTATTTATTTATTTATTTATATATATATTTAAGTTTGTACTTACATTTGTATTGCCTCATACTGTATATAGTGACTTTAGAAGTTAAGACTGTACAAGTATTGATTATATGTTTTATCAGTACTATATTTATTGCTTATACTACTTAGAAAATAATCAGAAATCAGCGGAAAGTTTGCTCTTAGGTCAGTGATGTATAAAAGTGTCCACAATTATCGGCCACTTTATTAGGTAGACCAGGCAGTTCTGTAGGTGCAAATGCCTTGGTGATTCCAGAGGTCAGAGAAGAATGGCCAGACTGGTTCGAGCTGGTAGAAAAGCAACAGTAAATCAAATAACCACTCATTACAACTGAGGTATGCAGAAGAGCAACTTTGAAAGCACAACACATTAACCCTTGTGGCGGATGAGCTACAGAAGCAGAAAACCACACTGGGTGCCACTCCTATCCACTAAGAACAGGAAACTGAGGCTACAATTCGCACAGGCTCACCAAAATTGGACAAAAGAAGATTTTAAAAGTGTTGCCTGGTCAGATTAGTCTCAATTTCTGTTCCGACATTTGGATGGTAGGGTCAGAACTTTGCATCAGGTAAGCATGGATCCATCCTGCCTTGTATCAACGGTTCAGACTGATGGTGGTGGTGTAATGGTGTCTGGATATTTTTTTGGCACACTTTGATATCATTGGTACCAAATGAACATCATGTCAAAGCCACAGCCTACCGCAATAGTACTACAGAGTATTTTTTGCTGACCATGTCCAACTCTTGATGACCGTAGTGTGCTCATCTTCTGATGGCTACTTTCAGCAGGATAACTCGCCATGTCATAAAGCACGAATCATCTCAGACTGGTGTCTTGAACATGACAATGAGTTCACTGAACTCAAATGGCCTCCACAGTCACCAGAACTCAATCCAATTGAGAACTTTTTGGATGTGGTGGAAAAGAAGATTCACATCATGGATGTGCAGCCAACAAATCTGCAGCAACTGTGTGATGCGATCATGTCAGTATGGACCAAAATGTGGACCTTGTTGAATCTATGCCATGAAGGCAGTTCTACAGGCAAAAGGGGGTCCAAGCCGGTACTAGTAAGGCGTACCTAATAAAGTGGCCGATGAGTATATTACAGTATATAATTTTTTTATTTGTGGACAGTTTTATACATTACTGACCTAAGAGCAAACTTTCCTTTGATTTCTCCATTTACTAGAAACAGGCCCACTTAATACAGCCAGTCTGAATCTAAGGCAGCTGTAGTTGACTGTTAATAGTTTTGGAAACAGGTAAACTACCAACATTCCTGATATTTTGCATTTCTACCTTCTATCTTCATTAGTATCAGCAAGACCCCTGTCTTCAATCCCATCGCCCCCTCCTTCTCTGTGAAACAGATGTGAATCCTGACCCAGTTCTCTCTCCTGTTTCTCTTAGCATAGACAGACAGACAGAAGTTATAAAACTTTCATTACAACTGCAAGCAGGGAGAACAAACAGCGAGAACAAAGCAAAGTCACAAAAGGGAATAATAGACAAAGAGGAGACTGCGTGAGAGAAAAGACAGCAAGCTCCTTTACCACTGACTGATGTGCTGTCCAACTGAGCCTTTCAGTCTATTGCCTCTGTATAGATTTGTCGCTTGCCTTTTGCAGTTACTGGTGGAGACATGCACCGAAAGGCCAGTCCTGTTTTCAATGCTGGATGCACATCTTCAATACCTTAATGCTCTTTCCTGTGAGCTGAAATGCGAAAGATTGTTGTGCTGTTGTCCTGTTAAGCTGTAGGTAATGAAGTGGTAAATTAAAGCGGATATGTCACACTCTGACACCAAACTCATTTTCGGATGATGTAGGGCTAAAGTGTTTTACATCGAGAATGTCTGTCAGACACGTGGCCTGGTTAGCAGATGTTGGGAATTGTTCTTTTTTGTTTGTTTGAGGGAACATCTGTGTATGTGTTTTTTTGGAACAGGTGGTGTTCAAGACAAGTTAAAGTATCACTCTACTTTTTTGGGGCTCATTTCAGATGGCACAATGATATTATGCAGCACCTGAAAATCAGCTGACTTCCATCAATATAACCAACAAAACCACCTGCTTGCAAAGGAAGTGTGCCATCACATTGGATGTTAACTAGCTGGAAAAATATTTACAGTTGCTGTAATATTATTGTGCCTGCTGCAGCCAATATCTTTCTTGATTATTACGCCGATATGGCAATATTTCTTTGCCATACTAACCTAGAATATAGCAACTTTTCGTTTTACATCAGTTAGGGCTGTGTGATTAATTGAAATCGTATCGACACTGTGATTTGGACATGTGTTATTTTTAAATCGCCTAACAGCATGATTTTCCCGCAGTATGTTGTTTGAACCAATCACATTGCAGCGTGCCTAAACAGAGTGTGAGAACATGAGACTGAATAGCCTGCGTATACATGGATGACGAGTTAAGCACAGGAGGATTTGGTGCTAAAAAAGTCAAGAGTATGGGATTAAATTACTTTGGATACAGGAAGGCTGATGAATGGCAGAACCAGGTAATTTATAAGTCAGTCATATATTATGTCTAAAAACGCATGGAAGGCATGATCGCATTGGGCAGAAGCTATGTGATCAATTAGTTAGTCAATCATTCAGACAATTTAACCAGCTAAGCACAACTCAAACCAACTAAGACCAGTTAAGACCAGCCAGCCTGAACAGCTAAGGCCAGCCTGACCAGCTAAAACCAGCCAAAACCAGCTAAGACCAGCTAAAAAGTGGCCAAAACTCCTCTAAAACCAGCCTGACTATCTAAAGTCAGCTAAGACTAGCTTGACCAGCTTAAAACCAGCCAAGACCAGCTTGGCCAGCTAAAACCAGCTAAGACCAACTAAGATCAGTAAAAAGTGGCCAAAACTTCTCTAAAACCAGTCTGACAAACCATCTATGACCAGCCTGGGAAACCAGCTAAAACCAGATTGGGTGACCAGCTAATACCAGCCAGACGAGCTTAGGCTGGTTTAATCTGTTTTTTGTATTTGTATCTGTAACTGAAATGTGTATATTTAATACAATGTATGAAGCTGACTGTCTGTTTTAGAAACATGTTATAGGTTTCAGTAAAGATCTAATAGATTTTTCTTTTAAAATATGTTTCAGATTCTCACTGCAAACACAGATTCAGTTTGTCTGTGACAAAATTGTGATAAAAAAAATCGAAATCACAATATTGTTCAACAAAATTGCTTTCTTTTGTTAATTTCGCACAGCCCTACTGTTAGTATTTGTACATCATGTAAATGCAAAGGTTTCAAGCTTTAAATAGGAACATTTTCAAAACATTTTTGTGGTCATTTTTGAGCAAGGTGCTAATGGTCTAAACGGATTAAATTGTCTATGCTAACCTAAGCTAATAGTGCTCCCACCAGACTCAGATATTGGCTGAATAGATTAAAAAAAGGTAAAACTCAACTGTTTAACACTAGGGGACTTATTATGGGCCTGTTCTTTTATGGTGAAGTAATGTACTATTTCTCTCTGTCATTTTATCTTAAAATAATACAACAAAATTGCTACTGCCTTGGATAGCCATAAATCACTATTCATTTTTGTTGAATGGAAAAAAGCTTTGACATTTTGTTAATGGCTCCTTTTGTTCTACAGAATAAAGTATAGGATTTGAGTTGCATAAGGGTGAATGATGGAAAAAAATGCAATTGTGGATGACCTGGATGACCACAAAAAGGCACCATGTGCATAGTGTAGTTTGTTGCTATTTTCATACGGGCGCATGTTTAACTCCGTTTTTGACAACACTTTTTTTATTATTGTTCAATTATGCTTTTGTTGGAAATTAGAACTGAATTTAGAAATGGTTTTGAAACAAAACTTTGCGCTTAAACTAAATTAAATATGTAGGCTAATGGATGTCTTCAGTGGAGTCAGTTTCGATTGTTTTGTTACTCCACAAATGTAAAGGAGAAAATCAAAGAGTAAAAGTAAATAGATAGTAAAATGAATGAAGGATGCTTTTTCTTTATCCTCATGCTGCGGATGGTCTGTTTCTCGCTAATGAAGCTTTCGGTTTTCCATTAACAGAGGTCGTCATGTGAATAGCAAATCCGCTATAGCACAACACAACTGACAAAGAGAAAGAGAAAGGGAGATGAGACTTAAAACACACCCATAACTCATTAGGAGAATAACCACAACCCTGTTGGGCCACACGCTGGGGGCGCAAACCGCACATTTCTGTCCTTAAAATAGCAAAAGTGGTTTTGTACATGCCCTTAATGCTTTTGTGCCATGCGGTTTAGACTTTGTGCCTAGATCATTCAAAAAGAGCTTTCAGTCTCTAATCCAAGATCTGGATGTAATTTTAAGGCTTGGTTGTGTTTATAAGATGCAAAGCAATGTGTGCTCATGTTTCACTTGAAGGAAATCATGTTATTTTTTCATAAATCCCACTTTGATTATACACAGCTACTCGGCTAACATGAAAATGACTGTCAAATTTCCTAGTTCCTCTGAAGACCTGCCCTCAAGTGACTGTGATTGGTCATCGTCATAATGTGCTGCTATTCGCTGATCAGCTCCACGTCACGCCTGTAAAAGCATGCACTTTTCTGCTGTGTAAACAATCAGTCAATCTCCTGCCTGCTCTCTAAAATAAAATCTGACAAGTGTCTGTAACGAGTGAAAATGGAGTGCGGCTCCTTTAAGAGCGTTTGCCATTGTGTGTGCGTCTGTGTGTGTGTGAATGTTGTGTGCGTCTATGTGTGTGTGTAAGGGAATGTGTGAACTTTCTTTAACAAGCGCATGTACACAGGAGTTTTTTTTTTTTTTCTCTAATGCTCGAATTAAATTATTTTCTGTAATATATCATGACAGAAGAATAAAGCACAAGATGTGGGATGCTACCTCTGTGAGCCTTGATTTATTTTTCTGCTGCTGCCACCAGTCGGGTGAGCTATCCTGTATTTTTTTAACTCTATGCGTTACACAACGTCTTTCATATATATCCGGAATATGCAGGTGTAAGTAATATGAATCATTCACATATGTTTTGCGACTTCATTATTTGAGATGTGAAACGCATGGAAAAGCTGCCTGAAGACAATCAATGCAGTCGCGCACACACATAAGAGACTCAAACGTGCTGGTGGGGTGTGTGTGTGTGTTTACAGCGGATTGACTGAAAAATATGAATTTGTAGCTAAATAGTTTGCCCGTAAAGCAGCATTTCCCCATTGTTTACATCGTTGCTACAGCATACCGTTTACGCTAGACACTGTACATGTCATGATCAATTTTAACAAATAAAAACACTTACAGGTTGTAGTTCACAGCTTCTGCTTTGAGGAGATTTAAGCCGAATCCAGCACTGAACTAGGAGAGATTCTGGAAGGTGTTTTGTCAAATCATGCTTCCTATGTATTTTATAATTCTCTGGAACATAATTAATATTAAACTGTAAGCACTTCTGTCTTTGTGTCGCGTCCTTTGGAAGCCCAAATACAGAAACAGATGAAGCTCTATGGAAACAGCAGTGTTTAGACGCATTTTTAGCTTCATCTCTGCCATAACGTTACAGCGTCTCTGGCCATAGCCCTTAGCTGTGCAGTTTGTGTGCGCAGTAAATGAACCTTTGTGATCTCACAGGGGGCGGAAGTATTATTATTATTTTTTTTTTTGCTAAGCTAACTGTAAAAACCAAGGTCTCCCTTTGCATTGAACTTAGAACTTTTTACGTTCAGAGATGCTGTTTATGTTCACACAGCTACATTACACATCAACTAAAGTTTAAAATATGATATCATAGTGGATCACCCCTTTAATAAAAAGTTCCCATTTGGTATATTGTGTGCTTATTGTTAAATATATATCGGTAATTACAATTATTTTGAAGTAATTATTTTGAGGTAAATATACATCATAACTAGGGCTTGACATTAACTTTTTTTAAACCAGCCACTGTGGCTAGTAGTTTTCCAACATTATTAGCCATTTGCCATTTCACTAACCACATTTTTTTGTTGGGAAAATATATTTTATACATATTTTAAAAATATGACTTTGATAAACTAAAATTACTAGTCTGTTTAAAGAATGGTTAAAGCGAAAGCAACCTGAGCTGCTTACAAAAAGACAAATCTGGAACTCTTGAGAGACTGTGGGTGCATGTTCATCCCTTTTTGTCTTGTCCATTTGAAAGCGAATCGATCCATCAGTTGTGTTTCGAGACACAGTTGCTTCACACAAGCAAATAGGAGTGCTGCACGCATTTTAGACATTTGCGCACATCATCACCTCAGCTTTTAGCGTGAGTGATTATCCTCTCATTTGGTATTCACCTGCTTTCTATTGCTCTCATGAATGCAATTGTCACAAGTGTCGTGTTGCTACTTAATTCTAAGATCGCCTTTGCATGCATATTATTATTGTCGAACCCTGCTTTTAAGAATTATTATCCGGGAAAAATATTTTCAACTAGCCAGCTAATAGTGGGAGTGTTTGTCTTACCCACCACCGCCGCAATCTACCCGCATTTGGCGGGTTGGCAAATGTTAATGTCAATCCCTAATCATAACTATATTTTATAATTTTACTATATTTATAGTAAAGTTATAATTATAAGTATAAATTTCCCCTTTTTTCTGAAACAGCTCTCAAAAGTTAATTTCATAATTTACGTGTTTACGTTGTTATGTTAGATGAGACATAACATTTTTTACTGGTGTTGGGTGATAATAAGAGAAATCACAACAAACAGATATGTAAAAAAAAATATGAAAAAAAAACATTAAACAATGAGTATAGGAATTTAGAATGCAATTTAAATGACCAAATCAAATGAAAAACAGGAGTCTTGCCAAAACAAACAAACAAATCTAACTAAACATCTAACTAAACCCCGACCCATTAAACTAACCAAAGAAAGATGTAGAAAAAAAACTAATGTTTCGCTTACGCAACACTTTACTAAACTACTTAACTATTCAAAACATAATTACAGGTGTGGCCACTCCTCCATAAACCAACAAACACAAAAATAACTCTTCTACTCATAATTACTAGAGTTTTCGCAAAGTACACACTGTTAGCTATTAGCAAAACAAAAGCTTATCTGATAATCGAGTTCTCATAAAGATCGTTCAATTTCCTAATTATTGGCTGAACTGAGCTGCAAATACATTTCTAAACAATAAAGCACATATAAAATGAACATAAAATGAAAACGAAAGAACAGGCTGGTTGACACAAGTGAGAAGGTTGGTGGTGAATCATGTGCTCCTTCTAACGTTAGCTTTTTAAACACTCTGGACCAGCTCCCGATTGGTGTGCTAAGTGGTGTCATAATGATGATTGATGGCCTTCTCAACCAGCGGTAGCACTCCTGGGGCAGGACAAAAATCAAAGCAGGAAAAAGGGAAAGAAAACTGAAAACAAGGATTTTCTATTTGATAATAACAATAAATAAATAAATAATTTGTATTTGATAATAATTAAATCTAAATATAAAATAGATAACAAGCTTTTGAATTGAAATAAAATAATTTGTATCAATGTTTAGCCCTAATAAAAACAATACCAGCCATTGTACAAATTTGCATATTGATAACTTCTGACAAGGGCAGAAAGTCAGAATGAGATTGGTCTGCTCCGCAGGCTCAAACTATATTATGAAGACATGTTTAAAAAGCTGAAGTGATTTTCATGTTTTATTTAATAGCTATAATCTATAACCAGGGTTTGAAATTAGCAACTGCCAACCTGTCAAACGCGGGTGAAAATTATCAGCGGCAGGTTACTCAAATCAACATCCTAAACGATTCTTGATTGATAAATTACGTTCTGTCATTTTACATTTAATCACTAACAAGGAGCCATAAACATTAGCAAAGGAAAACATAAAGTGGGTTGTACACTGAATGTAATGACACATCTTTAGTACCCAATTCAAGAAAATAGACATGAATGAAGTTCAATTATTTTATGATCACATATATCACAGTTATGTTTGTATTATGCAAACAATGATTGACTAATATAAATCTGAAAGGGATTTAGTTATTTGGATTTAACCCTTGTGTGCTATTGAGAATATTTTCATCCACTCTGGGGTGATTTTAAGTCTAAATTTGGCCACAACATTCTTTGTTTTCACAAATGGAATGATATTGGAGACCAATCTTATTTAAACACATATTTTGGGTAAATGCTTTGAAAGATTTTTTTTTTTTTTTTTTTTTTGGGCAAATTTGCCACCTTTTTGTTATGTTAGTGGCTGTTTTTGCCTCATTGACTTCCATTATAACATCATTTTAGATTGCAAAGCGCATGACACTATATTCATGCATTCTTGATTTTGGGTTGTTTTTTTTATAATGGTAAGAGGTACAATTTGTGGCTTTGGTATATGTTCAGTTACTTAAAAATGTATTTTTAAAAAGTGTCTATTTGAACTCAAATGTCCTAAGCAAAACTTTTACCAAATTGTTCAGTAAGTGAAAACTGTAATCTCAAACCCTGTTGTTTAATTCAAAATGCTAAATAATCAGTCAAAGCCTATTGATTAATCAAATGATCAAAATATCCTTGGTTGCAGCCAAAGATTGGATGTACCTAGTTGACCCAAAATAGACTTTACAAAATTTTAATCATTGTTAATGTTTTCTTTAAATGAGAGAACATAATAATGTACACATAATTCTAAAGTAGATATTCTAGCCTACAAGACTAGTCACTCAAAAGTCTTTGTTCAGCTACATTTTTTAAAAACCTACTAACCATGCATGCTATTTTTTTAATAAAAACTGTAAGGCTTAAGGCTGAAGTAAGGCTTAAGCTGGTATTTAAAACTAATAATCAGAAACATAAAGCAATTGAAGGATGGCGTGTTTAAATCATTTCTTTATCTGACTCCATTGTAATTAATTTGACTTCATTAAATTTGTTATCATTATTGATAAATGTAACGAATCGTAATGCCTCAAAGAAGGCACAGTTGTTTAATAACTTACATGTTAAATATACAGACCGTAGAATGAAACCAACTAACATCCTGTATAGAGAAACCTAGCTGTAACATATGAACAGTAAAACTGCCTTTGTTAGCAAATGAGGCTACGCACCAGTGTGCGGGAGATGCAGAATAAAAGCCATTCTTCCTGATCAACAGTTACCTTTCCTTATTATACCCTGAGCAAAGCATTGTTAAACATGAGTGAAAACCAACCCCTAAATCCAGCTGAACATGAAAGCAAAGTTGAGGAGATAAAGTGGGGTAGAAGTGCATTAACATACCCTCCTCAGTCCATGACCCAACAATAGTAAATACAGATATGGCTACTGAGAATGGGCAAGTTATTTAAAGAAAATCGCACATTTCTGCAGTAAACCGCAGTAAAGCAGAACATGGACTAACAGAAGAAATAAATGGCCAGCAGGGGGCAGTTAGGTAACATAGTAAGCATACTAAACAGATATACTGTAGCAGCCAGAGCAGGGGTCACCGATCTCGGTCCTGGAGGGCCGGTGTCCCTGCAGGGTTTAGCTCCAACTTGCCTCAAAACACCTAATGTTTTAAGTATACCTAGTAAGACCTTGATTAGCTTGTTCAGGTGTGTTTGATTAGGGTTGAAGGTAAAATCTCCAGGTTCCCGGCCCTCCAGGAACAGGTTTGGTGACCACTGAGCCAGAGCATGTGAGCTACCTGTAAGCAGTGTGAAAAGTGGCATTCTTTAGGCAGCTGTGTGTGTTATCTTATACTATTTAGTTTAACTGACTGTTGTAAAAATGGAACTCTGAAAATAATTCGAATTACATTGCTATGTCATCAGGCAGGGCTGGATTAACCAATGGGCATTGTGGGCACAGGCTCAGGGGCCTGTGTGCCTGAGAGGAGAAAAAAATGCAGATTTTGGATCTACTTAGGCTAAGTGCAAATGGCACACCTCATTGGATTAAGCTAGTTAAGTGCTTCTCGCCATCGCCATTTGATCGACAGAGACAACAAAAGCCGTTTGATCGACAGAGACGGCAAAGTGAGTGGCATAGCTCGTAAAGGGCATGACAACATGTTTTGAGGTGATTGATCATGAACCCTAAACAGTTATTTTCCACCTGGTGTTAAATGTTAGCAATATCTTAATATAATTAATCTGTATTTGTCGCTCTGCTTTAATCATATTCTCTGACTTTATGGCTCCGCCTAAAGAACATTTAATAAATGACACATGCCCTAATAAAGGTGCCTGCTTCTCTGTGAAAAAGCACATATTGCTTAGACAACTCTATATTCTCCTCTAAGCAAATAGCCACCACCACATATAATTATTATTTAAATTGTTTGAAAATGGCATCACATATAATAAATAAAAAGCACACAGATTGGCTTTCATTAGTTTGTTTTAACTGAACAGAATGCTGTAATTGGTCAAGAGCAGAAACACCAGTTTTGAAATAACCCGCGCTGAATTGGGCAGACTGTACTGTAGTAGTGGTCGTAGATCAAAATGAGTGGACAAATGGATTTAGCAAATGCGAGAGAAAGAGGAGAGGCAGCTATCTTTATTGAGGCATGTTCTATTCACACCTTCTTCAAACAGATGCGTGATGAGGAGAATGAGGGTATACAAGACACTATAGGGAACGTTTGCTAGCCATCAAGCTAATGTAGATTGTATATAGCAATACATCAATGCCTCTGTTGATTTCATCACTACAATGCTCAGAAACTGTCAAATGACACCAAACATGATAAAGTTATATGAAGGAAGATCCCAAACAGATGAATTGTGTATGGTGTACATGGTAACTGTATGCAAATGGCAGAGATGTGGATTGGACCTGTGATGAAATCTGCCACACCAGGACCCATCCTGTACTTGGAATGTCTCTGTAGTCCTTCATAAAAGAAATAGTATGAACTATTTTCTCAGCTTACAAAATGCAAGTTTGTACAACAATATTTCTCACATATTACTGTAGTACATTTTGTGCTGAATACAAAAATACATGTTGGCAAATACTATGTAATAAATCGCTGAAAAATTCACAAATATCAAAACATTTAACAATCCCCAAAATGACATATTCATGCATATTAAAAGCAGTAAATCAATATATATTGTAAGTGCTATCAAATGTGTTACCAATGATTTGTTTATTTGTGCAATCTTAGTATTGCATTCCTGCAAAGAAGACATTTACTTTGAAAATGCTAATTATAAGCAAATTCTCCAACATCTGGAGTAATGTTGATGTATTCATACCAGATACTTGATGTAAAAGTTGGCAAAACACTATTTTAGAAATTTTAAACCGTGTTTGCAATATGCATGGTAGAGACAATAAACATATAAATGCAGGAGTTAATTTGATCCAGATTGTATAAAAGTGTCAGAGTTTGTGAGTTTTTTTTATTTTATTTTTTTATATGTGTGTGTGTGTCCTCCCTCTGGAATTAATGTGATGAAGCTGCACATTTAGGACAGCAATGATAGAAAAGAAATCCTAGGATGCACAAAAAGGCATTTATCTTATGAAATGAGAAATTTATTTGAAGCCTTTTTTGCTCATTTTTCTAAGGAGATCTCCAGGGAAATAACATTTTTAATGAGCCATGTTTAGATTTGTGAGGAGAAAAAATGTTGATGTGTCATAAAAATAGACTGTCTTTTTTTCTTTAAGGCTTTTTTTATTGTTAGTCTCCCAAAGCAGCAGGAAAATGAGCGGTATTAACTTGTACCAAGCTGTGAAAAGAAAATGATACAGCGCATAAGAGGGCCAAATGGAACTGTGAGAGGCTGATAATGGCCTTGTAACAGGGCACGACCTCATATTTTTCTGTCCTTTTTGATTTTCAGTGTAACTTTTATTAAAGGATTTTTAGAAAATTAAGCGGCCGTTTCGGATGCATTAACACTGACATTCAGTGTAAAATGTAGATATCTTAAGGCTATTTTTTAGCTAGTAGTTACTAATTCAACTCCATTTTAAGTAGTGTTTTTTTTTTTCCACAAAATAGTGTACCTGCTGCTTCCAGTGACAAGGTTTCATTTTAGTGGGGACCTATTATGCAAAAATCACTATTATAAGGGGTTTAAACACAGTTGTGTGGCAACAGTGTGTGAATATAACCAGCTTCTGCTGGTAATAATGTATAACTTGTATTTTTTTTATAATTACAATTTATAAAACCAGAAACTATTTGATTGACATTTTCCTTCTGTACATGTCATCAGATGGGGAAAGCCCCACACATTAGTGATGATCTCTCCCTCATTAGCATAGGAGGTTAGTCCTGTTTTTGAATCTGCCATATGCTGACTCATGGGCTGCATCCGAGCACAAGCAGGGTCATTAGAAGTTTAGCAGCCAAAACAAAGACTGATACCTTATTTTTAATTTAAACTAGCTTATTTTAAACTTATTATTTATGTGGGACTCTTATTTTGAAAACAGGAGATGCAGGGAGACCAATAAATTATTAATAAAATTCAGTAGTATGAATGGAACTTGGACATCATCACGTGATCTATTGACGCAGGTAGGTCACCTGATGATGACAAAACGGCAGACCCATTTTGTCATCATTACACGACCTACCTGCGTCAGTTGTGTTGCTTCACTCCCAATTATGAGTTCACTCATGGTGCATCATGAGATAGTTTGGCATCCATTTGATGTGCACTTCAGAATCTCACCGGAAGTAGTCAGTCATCCGGTTACTTCTCGCATACTGTTTTTTCAAATACTACTCGGCTCGCATACTGTTTTTAGCATAATTTAGAATGTAAGTAAGTGATTTCAGATGCAGCTATAGGGATTTGTAACTTCGCCCTAATTTGAAAAAAGAGCTGGGAGCACAATCTCATTTGAATTTAAAGCGACAGTCTGCAAAATCGCACAATTAGGATCAACATAATTTGTGGGGTATTTTGAGCTTGAAACTTCACATACACACTCTAGGGACATCAGAGATTTAGGCCCAATCCCAATTATATTTTTGTACCCTCTACCTAAACCGAGTGTGAAGGGGAAGGGCTTCAAAATGTACCCCTAAGAAATGGGACAGCACTACCGCACCTGCCCACGTTATCATATGTCATCGCGATCTCTTGCTTCATATGAGATCAGACAATCGCGACTGTTGCAGTTTTTCCAGTTGTGTTATTTTTGATATTTATCTTCAGGAAATCACAGAAGGCAACAGTATTATGTTGTTATCATGTTATCATTGTGATCGAATTAGACAATAAGATCGTAACTGTACTTTGCATTTACACAGTGGCCATATTCATCTTATAAACACATAGAAAAACAACAATAACATTAGCAGACACCGTAAAAAGCACATTCTCAGCCACTAAACTTTACTGACAGGGCATTTTAGTGTCATTGAGTGTCAGAATGTGGGACTGCTATACAGAAGTTATGATTATGGATTATAGGTAGTAAAATTTAGTGGGTTTTATTTTACTGTTTTTTTTAACGCATGACCGTAAAATATGAATGCAGTTATGAATGTATAAAAACATGTGCTTGCTTATTGTAAAAATTCAAAATAATGGCAAAAAATAATAATTTGTACATCTCCTTACTTCCGGGTGTAGCCCTATACCTTCAAACTTAAGAGAAATGGCACGCCTTACCTACGGGAACGTGCAAAACGAAGGGGAAGGTTAAGGGGAAGGGCTAAGGTGTAGAATTGGGATTTGGCCTTAATTTACATTTTGTAAAAAGAGGCATAATATCTACATGACTGTATTTTTGCTGAGTGAAGTAATTAAAAGGAGTGAGGCTACATTGTCACCTTAGAATGATAAGGTTCTATCTGACATTTTTTTCAAAATTGAATTATTGACATATTCTTATTAAATTACAACTTATTTACATTGTGTGATGTATTTTTTATAAGTTTACATTTTAAGACTTTTTATAAAAAAAAAAAAAAAAAAAAGGTTTATCTACAAAGTTGAACTCTAGCTTTGCTCTATAAGGTTCTTTCTGTGAGCCAATCAGCATTTTTAATGCACGCAAAAGGACCAATTAAGATCAGCTTTTTTTGTCAGTTCGCCGGGCTGCTCCACTGACAGCGGGAAGCAACAGAAAGACAAAATCACACAAAATCAGAGTCGGCTAAATAATGCCGCACCACACAAAATTTAGATGTGTGTAAATGTGATGATTTAGAAGCTTTTCTTGACATTAAGATTCATTCATTTATTTATTTTCTTCTCGGCTTAGTCCCTTTATTAATCTGGGGTCACCACAGCAGAATGAACTGCCAACTTATCCAGCATATGTCTTACGCAGCGAATGCCCTTCCAGCTGCAACCCATCTCTGGAAAACACCCATACACACTCAATCACACACATACACTGTGCCCAATTTTAGCTTACCCAATTCACCTGTACCACACGTATTTGGACCTATATTTGGACCGAACATGGGGAGAACATGCAAACTCCACACAGAAATGCCAACTGACCCAGCTGAGGCTCGATCCAGCGACCTTTTTATTGTAAGGCGAACGTATATGTCACAGACACCAACATTAAGATGAAATGTTAAATTTTACATTGTTGAAAAAGTAATGAATATTAAAAATGTGTATATTAAATTTGAAATATATTTATTTGTTCACATATAGTCAGTGAAACACTTTTCAGTGTTTTTTAAACTCATTTTGTCATCGTCTGTTTCTTTTAAAGTTTTTAAATTTAATATTAAGCCTTGAAGGGCAAATACTTAATTTAATTCATGGAACATATAATTTAATAGTTTATATAAAGCATAAAATATAATAAATATGAACATATTAATTAGATAAAATAATCAGCTGCACTGGAAAAAAAATATTTAGCTCAGCCTTGCATGCTTAATTTGAACAAGAAAAAATATTCATCCTAAAACATTAAATAAATGTTACAGAAAGCAAAAAAATATATTTTGTCAAGCATTAACAAATTGTTACAACTTATATGTTTTTGGATTCTATTTCTTGAAAAGTAATGCTTCAATGAATTATCTGGCAGATAAAACCTTATAGTTCCAAGCGGAAAATTTACTCCAATTTGCAAATGTAAGAGAACTTTAATAATTTACATTTAGAGAACTCTTAGGGTCTCTGTCATGTTAATGTATGAAAGAGAAGTGTTACACACATACTGTTTGCTATATGGATTGCAAAAACTTTGAAGCTCAATAACTCAAAATCAGAACGCAAATAGAACCTTATAAGTCTGTAGGCACATGTAGTTGCATGTGTTACTGTCCCACGAGTTAACAAACAGTTGTTGCACAATTATGCAGTCAAATTAAAAAGCAATAATAATATGTTTTAATCGTTTAACTAAGGGGTTCTCAACCTTTTTCAGTTTGAGGCCCACCTTTTTCTCAGAAAATTTTTTGAAGGCCTAAACTGATTGTCTGGAGAAAATGCTTATTTTAAAGCTTTATTTATTAGCAAAACATTTATTATGCCTTCTATTATTCCCTTATTATTTCACATAATTTTATAAAAGATATAATATATAACGTTATCTTTCGATTGAATATAATATAAAAAAAAATATATATGTGTATATATATATATATATATATATATATATATATATATATATATATATATATATATATATATATATATATATATATATATATATATATATATCCAGGATGCAAACAGGTTGCTTGTTCGAGCCTTGGCTGGGTCAGTTGGCATTACTGTGTGAAGTTTGCATGTTCTCCATGTTTCCTCCGGGTGCTCCTGTTTCCCCTCACAGTCCAAAGACATGCAGTACAGATGAATTGGCTAGGCTAAATTGTCCATAGTGTATGAGTGTGTGTGGATGTTTCTCAGAAATGGGTTTCGGCTGAAAGGGTATACCGCTGCGTAAAAACATATGCTGGATAAGTTGGCGGTTAATTGCGCTTTGGTGACCCCAGATTAACAAAGGGACTAAGCCGAACAGAAAATGAATGAATGAATATATAATGACAGGACTAAAGGGGTTGGCAAAAAAAAAAACTGCTGCTGCTCTGAATAAGACTGACTATGCATCTATCAATCTATAGCTAACAAAATAAACAACCTAACCCTAACCCTAAATGTGAAATACAGTAAAAACACTCTGTTGAAACACATCGATCTGAAGGCTGGGTTGGGTTTGAAAGACATTATTGTAGTTTGCTGACAAGAACAGTGAACAGCTGTTAACTACTTAAACACCACATAGTCTTGCTAGATCCTATTGTACGGATTCACATCCGTTCTAAAACACTCACAAGCATTAATTTATACAATTTATGAGGATATTTTAAAGTGTTCATACAAAGAGAGCACGCATAGTTTGTGAATTAATGGACTTGTATGACTCTGATACAGTACGAGTCGCAGACCAGAAATGAGGCATGCATGGGTTATTATAACGCTAATCATCGTTACCTTTACATTTGCGTGACGTTTGCTTTATACTACTGAGATTGTAGTCTTAGTTGACAAGCAGCGGTTGAAAATTAAGTCACAGTTACAGTTGAAGTTAGAATTATTAGCCCCCCTTAGAATTTTTCTTTCTTTTGAAAATATTTCCTAAATGATGTTTAACAGAGCAAGGAATTTTTCACAGTAGGTCTGATAATATTTTTTCTTCTGGAGAAAGTCTTATTTGTTTTATTTCGGCTAGAATGAAAGCTGTTTTTAATTAAAATAGTAATAATAATAATAATTTTAGGGACAAAATTATTAGCCCCTTTTAGCAATTTTTTTTTCAGATTGTCTGCAGAACACACCATCAATATACAATAGCTTGCCTAAATACCCTAACTTACGTAGTTAACCTAAATAACCTAGTTAAGCCTTTAAATGTCACTTAAAGCTGTATAGAAGTAGCTTGAAAAATAAATAGTAGAATATTGTTTACTGCCATCATGGCAAAAATAAAATAAATTTGTTGTTAAATATGAGTTATTAAAACTATCATGTTTAGAAATGTGTTGAAAAAATCTTCTCTTCGTTAAATAGAAATTGGGGAAAAATTAAACAGGGGGGTGAATAAATCAGGGAGGCTGTTTTTGTACTGTCCGAAATAGCCTGTTCAGTCAAAGAAAACAGCAAATGCCATTACTACTATAATTTTATTATGACATATTTAATAAAGAAATCAAATAATTATAGTGTAATTTTTAGGTTAATTTTAGGCGAGATGAATAATCTCGCGGCCCACCTTCAGGATCGCTGAGGCCCACCGGTTGAGAATCCCTGGTTTAATTGGTACCATTAATCGGTTACCCACCCTTTTAGTTAACGGTCGTTCGGTTATTATTAGCATCCCTAGTAGCAAACAAGTTCTTTTTACACATGTACATAACAAATCAACTGTATTTGTACTTAATAGCTCAGTTTCTATTTGTGCGTTGTCTTGTATACTTACATATTTTTGGTATCAATGCATTTACTCAATTACCTAAAGTCTGCGTCAACCTGAGACTTTAGTATTTTTTATGTTGATGTACTAAAATGGAGTATTGACTAGTGGGCGGGGCTTTCTTTTGCACCTCATTCCCTCATAGCAATCTAACAGTAAGAGAGTGTTAATACAGAGTTGCTATGGAAGCCCTCAAGCTGACATCTACAGAAGGACCACCACTCTAAACATGAAAGCAAATAGTCAAATTTAATAAAAAATTATCAAAGCCATTTTTCCTCAGTGGATTAACTTTAAGCACAGATTAATTATTCATTTTAAGAATAACAATTTGAGCTAGCAACATAAACATTGTGAATTTTGATTTCATGCAGACTTTATACTTGTGTACTTTATCAACCACTGAATACCCAATTGGAAGACTATTAACAATACAGTATGTAGAAATGAACCATTAGTCATAGAGAGAGGAAAAAACAACATTCAGTGTTTAAATATCTCCCTTTTTTCCATATAATTGAGGTTTTAATAGTAACATCAGGGGGAGCAGTGGTAACTAACTCCAGCAACTTGCTTTAATGACTTCATCTTGATGCAGTGCCTTTGTCATTTAAGAAGACATATGCTCTCCTGAGAGCCATGGACTATGCCTGGATGTGTGGAGAACCGAAGCTGATCAGACTGTGTCAGAGACCTGCTGAGAAATAGATTACAGTGAGTCAATGCAGCGAAGACTGCTGCGAGTCAAGATGTCTACTATAAGAGGGTGTCAGTTAGAGTAAATGTGTGTATGTGTGTGCTTAACGCCAGAAAATGAGAAAGATAGAAAACTGACAGTGGATGCAACTCAGCCAATGGCGAGGATTACAAGGTTGGAGAGCTCCAATAACCTTGTTTTCAATCAAATTTCCTTCTGCATCCAGGCTCAACAATATTGTGCACTTTGCTAGCTCTTAGAACAGACCCTTAAAAAGGCTCGCAAGGAGTATCTTAAAAAGATACTCTCTTATTGTGGTTAAAAAGTCAGAATTATGTCCGAATTAGGATTTTTTTCCTGCCATGTCATTTTCGCATCTTGAAATTCAGTGTATGTCTTAAAATGTGGACTTATATTTTCAGAATTGCAACTTTCGTTCTATAGACATTCCTAATTCTGCCTGTTTCTGGGTTTTAGAGATCTAAAAGTTCTGCGTACACTAAAAATGCAGGCTTCCACACAATTCATTTATCCAACACAAACTGATTTAGGTAGCTTAATAAATCTATGTGTATTGAACATAAAACAAATAAGTTGTACAACAAAATATCAAAAATTGTGTTATTTCAGCTCATTTTAACAAAGTAGCTTGAATAAGCAGCAAAATATATATTTTTGAGTATATGTAAACTCACAACTCACAACGTTCAGACTTTGCTTCTCAGTCACAAGGTTTCATAGGCATTTTCACAAATTTATTTCTCACAAGTTAGGTGCTGGCTCCAGACAATACAAAATACAGATAGTAAAAATACAACGACAGTGCAGAATACACAGTGCAAATAAAATGACAGTGCAAGGACAGTGCAAAATAAAACTGTATACTCCTCAAAAAAAAAAAAAATAATAATAATAAAAAAATATATATATATATAAAATAATAATAATAAAAATAAAAATAACGGACTATGTAAAATTGACAGCGATATGTACAATGAATAGGTGTCCACATAGTTGTAGGCGTTATTGTTTCAAGTATGGATTGGTTAAATTGCAGTGCATGCTGCATATTGATGGTGTGCAGTGAGGGGTATGGAAGAGTCTGTGTAGTGTGTGTTAAGTGTTCATCAGCCCGGATAGTGCGTGACCGGATGCTGCAGATCTGTCTGCCCGAGGATAGCATAGAGAAAAGTCTATGGCTTGGGTTTCTGGAGTCGCTGATAATTCTTTTGGCTTTCCTCATGCACCTCCTGGTGTGGATGTCCTGTAGGGAGGGAAGCTCACCTTGTACTACGCGTCCAGCAGTTCGCACAATCCTATGTAGGCCTTTGTGATTGTTGCTGGTGCTATTTCCTTACCAGGTTGTGATACAGCCAGACAGGATGCTCTCCACAGTGCAGGTATAGAATGAGCGGAGGATGTGGGGGCTCATTCCAAACCTCCTGAGACGACTGAGGAAGAAGGGGTGTTGTTGTGCCTTCCTCAGCACTGTGTCTGTGTGAGTAGTCCATGTTAAATCCTCAGGGATATGTACTCCAAGAAACTCGAAAGTGCTGACTCTCACTGGTGTCCTGTTGATGGTGATGGGGGTTTGTTCCCTCTTCTCTCTCCTGAAATCTGCCACCAGCTCCTTGGTTTTGCTGATGTTGAGTGAGTGGATGTTTTGCTGCTTTGATGGTTTTTCTGAGGTTGTAATTTGCTTGTTTTTGTTCCCCAGCGATTCTGGATTTATAGGCGGAAGCTTGCACTGATGGGGGCTGTTCAAATTTGGCCATTGATCCATGGTTTTTGGTTGTGGTAGATACGGACAGTTTTTGTTGGGACCGCGTCTTCTATGCATTTCCTGATGAAGTATGTAACTGTGTCTGAGTACACGTCAATGTCGTCGTTACAGTCCACGAGTGGACCACGAGCTCAAAAACATCCATGAGTGTGGGTGGTTCCCGTTTCAGTTTCTGCCTGTAAGCAGGCAAAAGTAGAACAGAACAGAGTGATCTGATTTGCCAAACGGTGGGCGGGGGAGGGATTTGTATGTATCCCGTAACAGGGTATAGCAATGGTCCAAAATCTGGTCACCACGCGTGTTTGTGGTGATGTGTTGATAGTATTTTGGAGCAATTTTCCTGAGATTGGCATTGTTAAAGTCCCCTGTAACAATAAACGCTGCCTCCAGGTGTGCAGTTTCCTGCTCGCTTATGCTCCCATACAGTTCCCTGAGCGCCTGCTCTGTGTTGGCTTGAGGGTGGATCTAGACTGCCGTTATGATAACTACTGTAAACTCTCTTGGTAGCTAGTATGGCCGACACTGAGGTATAAGATATTCCAGATCAGGAGAACAAAATGATCTAACTGGGTGTATGTTCCTCTCATCACACCATGAGTAACAAACAATTCCTCATTTACTTTTCCCTGTAAGTTCTTTCGTTCTATCCGCATGGTGCACGGAGAACCCCGAAAGTTCAACAGCTGTGTCTGATACCTCCGCAGATAGCCAGGTTTCTGTAAGGCAGATAATGCAGCAGTTTCTTGTTTCCCGTTGGAAGAAAATGCATGGCCGTAGCTCGTAAAGTTTGTTGTCCAGTGACTGAACGTTAGCCAGCGGAGCGGAGGTCGAAATTCACAAGAGGCTCTCTTTCCTCTTCCGGCTGCATTTCCTTCGTCGCTTAGGTTGTGTGACCCAGACAAAGGGTTCTGTTGCTGTGTTTGTAAACAGAGCGTCGTTAAAGAACTGAAAGTCCGGTCTTTGATGTGCAACGAAGGAGCCAATTTCCCGAAGTGTGTGTCTGTCGTAGGTAATGAGAGTGTGTACATCCAGCACGAAAAATGACAAAAATACAAGTAAAACACACAAAACACAACAAAGTTTGCTGGGAGCTCGCAACATGGCGGCCATGCTCAGCATCATCTTGATGACATATCATAAACATGTTTACACTTTTTTTTTCAGTTGTAAACTTATAGGCATTTTATTATACCCAGACTTAATTCTTACAATTTCTGTATGAGTTTATAGGCATTTTTCCAATTCAGACTTTACTTCTCACAATTATTGTATGAGTTTATAGTCATTTTACCAATTCAGACTTAATATTTGACAATTTTATTTGACAATTTTATTCTCGCTGTTAATATTTACATGTATAGGCATTTTACCTATTATTAAGACTTTATTTCTCGCTATTAATGTATGGATTTATAGGCATTTTCCCTATTAAGACTTTATTTCTTGCTAATCTTATATAAATTTATAGGCATTTCCCTATTAAAACTTTATTTCCCGCTAGTAATGAATGAATTTATTGGCCTTTTCCCTTAGACTTTATTTCTCGCTATAAAAGTATGAATTTATAGGCATTTTCTCTATTAAGACTTTATTTCTCATTATTAATATGTGAATTTGTGGGCATTTTCCCTATTAAGACTTTATTTCCCGCTATAAATGTATGAATTTATAGGCATTTTCCCTATTAAGACTTTATTTCTCGGTATTAATGCATTAAGGCATTTTCCCATTTTAGGCTTTATTTCTCACAGTTACTGTATGAGTTTATATACATTTTCTAAATTTAGACTTTGTTTCTTGCAATGCTTTATGAGTTTATAGGCATTTTCCCAGTTAAAACCTTATTTTTCGCAATTAATGTATAAATTCATAGGCATTTTTCCAATTCAGTCTTTATTTCTCACAGTTACTGTATATGAATATATAGGCATTTTCTCAATTCAGATTTTATTTCTCAACATTGTGTGTCTATAGGCTATCTTGCAATTCTGAATTTATTTCTCATAATTTCTTTTAATTCTGACTATTTCTTGCAACTTTGTAGTTTTTAGGCAATATCGGAACTCATGTTTTCTTGCAACGAAAAACTTTGTAATTCACACTTTACCCATTACAATGGTAAAATTACAGGAGATCTCGCAGTTCTGTCATTCGAAGCCATAGATAACTTTGCAATTCATTTCACTTAATTTATCACAATTTGGGGTTAATAAGGAGTCTCTTGATTCTGCCTCTACAGGTAATTTTGTAAATATGACTTTATTGCTTGGAATTACAGTTTATAATCCCATTATCATGACATTCAATATGAGCTTGATTAATTGTTTTCAACCTTTTAAAGTTTACTCAAAATCTCACATTTCAGATTTTGATTTCTCATAATTCCGATATTATTAAACAATTTTTTTTTCATTATTTACAATTTCATGAGCTATTGTCTATTATTAATATTTTGTCCCTATTTATTTAGTTATTTTTTTATTTTTTGTTTCCAAGCAGTGGACACACAATTTAACAACTCATCCATAAGTAATAAAGACTTGGATTAAATAATCTAAAGACCCTGCATGCATTTTTAAGTGTGTGTGTTTGCGTGTGTCACAGATAGTGGGTGGCAGGTGCATAAAGAGCATTGCATGCTGGTCTGTATGGTAATAAGATATAATTACAGCATGCGCTCAGGCTGCCTGTCGTATCGAAATTCAAAGGGAATTTACATCGTTATGTGCAGACTTTTCAAATATGCTAATCTTTTTTTTTTTCTTCTTCGCTCAACGCTTACAGGCATCTTTCAGTGCAATTAGATCCTCTCTTCTGACTGTGTAATCACAAGATTTCCAAGAATAAGAGAGAGTGAGAGAGTGAGAGAGACTTAAATGTTTCTGTTAACTTTGAATTACACATGGTGAAGTGCCCTATATAGACATTTCTGGCAGCTTTTTGTAATCATATCCCAAGGAAATACTTCCAGGAAATGAAGTTCATTATAATTTTGAATGAATTATAATGGGTAATCATATGTTACACGTTCATTTTAATGTAATTATAATGGAATGCACATTTAAATTCTACTTTAAGCAAGAGCTAGAAAGTGAAAGAAGTGACTTGAATTAAAATCCTGATTAATAGCATTCGATACAAAGCCTTTTTTTGGGGGGGGGGACCTGGCTGACATGTTAAGTACAGTAACCAGCCATGGCTTGATTTGGTTTTATGTGCTATTCAGTGGTACTTTGAGTGAAATAGCACAATAATAGTCTGCATTAGAAAAAAAAAAAGAACAAAAGGGTCAATAACATGACTTTCTTTTTTGTAAGCTGGTTCTATAAATTGATTAAAATAAATAAACTTGAGACTTTCTTGAATGCTGCTTTTATTTATTGAATATGGTTTTAATTATTTCTGTTTCTCACTGAAAGGCAGAAAAATGCATTCATGAAGACATAAATATAGTGTGGTGCAATTTATTATTATCACTTCCGTAGAGAGAGGCAGTTAATTAAAATATACACATTTTTCAAAGTTTTTCAAAAAAGTTATTAAAAATATTATATTGAACAAACCGTTGAAAGGTGATGTCAATAATGTGCAGATATGTGAGAGGAACAGAATAATAATCTAATATATAATCAGACATATAAAATAACCAATCCTGTAACAAGACACAGTTTCACGCTCAGAAAAAAAGACGTTAGTCATTATGAATAAGTGCAGTGTGCAACACCGCTGAGTTAATCGGTTGTTAATGTATGACACATTGTATACAAAAAAAAAAAAAAAAAAAAAAAAAAAATATATATATATATATATATATATATATATATATATATACATATATATATATATATATATATATATATATATGGGTTCCATGCAATGGATTTGTGTTGAGACAACATGAGGAGTTAGCGGTTTTTACAAATTTAAGTGGATTGAACATAAAACAGTTAAGAACTGTAAAACATAAAACAGTCCTAAATAAAGATAAAGATTTGTTTAATTTTATTAATTTATTTTTAAATGAATATTTTGAACAAATAGCAAACATAATTTTATGAACATTCAGTATTAGACAAAGGTACCACAATTTCAATGATGACTGCTGTAGAGCAATACTACGTTATTTTTTCAAAAGCAGGTTGTGGAGAAATTATAATAATCAACAATAAAAATTAAAAAAAAAAAACATCATGTCACACAAAGCATATGAAAAACAGAACATCTATTCTGTGAATCTGAACTCTGGGTGTAACTGTGCGTTCAAATCAAAAGCGGCGAGAACGTCAAAGTAGGAGCGGTGCGGTGCGTCTTTGCCGGTGTGGGTGTCAAAGAGATTTGAAATTAAGTCAACTTTGTGTTATTGAGCTATGACGTGGTTCGGCGGCAAGCAATCTAAATGTTGAAGTCCACCACTTAAGAGGTTTCCAGAGAACACAGTGAACTTTGGTTCTGACCACAGTTGTTCCCAATAGTTTTATTAATGCAGTTGCCTAATTTCCAATTATTTACGATGTTATAACGGTGAATAATTAATATAAATCATAAACTACTTTTAAGCAGTTATTTTATAGTGCAATAACATTTTACAATTTACAATTTGTACTTTTTTTAATTAAATAAATGCAGCCTTTGTGTGCAGGATAAGCTTATTTTCATTAAAAAAAATTGTGACTCAATCTTTTGACTGGTAGTGTATAAATATTATATATTATATATTGTTTTTTTTTTTTTAATAGGAATCTCATGCCAACTACAATGACAGTACAAAACAGTATTGCCGTTTCAGAATATTTCAGGAATATGGACACGTATTGGATATGTGAAGCAAAGCCAAACTACAAGCAACAACTTAATCTTCCATAGTTAAATGAATTTGATAAAAGCGTGCAAAATTTTCAAACTACAAAGCATGTTTTTTATGCGGAAATGTAACTGATTTGCTAATATGCTGCAACAACTGCTTTATATATGAGATCAGTGTAGTGAATTTTGGAGCGAAAGACAGACAGCATTGTCGTTAGATCGGTCAGATCGAACTTTGATGCTCTCTTTGACTTTGACAAGAAAACCTAACTGTTTTGCGAGGAACCATAACTATTTTACGTTTTGTCAGTTTATTGGCTAATTCTTACAAATTTGTATGAGTTCAGTCGTACGAAATACATAAAATTTTAGAAAAGAGGTGTGGCACCTTACTCCGCCCCTAAACCCAACCCATGCTAGTTGATAAGCAAATCATACTAAATTGTACAAATGAGATTATATGAAAGCATACAAATTATTTACTAAATCAAAAAGTTACGAACTGCCCTGAGATTGTGATGCATTTTTCACATTACAGAAGATGATGTTTTTCGAGTCATCTAATGTAAACATTTCAGAAATTCAAACATTGTAAAGTTTTCAAAACCACATACCTGTACAAACAATACATTCCTATAACCTTTGCGAAAATCTGATGGTAGACTTTTAAAAGTTTTTTTTTTTTTTATGTGGTGGACACTTATTTCACACAAAGCAATCAGAAAACAATAGCAGAATACACAATTCAAAGTTTGCTTGCTTCACTTTGCCAGTTCCACTGATCATTTCATCATCATCAAACATACTTTTTGTTTGAACCTGGCACCTTGTAAACAAAGGTTTTTTCCCCTCTTATATATCGACAAAAATCCTTGCTTGTTCTTACTCTCAGAAGTTGTGTAATGCTAGAAAACAAGATTAAGTTTACCAGATCAAGAAAATGTTTTCCAGGTGTGTGTGTGTGTGTGCAGTATCAGTCACGGAACAGACCGAGGGTGGTTTTCGGCCCCAAATTAATCTTGATTAAAAAGAAAGCTCCTGCATGAATGTAACAGTGATGGTGCAACCGTGGTCCACAACAGCTAATCAAACAGCAGTTTTTTTTTTTTTGTTTTTTTTTTAAACCCACAATCCCCCATGGAAGAAAAGCAACCCTTCGGCTTGTTATCGCCTTATTTATTTATATACTAATTCATCTTTTTCATTCTTCAGACAGCAGCTTCAGAGTGGATAAGACATGACCATAAAGCTATTCCTTGCAAACCTGTACCGCCTCAGAAAATCTGAAAATGATCATTTTCTACAAAAGGCCATTGTAGACTGCTTCTCTGGTAGAAATCAATGGTTCTCCCAAATCTCCTTGAACAAGGCTGATTGCGTGAGACAGATCGAAGAGCACAATAGACTTTCAACAACAGAGCTGCGCAAGCCAGGGACTTGGGTTTGTTGAGTTAAGGTAGCTGTTCCCGTTGTTTTTTAATAATGAGAAAGAGGGAGAGAGAGAAAAAAAGTGTTGTTTTGCCGCAGATCTAAACGTCTGCTCGTTGTGCATCGCTGTTTTCACCTCCCACACCTCGTCCTGCCTAATTGAGAAACAGCACCGGTGGCCGTTTTAATTTAATGCTTTAATAGTTTGTGTGTATAAAATAAAATGAAAGGATTATTTGGTGTGGTTAATCACGGCGGCGATGCTGAATGCAGACGCAGAAAGCCTCGGACTTGCTGACCGTGGTCATCTGGTTTGTCGATCTGTTGGACTGCATTGCTCATTTGGGTCAAGTGCACGGTATAATCAATGATGCCTCTGGGCACGAGTCAAAGGCGATATTTCACTTTAGAGGGAAAAAAGAACAGAGAGGAAGATCAAAGCCTGGCATGGAAAAGCGGTCCACTGGCCTTGGCTTTGAACTCCGTGCTGATATAAACTCAGTCCATCCCCTACACTGAGAGGGGAAAAACTGCAGTAATGAAATAACAATAATCATACGTGTCCCACAGCATGCTAAATAATATGTCTTAAAGGGGCAGCTCACCCCTCCACAACCACATTTAAAATAATATAATGAAATAAATAGAAATTGCAGTCAATTTGACCACCAACGGGCCTTTTAAGAATTGTAGGTGACTGTCTTTTATTCACTTGTATTTACAGCTAAAATGTTGGTTATTTATAAAAGGCAGCTCAATAGCTACATTTCCAACCACCTAGTTTTATGCGCATTTTGGAAATGTGCATAAAAAAATCGGTTGACGGAAATGCCAAGCTGCACATAAATTTTGAAAATGTGCATAAAAAAATTTATGCGCATAACTGAGCAGGATAAAATTTTTATATAATAAAAGAAGATGCGCTTTAACTGCGACAACACTTTTGTCACTTTTTAAAATTCCAGTATGAGCACATTGTAAATTTATGTAATAATCCAGTTTTCCGCATAAAGTTATTTCACATTTTTTTACGAAAACATAGCTTATGGCTACGGGCACTTTGAGAGTCAAAAACACATTCAGGCAAAACTAAATGAATACCCATAGCTCAAAATCTAAACACTTCTTCATCCGGCCCCTCCTCTGGCAACTCCAATGAAACGCGGGTTGCTAGATTGACGACACCAACAGAAGTAAGCAAGTCCTTCTAAGGCAAGTAATTTCACTGGGCAGCCATCTTTGAAACACCTCTCTGACAGTGTTCTCGGGCATTCAGTCTGAATGGGGAAAAATTTAATTTTCCAAAACTGTTTGCCAAGCTTACTGATCCACAATAGGAATCACCAATAAAATTAAACAACAACTGTTACTTTTTGTTTCATTTATAAACGCTCGAATTACACAGAATCTGCATAAACCCACGTCTGGTCCGAGATCCTCCCCCAAAGAATCTTCAGTCTATATTGATGGATAGGGTCCTATACTAGAAGGCGGGGATTTGTTCACCATATTGACCATTACACATTTCCCCATTTAAAACTGTACGAGTGAAAAATCTTGTTTATTCTATAGTCTTTAGCATGGCTGCCTGTTGAGCCTATACCATGATGACACATGATGAAAGGCATATTTCCATGTTTAAGAGAATTTTTGTAACAACCATCACCTAAAATTTCTATTTTAGAAATGGTTTCCAGGCATATTTCATAAAGCTGAACAACAGCATAAAACTGTCACCTCAGGTACTGATTATGTTAAATTCTACCTATGTGAGTTTGAATACCATTTTACACGACATGTATTGCCATAATAATAACAGCAACAGATAGTTTATTTCAGATAGTTTACCTCAGAATAAACATATAACTTAGTTTAAAAATGAATTGGAGAAAATTGACTAGGTGCAAACCAATAAACATCTGTCACTCAGCATGCACTTTTAACAATCTTAAGGATAAATATTTGAATATTAATATGGATTAGTAAGTTTTAAATGTATTTATTGAATTGTAAACCTTACTATTTTGTTAGAGTGTAGTGCACTCTTCTGCACGATTTAAATGTTTCTGCCTTGTCACGTCCTGTGTTGTAAGGAAACTGTGTTTCATTGTAACTTGCTCAGCTACATCAAATGGATTTTTATAACTCTGAGTCTGTATCTAAGGCAACCCTTTGTACCAAAACATATTTGGTAAACTGGCAGTGGGTGGATTATAGTGACCAAAACAAAGACAGGAAAATAAATAATTGTTTTTTTTTTATTTCAGATAAACAATTTTGCTGTCCCCCCATTATTTAAACATGGTTTAATTGTTTTGTTGTATTTTAACATCCATACTAGAATCTGTACATTTCTTGTCCAGAAAGGTGTGCTAATGACGGATGAACATTAAAGTGGGTGGTCTAGTACAATATCATATTTTAAACTTTAGTTGATGTGTAATGTTGCTGTGTGAACATGAACAACATCTCTAAATGTAAGACGCTCAAAGTTCAATGCAAAGGGAGATACTGGCTTATACAGAGTTAGCTTAGCAAAGCCTACAATGAACAAAGTTTGGGGACTACAAAAAATACATCCGGGCTTGGGAGATCACAAATGCTCCAGGTTACATGCGTTCACCATGTGCATACATCCAACGCAGCAAAGGGCATGGCCAGAGGTGATGTAAAGTTAAAGCAGTGAAAGTTTAATGCCGTCCAAATGCTGCTATTTCCACAGAGCTTCTTCTGTTTCTTTATTTGGGCTTCCAAAGGACAGAACACAAAGACAGAACTGCTTACTGCTTTTTTTTTTTTTTTTTGAGAATCTGCCCCAGTTCAGTGTTGGATTCAGCTAAAATCTTTTGAGACCAAAGAAGCTGTAGATTGTGAGATATAACCTATAAGTATTTCTATTTGTTAAAATTGATCAACTACATGCACATTTTCTAGTGTTACCGGTATGTTGTAGCGAGACTGCAAACAAGGATGTAAACAACAGGAAATGCCGTTTGGCACCGCTAACAATTTAGCTACAAATTCATATCGGTCAGTCATAACTTATAATTGATCGTTATTTAATTTGCAGACTTTCTGATCGTTTTTTTTTTTTTTTCTTCATATTTAATAATGAACTTGCACGACGAGCATATAGGCTAAATTATTCATTTATTTTTTTGACAAATGAACAATAACTCCTATCTGCCTTAACTCATATCTTCCTCCTGCATCGACTTGAACTGGGTGCTTGCCTGTGCGTAATCAAACGCATCAAGGGACACTGTCTTTGCCTCGGAAAGTTGAGTAATGTGCGCTGTGGCCCGTAGCTGGCGCGACTTCATATACCTTCATATAAAACCTTTTGGTATCACATTGGTACTTGATACATGGTATTACAACCATTTGAGTTGATATAACAGCAAACGCAAGCTATAATGTAAACACAAAGTGTACAACTATTTGTCAGTTTAAAGAAACTTCTCACACCCAGCTGCTGTGACATTTTTGCAACTGCATGCAGCGGTGACAAAGAGGAGACAAAACAAGAGCAATCCCCATCAGCTGGACAGAATTACAGTTAGCTACAAATTACAAGAGATCACCCTCAACATAATCCGTCAAAATGATGGATCACCTTCAGATTTTTCCGTCACTGCTGAAAAAAATCCGTCAATGACGGAAAATATTTGGTTAATGGGACCTCTGGGTCACATATACACTGTCAGGTCTTGATGTACAATTGCGATTTGTTGCCTACATCTGATTTTTTGTCTGTCTGTTTACTTGTTCTTTTAATTGTGACCCATATCCAATTCTTGTGTTTACAAGGTGGGATCTAGCATCTGTGCCACACTTGCCACAATGGAAGTAATTGTCTTGCTTTTAGCTCTGTAAAATATGCGAAGTTCGCACAACTTTAAAATGATTTTGAGACGGAGGAGGAGAGAAATTGCCATCATCGCAGCTTGTGCCTATGATTCATATAAGGTGTCCTCCACCATTCAGAGGAATTTGTGGGTAAAAGAGAGATCTCAGGTCTGTTAGGAGCAAATTGTGGTGGGCTTTAATGAGGAGCAGTGGGTCCGAAATTTTAGGATGAGCAAACCAACATTTAATATGCTGTGTCAAAGCTTGTCCACATACCACTTTCCACCTCCATGTTTCTTCACTTTGTTGTTGTTTACCGCATCAGCATCTCCATATACGCTCTTTCTTCTATGCTATTAAACCATGGAGAAGTACCACATTGTAACACGCAAGTTTAATGACGTACAAAACACAATGTCTCAATAAATCCAATCTGCCTGTTTACATGATCGTGGGATTGTCATATATCTGATTTTATTTCAACATATGAAGGAGACCTGAAACTGATCTCTGAATAACACGGTCATAGAACAGATCCGATATGTGTGACATACGAATAAAAAATTGGGTCACATTTAACTGGAAGTGTAAACCGGGCCTAAGTAACTGTTTAAAATACAAACAATTGCTACAAAACCACTCGTATTTGTACCTATATATTGCAGCATTTAAAAGTGTTAGTGATTGTAAGACTATATTACATTGAATAAAGTAATTATAGGAATATAGAATAAGTCAACAGTTTTTGAGAATGATTTCTGCCTCTTTCTGTCTCTCCATCTCTCTCCCACTCTTTTATCCATCTCCTGCTTTTCACACATTATTCTTAACAGCAGAGGCTGGATTTAATCACAGAGAGCAACAGCTTAGAGTTTAATTGCTGCAGATTGCCTGAGTTGCTTTGTCCATTCTTGTCTACCTGCTGATCTCATGTTCCACCCCTACCAACAGAAATAATAGTGCCTTTCATTTTAAAAAAACCCTCTAACCAGAACCGTGAGCTTTAGACCAAATGAAGGCCCCACATTCAGAGCAATACAAAGCCATTAATGGCCACTCTTCCACAAAACGCAGGTTTTTGTTGCGGAAATCTAAAGAGCATCAGCATCTGAGAAAAAGAACAGTGATATTTTGCTGAAGGCCCAGCCCTTTGCATTGAATTGTGATATTTTGTGACATTTGGCAGTTGTCATTGTGCTGAGTACCTGTGTGCTGAATACTGATCGATCGCAGGTCTGCGGACAGGGTGAGCAAGTGTCACTTATCGAAACAGTTCAAAAACAAAATCATCTGTTCTGGTAATGAATGGCCTGTAGTGGTATTTGGTCAAAAAGGTAAAAAGATAGGTAAAGGTAAAACTCCAGTTATCTAAATAATGCCATAAAAAAATAAAGTCTAGGAATATTAAATATTTTATTAACTCTGATAATAAATACCAAAGTAGACGAGGAGCAAAACGGTTTTGAGTTTGAACTCTGAACTTTAAAGTTCAATTAGTCATATCAGGAAAAAAATTAAATAAATAAATAAATAAAAGGCATTTGGACTGGATTTTAATCTGTAAATCATGTACATTTAGAATAATTAAATTAAATATTACCCTTATAGAAAAACCACACAGTCACGTCACAGTTGGTGGATGAGGAGACCCCCCCCCCCTCCAAAAAAATAATAAAATAAAATAAAATGTGTAAAGCACTCTGAGTTAGGCATGGGCCAGTATAAGATTCTAACAGTATGGTAACCTTGGAGAAAAATATCACGTTTTCATGGTATAGTTATTACTGCTCTAAAAGATTTATTCATTTTGCAGGTCTGGGTAAAATGTTAAAACTTTGGATAACAATATCAAGGTTTAGTATTGTGATTACTGCTCTAAAATACAGAGGTACTCAAAAAGAATACCACAACTTTGAAAACCGAGAACTCTGCAAAGAAGAAAAGGAGAGCTCAGCCATTTCTGTGGTCAATTTAAGGAAGCTGATGTTTTGAAAAACTTTAAGTAATTTTCACATTGATAAATTACCCAAGGTTCCATTATGTTTTTTTTTTTTTTTTAATTAAATACAGATTTTCAAAGTTGTGGTATTCTTTCTGAATCACCCTGTATATTATTTTTGCTTGTCTGGGTAAAAAAAAACAAAAAAACTTGTTCCCCCTTTGAGCACAATATTTTATTTTATTTATTTATTTTTTTTTTTTTTGAGAAACTTCTGCTGTTTTTTATTAGTTTCAAAAACACAGATTTCTTTACAATTTGAAACAGCATCCTTGGATATCATTTCTACTAAAATATAACAAAAACATTTATTTTAAAAGTTTTAAAACCTTGACTTTTCCAAACCGCAGTGTGCCTTCAAAACAGTTAATGTCCCATGCCTACATTAAGTACCCAGAAAAGTGCTACATAAAATAAGGAATTATTATTAGTATTATTTGAAACGTTAAACCCTGGTCAAGTTTTCATACTGCCAATATTAAATAACGTGATCACATGCATTTTACCTGAAACCATTTCAAAATCACACTTTCATGGGAAAACCATAAGGGAACAAACTGAATTTTTCTTTTTGGTTCTGACATCATCACTGCATCACTAAAATCATGCAACACAAGCTCATATGATTAGAATGCTTTAGCAAAACTGTGCAGTTTCTAGGTAACATTAACACTAGGGGGCAGTATGACACCCACAAATTTAATTTCTTTTGGTGTGGTTTATTTATAAACTGATTTCGAGAGGGTCACGTGCTTATAATTATACAGGGCTGGGACTGCATCAGCTCCGTATATTGCACCAATCAGATGAATACTGACACAATAAATATAACCAGAGTTTTCCACTTAAGTCATCTTCATCTTGAAGAATCCCCCCTTCCTCTCCTACTCCCCCCCCTTCTCTGATTGGACAGCATAGCGGCCCAGTTAGGGCTTAGACGGTCACCGTGACAACCCAGTCATCACTGTGGTCAGTTGCCACGGCAGTTGTCCCTGCCGACGGGGCGGTAGAATGTGACGCACTTCAGAACATTTTCTGTTATGTTGCCAAGTACTACATTTATGAATATAACGTTAAACGTGAAACTGTAAGTTCAAGTTGTTGGATAACTTAATATTACATAGCCAGTCTGGGAACATTTTTTATTTGTGGCGAGCGAGAAAGGCGAACCAATAATTTGAATGAAGCTATTTGTAGGGCTTGTTAAAAAAAAAAAAAGTGTTAAATTGACAAACACGTCGAATCTCCAGAGCCAGTTCTGGTTCATGTCTTCTGAACGCAAACGCCCAGCTAGTCAGCCAGGTATCGCAGAGGCCTTTTCAAAAATGGCCAAATACAAAAGCATAATACTTTGGTCTTTATTATTTCTTAATTTTTACATAAAATGTATATTAAATTAGGTAGACCATGGGGTCCAGAGGGTAATTTGTTGGAGGAACATTTTGCCAGTAAATATTGTCCCCATTATTTAAAAATAAATAAACATTTAAACAAACAAATAAACAAATAAATAAAACACCTTGCGCAAAGGATGCAATGAAGGAAAAGCATGCTCTTAATCATTCTTCATATTCTGATTTGTATATGCAATAAACTTATATTGTGCCAATGAGAACAAGCTTTAAAAGGTAAAGCGAGAGGAGTTATTGATATGTTATTAATATTAGTTGTTAATATTAATGATGATAAACATGACCTGCGTTGTATGATAAACGTTGTCCCAGTGTTGTGTCTGCGATCTTTTCTCGTTGAAGAACAGATAATTCCAATTCATGTTATCGCTGTCTTCCCAGCCAGGTTTAAATCCAGAGTTTCTGCTTTTGTTTCTTCTCAAACAATAAAGTATCGCTATAGCAATCGCGGCGCCAGGAAAATAAAACTGAGGGGGCATTTTAATCCCATTGCACTTGACCTGATGATTGATTTTGGTCTTTCTTGTTCCTTTCATTTAGGCTATTTATTCACGTATTACTTTGCATTACTGCCTAAGTTGCTGATTTAGGGCAGCAATATACTTTTTATAGTAATAATAATATGCACAGTTTCGCTATTACTGATTTTATCAATGAAGGTTAGGGATTGATACCATTCACATTAATGCAAACAGATCATGGCCTAAGCTCTAAGCAATTGGTTTAAATTATATGTTAGTCTCCTTATTTCTTTCAGTTTTATTTTAAATAATATAAACATTTAAAGTTTTAGGTAAAACTATGTCAAACTATGGCCACACATGCAAGCTAAACTAAATCATAACTGAGTCATCACGCTTTATTACACAACCAATATCAGCGTTAGGAAAAAATTAAATGTTACAATTGAATGCCATTTAAAAAATAGTAGTTTCTAAAAATGTGTTACGTTTAAGGCTTTAGTGTAGCAGAACAGACAGCTTGTCTACCTACCTACCTAGATAATCATTTAGCCTGCAGCGCATGTGGATCAGTGGTAAATCCACATACGCACTATATACCTTTTTCATTTATAACACGGTAAACTTGACTTCGCAGGCTGATTATCTTTAAACTCAGAAGGCAATTTTTAAGTGTCCTAACTTGAGACTGCTGCTGTATAAAGAGATGTTTCTTTCCACAACTGTAAAAGTGCACTTTAGCAATGTCAAAATGAAAGCAAATATTTTTTAAAAGTTTTGTGTTTTGCCAATTTTATAGATTAGTTATAATAAAATTAATAATAATGAATATAATAAATTATAATATCATTTATAGTGTAGACTGTGCAATGTCCAACTAAACATTTTTATTAGGCTACTCTAATATTAATCCCTAACTGAAAAACTAATGTAAAAATGACCGCATTAGGCAGTTGTGTCTCTGCTAAAATTAATTTAACAGCAAACTTCTTTTGCATTTTTTCCCTTTAGAGCTCAAGAGAGTTGTATTTAAAGAATTACTTAATCAAAACACGAAATTAATTAGGCTGCATGCCTTCGTGTTATCCACTAACCCAGTTTTCTCCTTAGCTTAGAGTGCGCCTCCGCCGTGTGTGCCTCCGCAGCGAAGACCCACTCTAAACTTACACTTGTCATCGTCATAGCCCAAGGCCCAGTGGTTAGCATTATTGCCTCACAGCAAGAACACCACTGGTTCAGCCCCTTACCAGGTCGGTTGGTGTTTCTGTGCGGAGTTTGCATGTTCGTTTGCATGGAGTTTGCATGGATTGCCCCTGGGTTTTCTAGTTTCCTTCCACTGTCCAAAGACATGCTCCATAAGTAAAATGACTACTCCAAAATATATATATGCCACCTTTCCACATCACGCAGATTTCACTCTTGCTCTAGCCATTATCAGAGAGCTACCCATTTAACACCCTTCTGAATGCTTTCACTTTTGAATTTGCAATTATGGACTGTGAAAATGCCTTTGCCGTGATTTTTGCCATTTTTGCAGTCCGAATGTGAGCACCATTTTGGTATGTGGTCAAATAAGCAACACTATAGATGAAACTTTGTGTAAATATGAGACTCTGGTGCAACTAGGTATTGTAAGACAATTTAAAATACTATTGCGAATAGAGCCAAATAGCAAAAATTAGCAGTGTGAATGAACTAAAATTACATCTTGAGATGCATTTATTTGTTTTAACTTTTTTTTTTTTTTTTTTTTTTTTTTGGAGCCTTTGTGTGAAAAAGCCTATAGTGGGCCTTCGGAATTTTGTTGCATCTGTTTTTTTTTTCCCCATTTTAAAATGATTATAGAAAATATTGCAACATTTTCTTAGAAATAGATGCTATTTATATTAAGTATAGGGATATATGGGATTTACACCAATGCAGATACAATTCGAAGAGTTCAGATGCAAAACCTCTAAGCGATGTCTGAAATGTTCTTCTAAAATTAGCAGTTTTTATTAGTCTCCTGTAATTACAATCTATTAATTTACTTTTAAAGGACTAAATAGAACATATACATTGCCACAAATATGAAATTACTGAATCTACTCACAGGAGCCTGAGAAAAGTGACAATTTTAGAACAATATTTGAAATGGCATCTGAAATCTTCTATTACAGTGCATCTTTAAAGTATTCTTAGCGCTTCACTTTTTCCACATTTGTTTATGTTACAGCTTTATTCCAAAATGGATTAAATAAATTTATTTCCTTAAAATTCTACACACAATACCCCATAATGACGATGTGAATTTTTTTTTTTTTTTTTTTTAAATTGTCGCAAAGTTATTAAAAAAAAAAAAAGACAGAAAAATCACATGAAGATAAGTATTCACAGCCTTTGCCCTAAATTGAGCTCAGGTACATTCTGCTTCAATTGATCATTCTTGAGATGTTTCAGCAACTTAATTGGAGTTCACCTGTGGTAAATTCAGTTGATTGGATTTGAAAAGGCATACACCTGTCTATATAAGGTCCCAGGGTTGATAGTGCATGTCAAAGCACAAACCAAGCATGAAGACAAAGTAATTGTCTGTAGACCTCCGGGACTTGAGAGGATTGTCTCAAGGCACAAGGCTGGGGAAGGTTACAGGAAAGTTTCTGCTGCTTTGAAAGTTATTGGAAAGATGTTTGGAACCACCAGGACTCTTCCTAGAGCTGGCCGGCCATCTAAGCTAAGTGATGGGGGAGAAGGGCCTTAGTCAGGGTGGTGATCAATAACCCAATGGTCACTCTGTCTGAGCTCAGACGTGTATGGTAGAGTGGCCAAACAGAAGCCACTCCTCGCCTGGAATTTGCCATAAGGCATCTGAATTTGCCATAAGGCATCTGAAGACAAAATTGACTACAATTGAACTCTTTGGAGTGAATGCCAGGCATTACATTTAGAAAAAACCAGGCACTGCTCACCACCAGGCTAAACCGTCCCTACAGTGAAGCATGGTGGTGGCAGTATCATGCTGTTGGGATGTTTTTTCAGCAGCAGGAACTGGAATACTAGTCAGGATAGAGGGATAGATGAATGCAGCAATGTACTTCCTGAATGAAAACCTCGAAGTGCGCTGAATGTCCTTGAGTGGCCCAGCCAGAGCCCAGACCTAAATCTAATTAAACATCTCTGGAGAGATCTGGAAATGGCTGTACACTATTGCTTCCCATTCAACCTGATAGAGCTTGATGTGGAATGTGGAAAAAGTAAAGCCCTATGAATGCTCTCTGCATACACTGTAGAGTATGTTTATATAAGGTAAAAAATAGCAGTTTTTTCTTAGCAAATGCTATTTATACTAAGTACAAATACAAACAACAGTACATTACATTTACACTAAATGTCTCAGTATTAAGACTTTGTTATAACCATAATGTGTTTAAATAAGAATATTTGTCAGTAAGATGGGACTCTGCCACAATGTCTAGTTTGAACACTAAGTAGATACTCTGTTATTTTTATTGCTAAATTGAAATAAATGAAAATTATAATACTGCATTTTAAATAAGTTTAAATCATGTTTTATCTTAAGTAATTGCATAAATTCATCTTTAGTAAGTGCAATCACATAAAAAGGGGTGAAAATATCAAGGTCATTTATTCTAAAGTTTACTTTGTATATGTGTGATTGCTCGATTATCAAATGCAACATTACAGTTTCCTGACTTCCTTTAAATGCTATAAGGTCTCAACCAACACTCCCATAGCTGGAATCATTCAAAGATGATCATCTCACACAATCTTGCCAGTCACAACAGGGCCAGACACCTTTATGTGAGAGTCATGAGAGCTGTGCTAATACAACACCAAAGTAGCCTTTGTGCCTGGGAAGTCTTGTTATTCAAGTAATTTGTGACCTTGCACTTTAAATAACAGCGTTAATTGCTGTGTATGTCATGATGTGCTCTTAAGATTACAGCTGTAGGGTTTATAATTGAAAGCAAGAGTCACCAAGCACCCTTAGACTGGCCTTGATCCTATAGAGTTCTAAATATTGCAGTATGGTAAAATCTCAAAGAAGAAAGCAGAGATGTAATTTAACAGCCTTTCAGTTTAGACCTACTGCTGCTTTGATATTTGTTTAGGCTGCTGTTCCAACAATTTTTACAATGGGTTTGAATATACAGACATACTCAGTGGCATAACAAGGATTATAAGGAGCAAAAACACCAAACCCAAACACATTAATCATATTTTGTTGCTATAGTGCTGTATCCTCAAAGAACATTTTCACAAAATGTAAATTTCTTAGTTTTACACTTGCCATAAACCATTTCTTCAGATACAGAGAGGTATTCTGATACAGCATATAAATGATAGTTCGCTCAGAATCAACAGTTTCGACATAATTTACTCTCCACTTAATTTGTTTCTAAACCATTGAGTTTCTCTCTTTCTTCTGTCGAACACAACATAATATTTTCAAGAATGCTGGTACACATTGACTTACATGTTTTTTTTTTTTTTTTTTCTCTGGAAGTCTGGAGGTCATTTTTGTTATTGGGTTAACTATGTCTTAAGTAAGGTGGCCGAGAGAGCTTGTTGCACTGCAGTTTAAGAAAACACATGCAATTACAAAAAACACCAGCAAATTAAGAAACAATCTTCGTCAGTTTGACAGCACATGTGTTGCAAATTCTCAAAACACAAACAACTGAAGAAATTGATGAAGGTCATTTCTTAATTTGCTGGTGTTTTTGTACTTGCAACGCATTAAGCTTTTTTCGGCCACCATACTTTAATGATTTTTAGATTTTAAACAAGTGATCTCTTTTAGAGACAGGTAGTGTATGGGAAAACTAAGCAGATTCTGCAAGATGTTTTTACCCTGATTCAACAGAATGACAACATTAGCTGCATTCATACATATTTACTGTAATTATTAGATGAAGACAGCATTGTACTTGGAGCTGTATTTTTATAGCAACAGTCGCAACTAAACTTCTTCTTCTTCTTCTTCTTCTTCTTCTTCTTCTTCGGCCTTAGTCCCATATGGTTGCAGGGTCGGCTCTCTGGAACAAGTCCTCCATTTAGAGTTGTCCATATGATAACGACTTTTTTTACACATTAATAATATATATATATATATATATATATATATATATATATATATATATATATATATATATATATATATATATATATATATATATATATTGAGGGTGTAACGATATGCGTATTCGTATTGAATCGGTATGAGACTTTCGGTTCGGTATGCATTACAAACCGAATCGTTCGGTTTGTAATGCGTACCGAACTGAAAGTCTTGTACCGATTCAATACGCGTATCATTACACCCTAATATATATAAGAGATTAAGTACAAAATATAATGTTGTTAGTGCAACAACCCTCAACATGCTATCCCAAATGACATGGCAGACAACATGCTGCCCTCCCGCTGTCATATTAAACGGTAGACCATTGCTTTTGATCTCAGAATATCACTTTATTAAAGCATGCACTTTTGATTAGCAATTTTGCTGCCTTCTGTGTCTGTCAGCCTGCTCATGTTTGCTCCACCCATGTTGCCCCAGCAACCCTGGACCTGACACAGAACAGCCAATCTCATTAACCTGTTCACATATCACTACACCCTCCCACCTCCAAACACTACTCCAGTCAGGCACGAGCTTCACTACCTTGCAAAATGTCTAGTAACGTTAGTGTAATCCCAGACATCCCAAGTCTCCCGAATGTTCCGTGAGTCTACCGCAAATGCATAGAGACACCGGGATCCCCGCAAACAAACGATAATCTTCCGGAAATCGTGCGTCTCCCCCGGTCCTTAATTCAATGCTCACCCCTCTTCACTGCATCCCTCCCAGCTCTTCAGGTATGTAGGGCACAACTCACCCCTGATGCTCAGGTACATCGCACGCACACGCCTCCACCGCTCTTCAGATACTGTAAGTTGCGCACATCCCCCCACCCCCACCCCAGCCGCTCTTCACATACGTCACCAACCATCACCGCCACCAAAAACAACAACAATAACATCTCCTTTGACAGTAAGCTATTTTAGCGGTAATATTTGAGCACTTAACTCATTTACAATGATATCACGGAATCAGTAACTGGAACTGGAACAGCATTCAGACAGGCAATTCCTACAGATTCGAACAGGGCAAAACAAATCACAGAGGCGATCGGCACATTTATAGCTATGCATTTGAAAGACCTTTATCGGTAGAGAAAATGTCGGGTTTTAAGAAAATGTTAAATGTAATAGAGCCCTGTTACATTATTCCTTCATAAGCCCATTTCAGTCAGATAAATTCTACTTTCAGATCCACTAAAATGGCAGGTGACAGTCAAATCAAGCAGATTTGTGCTGTCTGAAGAAAAAGTGGACACTCATCTTTCTGAAAATAAAAAAATACTTAAAAATAGATTAAACTGAGTTCCATATAAAAACTAAATTGTTCTTTTCTTTTTATTTGTTTCACTACTACAGTATTATATTTATTTTTTATAGAAAGCTTTTTGGTTTTGAGTATAAAGAAGGATTTGTTTATTTGCTGCTAAGCAGAAACCCCGGAGTAATATCTCTCTAAAAAAAAAAAAAAAAAATTTGATGAATTTTATGAATTTTTAGCCCACCGTTTATTTTTTTACCCCAATTTCTGTTTAATGGAGATATGGTTTAAACTTAATGGTTTAAATAACTCATTTCTAATAATTGATTTATTTTATCTTTTCCATGATGACAGTAAATAATATTTTACTAGATATTTTGGTAACACTTTATAATAACTACACTCTATAAATAATTTATAAAGCATTAGCAAATAGTGTAATGTTAAGCATTAACTCTACATTAAGGCTCTAATAAGCCTTAATTTATAACTGCAGCTACAAATTCTTGTACTTAAAAACTTTTGACATTAAAACATATTTAAAATGAACATAGTACTTTCATACTATTTATTGATTTATTTTCTATATCTACTTTGTTTAGTAAATGATTAATAAAGTACAAATAAATGTTTATATGTCTTATTATTCAGGGATATATTAATGATTACTAAGTATGTTAATAAATGCTTTATTAATTTCAACTTCATCTAGCTTTGTGATCTAATCTAAAGTGAGGACTATTTATGCTTTCTAAATCTCTTATAAATGACAAATAAAGGCTCAGTTAAATTCTAAACAGGAAAAATGACATTATTCATCCCTATTCATTTAAAGACACACAAAGGAAGCTGTACTTCAAATGAAAAATAAATCGTTGTAACCTTATTAAAATAAAACCACTGTAGAGTTTAAACATTTCATCTTATTATAGTTAAATTATTATATTGTTGTTGTTTTTTTACCCAGTTTTATATTGTATTTTGACACTCCTGTTATTCAGCAATGTTTAAACTTTACAGTAATGTCTTTTTTAGAAAAGATTGCAAAGATTATTGTTCATTTAATACCAAGCCTTTAATGGTCATTTTTAAGGGATTTATAAAGCATAAATAGTCCTCTCTTTAGATTAGGTTACAAAACTGCATGAAGTTGAGTAAATGAAGCATTTATTAACATTTTAGTAAACTATTAGTATATGCCAGAATAATAAGATATATAAAAATTTATTTCAATAGTTTATTAATCATTTACTAACTCATTCTGAATGATATTAAAAACCTTCAACTACTCTTAAATACAAATGGTTAGTAAATAATGCGATAGTTAATGATTTATTTTTCATTACTAAATTAAGTAAGTATAAAACTACAATTATTAAGCACATCATAGGTACTTATTAGTCAAGAAAAGAGTATTTGTAGCTGCTGTTATTAACTGCTTACTAACGTTTATTAATGTAGAGGTAATGCTTAACAAATAATGAATTCACTAGAGGCTAATACTTAGTAAATGTAGTTATTATAAAGTGTTACCAATATTTTCAATATCTTTATATATATATTTATATATATATTGTAGCGAGGCAGAGGGAAAACACATACACAGTCGCGTTTAGTTACAAACAAGTCCCCGGAGGGTGCTTTATTTACAAAGTGAAACGGGTGAAATATGGTGCTCTTCTTGGTAAAGGTGCTCTGGTGCTCAGGGGAGAAGGTGAAGGATAGTGAGAATTCGGTCGTTGGATCGTCACGAGCTGGAGTCCGCTGTGGGAGAGACAGAGAGACACAAACGTTAGCGCAGGGAGTCATCTGAGAGTGAAGCTCGTCTTCTTCCTGTGTGGGGTTGACTTTTATGCCTCTCTGGCTGATGAGGTCCAGCTGTGAGCGATCCGGTGCTGATGAGGTGCCAGCTGGGGTTAATACGGGACCAGGGCGACGTGGCATCAGTAGGCTCGCTACTATATATATATATATATATATATATATATATATATATATATATATATATATATATATATATATATATATATATATATATATATATATATATATATGAAAATGCCAGACTTTTGTAACAATATTAAGGTCATGTTAGTGTTACCACAGAAAAAAAAAAAAAAAAAAAAAAAACATGGTTAATTTTGATGATCTGTGGACTAAAATGCCTTCAAGCTGGATTGTTGCTGCACAATGTTTCTCTTATTTTCCGGGTCAGTGCTGATGAGAATGACAGCTCTAACTTAATTGGCTTTAAGTCAGACATTTGTGGTTGCTTAAATTACTCACTGCTCAGCTTATCTCACAGCACTGTTTAGTGTCTAATATGAGAGATATTAAACAGCAAAAACACCAAACACGCTACACAATACACTAGCACTGCTTGTTTTATTGGCTGTTACGATCCTTGATGGCAATTTGTCTAGGGTATTAAAAGGAGTAACATAAAGATGACCAAAGTATAAACTGATGTTGAAAAATGGCAAAAGAAAACACCAAACAACAAATTAGCACCGCAAAAGATTTATTGCTCCCACATTATTTACAATATTTACAAACCATAAGATAAATTTGAAAAGAACCAAGACAAATAGGAGAGGGAACTGAAGTTTGCGCATGGAAATCAAAGAAATAAATATAACAAAAACATTCCCTTAATCTCCTCCCCAATCCACTAAATAAGAAAATAACAATATGAAAAGAAAAGTCTTCAGCGCAAAGCGCCCTGAACTTACTCTATCTAATAAATAAAAAATACAAAATTAGCGCACTTCGCTAACTAGTGTGTCTATACATCAATAATCCTGCGTGCAAATATGTATGTCACGTGACTTACTATGTTGTTCCAGATCTCCCTTGTCAAGTCACAGAAGGTTTTGAATGGAGCATTAGCGGGCTATAGATGTAGAAACACACGTCAGAACTCTCAAACAAATCTCACTCAAAGTCATCAGTTACTCACTCAAAGTCAACATCAATAGATCTCAATCAAAGCACACATCAGTAACAGCGACAACGCACACGGACACCACCAAACAGACAACACGCCAAAACAACAACAGCTGATCTCTCCCCGTTGCCGCTTCCATTTTTAAAGGGCTCTGCAACGAACGCGATTGGCAGAGAGAGAAGTCATCGTCACATGGTTGATTAGGATTGGCAGTCCTGTCAGCCAATAGTGCTCCAAAGTAGGCGGTACCTGAGAAAATGACAGGGCCGGTACAGAGAGAGAGAGAGAGAAAGAGAGAGACAGAAAGAACATACACGCAGCAAAACTGTGCGGTTCGTAACACTCCCCCACTTAAGAATAAACTCTTTTCCAAAACAAACAAAAAAAAGTTTATACTCGTGACAGTGCATCCGCTAGAATATTCTCAACTCCCTTCTTGTGCCTAATATCCAGGTTGTAACTTTGCAAGAAGAGTGACCACCGTGTCAATCTCTGATTGTGATTATACAACTTTGAAAGAAATGTCAGTGGACTATGATCCGTAAAAACTATCAAAGGCTGTACACTACATCCAACATATACTTCAAAGTGTTGCAATGCAAAAATTAAAGCAAGTGTCTCCTTTTCAATCACAGAATAGTTTAACTGATTCTTGTTAAACTTCCTCGAAAAATAACTCACCGGGTGAGCTATACCCTGCTCATCATCTTGCAGTAACACAGCACCAGCGCCAACATTACTTGCATCAACCTCAAGTTTGAATGGACGATTTAAATCAGGGGCTGCAAGAACTGGTGAACTACTCAACAGGGTTTTCACACTCTCAAATGCATATTGGCATTTTTCATCCCACACAAACGATTTAGAAGGGCTTAAGAGTGAAGTTAATGGACTAACCACAGACGAGAAATTTCTACAGAAGCTGCGATAATAACCAGCGATTCCGAGAAATCTTCGGAGTTCACGTCGCGTCGTAGGAACTGGGAACTCAGATATAGCCTCAACTTTCGCTACCACAGGTCGAACTTGACCATGTCCCACTTCTTTTCCCAAATAAGTCAACTTCGCCTGACCAAACTCACATTTTGTTAAGTTAAGGGTCAATGAAGCACTTGCAAAACGTTGAAATACATCACGTAATGACTTCATATGTTCACTCCAATCTCTGGAATAAACAACAACATCATCCAAATAAATACCAGCTAAAACAGTGTTTACTAACCTCTGAAAGGTAGCAGGTGCGTTTCGGAGTCCGAACGCCATGGCCGTATATTGTGCAAACGCATCTGGAGTGATAAAAGCAGCAATATCAGATGCTCTAGACGAAAGTGGTATTTGCCAATAACCTTTCAGCATGTCTAATTTACTCACGAATTTGGCATATCCTACATTGTCAACACAATCCTCCATTCTAGGAAGTGGATAGTTGTCAGGAATCGTTAGTGCATTCACTTTTCTAAAATCTGTGCAGAATCTAAAAGAACCATCAGATTTTGGCACTAAAATACATGGAGAACTCCATGGACTAGAGCTAGGCTTAGCAAGACCATTATCCAGCAAATAGTCAACCTCTTGTTGCATAACTGAACGTTTTACAGAATTTACTCTGTAAGCGTGCTGTCGGACTGGACGAGCATCTTTGACATCAATGTCATGTTGAATGACATTTGTGAGTGTTGGCACATCATTAAACAGACACTTAAATTCAGAAATTAATGTCACAAGATCGCGTTTCTGATCAACAGTCAAGTTTTTAAAATGTGAATCAAGATCTTTTAAAATCTCAGAATTAGACAAACTCACGGTAGACTGAGAAATACTTGGAAACATAAGCCCATCTTCATCAGCATCAACAGGATTTTCTGTCACAGCAACAACAGAAATAACAGCATTATCCGTCATTTTCTCAGCATCATCCTGTGCCCTCGAATGATAAAGTTTAAGCATATTCACATGACAAGTGCGGGTTTTTCGTCTTCGGTCGGGTGTACAGATCACATAATTGGTCTCGCTCAATTTTTCTTTCACTTCATACGGTCCGAAAAATTTAGCTGACAGTGAAGAACCAGGTATAGGCATAAAAACAAGAACTGCGTCACCAGGCTTAAAAGAACGCGCAACTGCCTTTTTGTCAAATGTTCGTTTCATTTCTTTTTGCGCACGGGCAAGTGAATCTCTAGCAATTGAACAAGCGGTCTGCAACCTTGCTCGAAACTTTGTTACGTACTCTAAAACATTCGTTTTTGAATTGTCAGTTTCCAGAATTTGATCTTTTAGAACCTTCAAAGGTCCGCGCAATTGGTATCCATAGACCAACTCAGCTGGGCTAAAGCCGAGTGACTCCTGAACGCTCTCTCTAATCGCGAACATCAGCATTGGAATACCTTCATCCCACTCATTACCAGTCTGCATGCAATATTTCCTCAACATCGACTTCAAAGTTTGGTGAAAACGCTCCAGAGCTCCTTGGCTTTCTGGATGGTAAGCGCTGGAGGTGCGATGTGTGATTCCTAAATTTAGCATGACCTGTTTGAACAGCTTGGACATGAAATTAGTGCCCTGGTCACTTTGCACTATTTTAGGCAAACCAAAAGTCGAGAAAAACTTAACTAATGCCTTAACAACAACAGGTGCAGTGACTTTTCTCAAAGGAATTGCTTCAGGAAATCGAGTGGCTAAACACATCACTGTGAGCAGAAATTGATTACCACTTTTGGACTTTTTAAACGGACCTACACAGTCAATAAGGACATGTTCGAATGGATCGCCAATAACAGGTATAGGTTTTAACGGTGCTGGTGGAACAACCTGATTTGGTTTTCCCGCAATTTGACAACCATGGCAAGAACGGCAATATCGAGTTACATCACTTTTTAATCCAGGCCAGAAAAAGTGTTTTAAAATCCGATTGTAAGTTTTCCTTACACCCAGATGACCCGAAAGTGGATGATCATGTGCCAAGCATAACACATGTGGGCGATATGGGGCAGGAACAACAATCTGATAAAAAGCATCCAATTCTGCCTTGTCAGGTGACGAACACCACTTACGCATTAACAAGTTGTTGTCTAAAATGTAAGCGCTTTGTTTTGTCTTAGCCAAATCATGTGAAATTGCAGCATTAAAAGGTGTAGTCAATGTTTTGTCTTCTTTCTGTGCAGTGATCAATTTTTCTCGTGTGATCTTTAAAAGCAATGAATTAGTGTCAGTTACATCGTGCAAAATCCTCACCTTTTCTGGTTTCTTTTTCTCAAAGTTCAAATTTTCCTCTCCATTTACAACAGAAGGAAAGAAAGAGTCATTCAATTCAATCTCTTTACGCGACTGCGCACGAGTGACAGCGCACACAGGAAAAACATGAGGATAGGCTTCACCCACCTCATCAGACGTGCATTCTGTCGGTTCATCCAGAACTTCTAATAACGGCATGACTTTTCCTCCGGCTAAATCATTGCCCAGGATAAAATCTACCCCCTTCATAGGCAGTGAAGAACAAACTGCAACACGGACAAGTCCAGAACAAAGATCACTTTTTAAATGCAGATTATGCAAAGGTCTCTTTACATATCCCATTTCAATTCCTTGCACAACTACACTAGAATGACATGACGTCTCATCAGAAAATTTGATTGCACTTTCAACAATAAAACTTTGCATCGAGCCTGTATCACGAAGCATTGTGATTTCCTTTTGATCCTCATCACGACCAGTCAGAGAAATTAACCCCTTAAGAATAAAAGGACGGAACGTCTCCTCTACCTTATCTTTTGAGATTTCAGCCACACTCTGATTAAAAGTCTTTACAAAACCTACAGGTTTAGCTTGTGATTGTTGTTTTCGTTTAAGTCGGGGGCAGTCAACTATTACATGACCTTTTACATGGCAATAGTAACAGTTACGTTCATCGCCAACTCTTGGTGCATTATTTTTCGAGCGCACAAACTGTGTGTTAGATAAAATTGGAACGGCAGGTGCATTCTCCACACGTGAGTGAACAAATACGTTCTTGTGAGTTAAAATGAATTCATCAGAGAGAACAGCGGCATGTGACAATGAATTTACCTTTTGTTCGTTAAGATAAACTACCACTCTCTCAGGCAAACAATTCTTGAACTCCTCTAAAAGAACAAGCTCACGCAGTGATTTAAAATCTGCCACATCACTAGCTACACACCATTTATCAAAAAGCGTGCCCTTTTCTCTAGCAAACTCCACAAAAGTTTGATTGGAAGTTTTCCTATGCGTCCTAAACTTCTGTCTATAAGCTTCGGGAACTAATTCGTATGCACGAAGTATTGCTGATTTAACTGAATCATACTTTAAACTCTCTTCAAGTGATAAAGTAGAATAAACTTCCATTGCCTTGCCTACAAGTTTACATTGCAGTAACAAAGACCAGAACTCAGGTGGCCAGTGCAATGAAGTCGCAATGCGTTCAAACGCATTAAAATAAGAATCAACTTCAGATTCTCTGAAGTGTGGAACAAGCGCAATGTGCTTACTCACGTCAAAACTTGAAGTGGATGAAGTCGACACCGGAGATACATTTGAAGAAGAAGAGGAAGAAGCTGGAACTGGCTTAATAGCCTCCACAGCCTTCTTTGAAGCGTCCAACTCGAGCTGGCGCAGTCTCACCTGCGTATCAGCCTCGATTTCGAGTCTGCGTATCTGCAAACGCAAGTCAATTTCAGCCCGACGGGTGTGCTCTTGCGCATCATAATAAAGACGTGCCATGCGAACTTTCAGTCGCGCATCATCTCGTGAACCTATGGAGAATGGGGAGAACGGTTCAAACGGTGGCAAACCAACATTAGTATCAACAGCGGCCTCCACCCCTGCTTCTGCATCTGTTCTGCCACTACACACGTTCTGATCTCCCATATCTAAAGTCACCACCTCATCACCAGGGCTTGCATGATCAGCCGTCTCATCCATTTCAATATTTGGCATGATAAGAACATTAAGCTCAACCAACTGCTCTGTTAACTTTTGCTTAATTTCAGCTTTACGATCCTGTCTGTTAACTACCAGTTTAAAATGATCAGCAATCAAAAACAAGTCTTGTTTCCGACAAACGTCAAGCAGCTCCAATGAAGGACTCTTAACAAATTCCTCTAAACTGAACATTTTAAATTAAAGTGTCGCGTGCTCAAAAGTGCTGCCAACTGCTACTTCTGCAACTTACCTAAATGTCAACTACTATACAGCAATTTCTGTTGCCATCAACACAGCTTTTCTTTGGTCATTTTTTCAAAGATTATCATCTGATAAATTTAAAAAATATTAATTTCAAAAATTACTTTTCAAAAATTATTTTCTTGATGAATTCAATTTATTCCAGATGATTTATTTTATCTTACCTTAATTGATCTTATTTAATGTCTCAGATAAATATCCGGGACGAGGCCCCATTTCATGTTACGATCCTTGATGGCAATTTGTCTAGGGTATTAAAAGGAGTAACATAAAGATGACCAAAGTATAAACTGATGTTGAAAAATGGCAAAAGAAAAACACCAAACAACAAATTAGCACCGCAAAAGATTTATTGGTCCCACATTATTTACAATATTTACAAACCATAAGATAAATTTGAAAAGAACCAAGACAAATAGGAGAGGGAACTGAAGTTTGCGCATGGAAATCAAAGAAATAAATATAACAAAAACATTCCCTTAATCTCCTCCCCAATCCACTAAATAAGAAAATAACAATATGAAAAGAAAAGTCTTCAGCGCAAAGCGCCCTGAACTTACTCTATCTAATAGATAAAAAAAATACAAAATTAGCGCACTTCGCTAACTAGTGTGTCTATACATCAATAATCCTGCGTGCAAATATGTATGTCACGTGACTTACTATGTTGTTCCAGATCTCCCTTGTCAAGTCACAGAAGGTTTTGAATGGAGCATTAGCGGGCTATAGATGTAGAAACACACGTCAGAACTCTCAAACAAATCTCACTCAAAGTCATCAGTTACTCACTCAAAGTCAACATCAATAGATCTCAATCAAAGCACACATCAGTAACAGCGACAACGCACACGGACACCACCAAACAGACAACACGCCAAAACAACAACAGCTGATCTCTCCCCGTTGCCGCTTCCGTTTTTAAAGGACTCTGCAACGAACGCGATTGGCAGAGAGAGAAGTCATCGTCACATGGTTGATTAGGATTGGCAGTCCTGTCAGCCAATAGTGCTCCAAAGTAGGCGGTACCTGAGAAAATGACAGGGCCGGTACAGAGAGAGAGAGAGAGAGAGAGAGAGAGAGAGAAAGAGAGAGACAGAAAGAACATACACGCAGCAAAACTGTGCGGTTCGTAACATTGGCCTTACAGACTGTGTGATCACGACTGGGTAGTGTACATTTTCTCTCTTAGATTTTACTGAGAATTTTTTAAACAGACATATTGGTTGTGTGGTTCAAATGAATGCTGCTATTTTGTTCCTCTTTTGATTTGTTTGATATTTAATGTTTCTTGTACGGAAGAGAATGTCAACGCTATCAGTTAGGTAAATTACTAGTGGCACCATCACCACCTCTAGCACGCATTGAAAAATAAACAAAAAGGAGCCATTTTTTTGCAGTCTGGAGCCATGTAATTATCCAATAATATGGCAGCAAACCAATGGATGTATGAAGATGTTGTCAAGATGATCTGATGAAGTTCAAACTGAGCATCATTCATTCATTCATTTTCTTGTCGGCTCAGTCCCGGGGTCGCCACAGCAGAATGAACTGCCAACTTATCCAGCAAGTTTTTATGCAGCGGATGCTCTTCCAGCCGTAACCCATCTCTGGAAAACTGAGCATCATCATAAGGAAAAAAAAAAAACAGGATTTAAAGTAAAAATGAAAACAATATGATTTTGTTAGCTAATTGTAATAATTAATTGTAATCTATAATTGAAATCTGAAAATGCACTTTCTGTTTGTTTTTCAGTTAAATCCACAGATTACATATGTTAGAGATAATGGGCGTGGCTAAAATACTTAACAACGCCCCTCCAGCTGTCAGTTTTGACAACAAACAGAAATGGTGAGGTGTAGGTGTCTATTACCTTGTAATAACTCTTCCTAAACCCTGTTCCTGATCTTTCTGAATGAAATACGTACTTTACTACATCCAATCAGCTTACAGTAGAAAAACAAGCCACCCCCATTGTTTATTTATATATTTTTTTTTCATTTAATATTCCATATCTCTTCGATCTGTGTCACAACAGGAAAAAAAGAATAAAAAAAAATAAAAAAACAGTTGCAGCTTCCAGTTTGTGCAGACTTTATGCGACTCTGAACGTGGCCTTGTTGCCAGACATGCTGGTATTCCAGTATTTTGTGAAACTGCAGATCTTGGTCTGGGTGATTATTTAAGCAAAATCAACTAAGCAAAGATGTGATTGTCATGCAAATCTTGTAACAGAAGCATGGCTGTGTGATCAGTAGTAAATCTCAGAAAAAGGGCAGAGGGCGCTTTTGCTCGGAAACTCCAAATACCCATGAAGATGAAACCCATGGATTTTCATTATTAGCATCATTGCTTCAATGTGACTAAAACACTATAATTGTCTGAAGCATTTATTTCAAACAGTTTTTTTGGAGTTGGCTATGGCATTTTAATGTGCTTTCAGATGTAGCAGCATTTACTACACTAGCAAAGAGCTCTCATTCTCTCAGAACAATTATCTGGATTTATTTAGTCATGATTAAATCGACTTTCTTATTCAGGACCCATTGTCATCACTCTTTGACATTCGACTTTGGCAAAAGCCATTTGCAGTTTTACCATCATGATAAGATTATCTTTTGGGAATATTTTTGCTGTTGTTGGCAATTTCCAAAGTACTGCAAACGGCCAAAACTAATTTTTTTTATATTACACTATGAACACATTTTTGAGCACGTTACCCAGCTCTTAGCAGTAAACATATTTGTAATATAAAATATTTATATAAACTATATGCAAATATAAATCTCAGGATATAGCAACTAGAGTTTAATTTTTTTCAAAAGATATTAATATCCAAGTCTTCCGAAGAAGCACAAGGATGTTTCTGAAAGGAATTAATGTAATTGCTATCGCCATTTGCCATACAGATCAGACTTTGTGTGAAACAATTTCAAATATTGCAGCCTAAAAAAGCATCTTATGTCAGCTTTGATTGTCAAATGCTGTTGGCTCCCTTTGTCTCTAGTTTTTTTGAATCAAAGAATATCAACGAGCGGGAGCTGAATCGTTTTCAGTGATTAAAGCCTCTGTAAATATCTCTGATACAAATACAACATACTGTATGTTTTTAGTAGGCTTGGAATGCAACACAATTTGTTTGAGTAGGTGTGGGATTAGCTGCTCTAAAACACTTCTCAAAGTATGCATGTTTATAAAGTTATTTAATTGGACGCATAAAGAGAAGACTAAAAGCATAATATATGCATGCACTCACCCAGAGATGGCAAAAGTACACACATCCTTTACTTAAGTAGAAGTACAGATACTCAAATTAAAAAAGTGTCTAGAAAAAGTAGAAGTACTGACTACACATTTGTACTTAAGTAAAAGTATAGAAGTACAGCCTCAAAAATGTACAAAAGTAAAAAGTACTTGTTTCCATCACAGTCCAAAAATATGCGGTATAGGTGAATAATAGGTAAATAAATTGGCAGTAGTGTATAAGTGTGTGTGTGTGTGTGTGTGTGTGTGTGTGTGTGTGTTTCCCATTACTGGGTTGCAGCTGGAAGGGTATCTGCTGTGTAAAACATATGCTGGCATAATTGCCAGTTTATTCTGCTGTGGCGACCCCTGATAAATTAGGGAAGAAGCTGAAGGATAGTGAGGACTGGTAGGGAACTAGACCTCACATCCTATTGATAAATTAATATAAAATTACTGACATTTCTAATTTTTATGTAAAATGTTTTTTTGCCAAATTTATGAAAGTAGCCAAGCAGCATCACACCCTGCAATATAGCCAAACAACATTGTTTAAAAACGCGTGCCATGTATCATCATCCTGATTCAAACTCACAGCATTTAGCATGTAGTTTTTTAGCTGTTAGATCAAAAACATCAGCTGCCATTCATATGGACTTACTCTAAAAATAATTCTGTAGGCCTGTCTATCTTTAAATAATGTCTTAAATTTTACACTGAATTCTGTCCAAAATATAAAGATTTTTTTTCTTTTGCTGAAATAAATTCTTATCAAATTTGACTGCAAAGTTCTTGTTTTTTTTTTTTCTTTTGCATTAGGCTAAAGCTGCTTATTTCTTCAAAAAGCAGCTCTTATACATAAAAGAAATAAACCGCAATGCATACATTTTTTATAAAGTATTTGATTGTTTTATTACTAAATGTACAAGTCTTTACAAAAAAAAAAAAAACACAATTTTTAGCTATAGCTATTAGATTGAAAGCCTGTGCAGTATAATCGGAAGAGGTAAAAAACTTCAGCATTTAATCCGGATGTTTTTGGAATGTGTCTCTCTCGTTTACTTGTGATCCGATGGAGCAAGCCGTGTCTTATTACTCTGTAAAGAGGATAGTATCAGCCAACCCTCTCTCTCACATCTGCATATCCTAGCCTTTCTCATAGTAATCTTCATAAACTAGCCCACGTACGGTTCGCGCAGGCTCCAATGAGGAAAAATAGACTGCTTGCATCAAAAAGGTGCTCATATTATTGCGCAATGATAAGAAATATATAGATTGCGCCAACAAACACATGAAAACAAAAGTAATGACCGTGGTTTAAAAATGTAAGGAGTAGAAAGTACAGATATTTGTGTAAAAATGTCAAAAGTAAAAGTAAAAAGTAGTGGAGTAAAGTACTGATACCAGAAAAAAATTTAAGTACAGTAACAAAGTATTTGTACTTTGTTACTTCCCATCTCTGCACTAACTGGCCACTTTATTAGGTAGGCCTTACTAGTACCTACTGGATGTAGTAAATAGTAAATACTATTAAATACAGTAAATACTGGAAATATTCCTCAAAGATTTTGATCCATTTTAACGTAATAGCATCACACAGTTGCTGTAGATTTAATCCACCACATTCTAAAGGTGCTCTATTGGATTAAGTTCTGGTGACTGTGGAGGCTATTCGAGTACAGTGAACTCATTGTCATGTTCATTGAACCAGTCTGAGATGATTCATGCTATGACATGACGTGTTATCCTGCTGGAAGTAGCCATCAGAAGATGGTCACACTGTGGTCATAAAGGGATGGACATGGTCAGCAACAATACTTTGCAATTTGTGACACGTTGGCTGTCAAGGGATCCTGAGTTTGGAAGAGAGAATGTGTTGGTGTAGTAAATGCTACACTGAAATGATGCACTTTACTGATAAAATGCACATAAAAATCACCGTTGATTAGTCACCTATATGCTTATATATATATATATATATTCCCGCTGTTTTGACGTACTTGGGCCGGGCTGATCACCTTCTTATGATCTGATCGGCCCATAAAACACTTAAGTAAGCAGACTGTAGGGTTGGACTGTCATGTTTTTCTGCCTCAGTGATTGACGGTGCTGTGAGTTGTCACGCTCTGAAAGTAATATGTTTTTTTTTCTGGACAGCGCGGCCGTGTGACATAATCTGCAGCCCATTAGTTCTTTTCTTTATTGACATTGGGCTGACCCAATCACAAACTTCCATGTTGGGCTCTTTGTAACCCAGTTGTGTATTGGTCAAAATAGCCGAGAGTCATGCCTGTTTCTTACGCACCGGTCGGCACCACGAGAGACCAGGCTTTTGCGTCTGCACTCTGCAGCGGAGCACAGATCAATATATTCCCGTCTATTCTATCAAGTAACCTATCTGTCCATATAAATATACTTTTTTTTAACTTTTAATATGCACCACGGCCCGCGGCAACTTCCGCCTGCTGTTTCCTTAAACTGCAAGTCTTTATTTTACAAATTATAAAGAATGTCCACTTCTAAAGCTCTAAGAGGTGTCAGTCATGCATTTTAAGATGCACTCGGTCAGAAGACAAGCGCAGGAGATATCATGACATTGTGTGTTTGATCGTCAGCATGATGTACATACGCTTATAGTGACAATATACAATATGGTTATTATAATGATATTTATACATGACCAAACTAGTGTGCAACTTAAGCCACTTTTTTTTTTTTACATTTAGTTTTGTAGTTCGGACAGAAACAAATATTTGTTGCATTTTTCAATTGTTTAAGTTCATTTGATTGACAATGTAAAATCTTTTAGCTACATTTGATGTTTCATTGTTGAGTTAAACATGTTTTTTAGGGTCTCTGACACATTGCTTTTATAATTTATCTTTATTTTATTAATCAACATTAACTGTGTGCGTCAGCAGGCAGTTTTTATGTTCATTATTTATTAGGCTCCCTCAAAACACACATGCACCCACATTTCCAGTGTGGATTATAATTTTATTTTAATAATAAATAAAAAATTTATATATTTTTTTAATTTGTCAACTCTCCTTATTTCCTATATATGGCTTTTGTGCTTTTATAGAATAGGAGTTGGTAAACCTATTCAAGGGCATGCACAGATTTTCAATACTTTATTATTATTATTATAATTTCCCATATCTGCAATGCCTGTATTTTGGCATTTTATTTGCAGTCCACATAGAATCCAACATGGAGATCAATGTTTTCTTTATTGGCATTGATTGTTTTGAAATTCAAATGGTATTTACATGCCTGTGTTTTTATTTCTGTAATAAATATGGCTGTCAAGCTGGATCTTGATGGTTTATTGTGGGTATGTTGTTTACATAAAGAGAATCTGTGTTACAAGTTAAACAAAAATTCTAATAATGAATTATATTTTGAATTTAAACAGTATTTGTCTTGTGTTTACATTAATTTTACCCTAGAATAGCCCAAATTACAAGTTTCAGTCTTTTAAATGCGATTAATCGCGATAAAAAAATTTTTTAGTGCGATTAATTAGTACATTTTTTTAATCGATTGACAGCACTAATACACACACACACACCCACCCACACACACACACGCACACAAATATAAATATATATATATATTGTAGCGAGGCAGAGGGAAAACACAAACACCGTAGATAATGTTACAAACAATGCCCCGGAGGGTGCCTTTATTTACAAGTGATATTGGGGTGAATGAGTGCTCTTCTTAGAGGTGCGTGCTCAAGTGCTCCGGGGAGAAGGTGAAGACTGGTGAGGGGTATGGTGTTGGATCGGTCACGAGCTGGAGTCGGCTGTGGGAGAGACAGAGAGAGACAAGCGTTAGCGCAGGGAGTCATGTATAATGAAGCTCAACTCTTCCTGTGTGGGGCTGGCTTATATCTCTCCCTGGCTGATGAGGTCCAGCTGTGAGCGATCCGGGGTTGATGAATGATCCAGCTGGTGTGGATTTGTGCCCAGGGCGACGTGGTATTACTTGACTCGCTACATCCCCCCCCCCCTTAGCGTCGTCCTGGTCCTGGGTGTCCTGCGAAGAAAGAGCAGTGTATTGAGAGGGGGGGTAGAATGTTTTGACAGACCTGCCCATCCTGACCAGAGCCGTGAGAGTCCGTCTGCGTTTCCGTGGGAGGCCCCGGCTCGATGTTGGACGTCGAAGTTGAAATCCTGGAGCGACAGGAACCACCTGGTGACCCGAGCGTTGTTGTTCTTCGCTGTAGCCATCCATTGTAGCGGGGCGTGGTCGGTCACCAGAGTGAATTTCCTGCCAAGGAGATAGTACCTTAGCTCCAGGATTGCCCACTTGATCGCCAGGGCCTCCTTCTCCACCGTTGCGTAGCGGGTCTCTGCGGGGGTCAGCTTCCGACTCACGTACATTATGGGATGTTCTTCATCGCCGTGGACCTGGGAGAGGACCGCGCCCAGGCCCGAGTCGGAAGCATCCGTCTGTAGAATGAAGGGGCAGCCGAAGTCAGGTGCGTGCAGTACCGGTGAGGACGTGAGGGACTTCTTTAGGGCTCGGAACGCATCGTCGGCTTCCTTGGTCCATCTTATCCTCTCCGGCTGCCCCTTTCTGGTCAGGTCTGTCAAAGGGCTGGCTATGGATGAGAAGTTAGGTATGAAACATCTATAGTAGCCCGCTAACCCCAGAAATGCACGTACCTGGGTCTTTGTGGTGGGTTGTAAAGTTTCCTGTAGTGCCTTGACCTTGTTTTGCTGTGGCTGTATGAGACCTCGTCCAATGTGGAACCCGAGGTATCTGGCTTCGGCTAGACCCAGGTGGCATTTCTTGGGATTAGCTGTGAGCCCAGCCCGTCGAAGATCTAAGAGCACCCTCCGTAACCGGGATAGGTGTTCTTCCCATGACTCTGAGTGGACGATGAGGTCGTCCAGGTAGGCTGCTGCATATGGCTGGTGGGGCCTCAGCAGGATGTCCATCATTCTTTGGAATGTGGCTGGGGCCCCGTGGAGCCCGAAGGGAAGAACCCGGTATTGCCAATGCCCACCGGGTGTGGAGAAGGCGGTTTTCTCCTTGGCGTCTTCACTGAGTGGTAACTGCCAGTAGCCTTTGGTGAGGTCGATGGTGGAGATAAATCGGGCTCCACCCAGCCTATCCAGCAGCTCGTCCACCCGAGGCATGGGGTATCCGTCGAACTTGGAGATCTCATTGAGTTTCCTGAAGTCGTTGCAGAAACGGAGGGTGCCATCGGGTTTGGGGACCATCACTATTGGGCTGGACCACGGGCTACGGGATGGTTCGATGATGCCTAACCTTCTCATCTTCTGGATCTCCTCGTCGATAGCCAGCCTGCGAGCCTCTGGAACTCGATAAGGCCTTTGCCGGACGATGGTGCCAGGAGGAGTGATAATGTTGTGTTGGATGATGGAGGTTCGGCCCGGTTTCTCCGAGAACACATCCTTGAACTGACCAACCAAGGCTTGCAGCTCCGCCTTCTGGTTTGGTGAGAGTTGCTCACCAATGTGGACAACGGGAAGAGTTTCTTCAGCGAAGGCAACGAGATGACCTGGAGCTGCAACCCACTTCTTCATAAGATTAATGTGGTAAAGTTGTTCTTCCCGTCTTCGTCCCGGCTGACGGACTCGATAATTTACCGGCCCTACCCTTTCTACCACGGTGTATGGTCCCTTCCAGGATGCGAGGAACTTCGACGTTGTGGTAGGTATGAGTATCATCACCTTGTCCCCTGGGTGGAACTCTCTGGGTTGGGCGGGCCGGTTATACAATCTCTGCTGGGCGCGCTGGGCTTCGGTCAGGTGTTGTTTGACGATGGGCATGATTTTGTCGATGCGTTCTCTCATGTCCCGTACGTGTTCAATCACCGACCGCTGGGGGGCTGGCTCCTGCTCCCAGGCTTGACGAGCCACATCCAATAGGCCCCTGGGTTGGCGGCCAAACAGCAGTTCGAAGGGGGTAAATCCTGTGGAGGCCTGGGGGACTTCCCTGATACCGAATAACACGTACGGGATCATGAGGTCCCAGTCGCGCCCGTCCTCTGCCACTACCCGTCGGAGCATCTGCTTCAGAGTCTTGTTAAAGCGCTCGACAAGGCCGTCAGTCTGTGGATGATATACTGAGGTTTTTAGCTGTTTTACCTTGAGGAGGTGACAGAGGTCTGCCATCAACCGGGACATGAAGGGGGTGCCCTGGTCGGTCAGTATCTCTGTTGGGATTCCCACTCGACTGCATAGCAGAAACAGCTCCTTCGCGATGGCCGATGACGTGGCTTTCCTCAGGGGAATCGCTTCAGGGTATCTGGTGGCATAATCGAGGATAACAAGGATGTGCTCATGTCCCCGGGCCGACTTCGGCAAAGGCCCTACCAAGTCCATACCAATTCGGGTGAAGGGCACATCGATGATGGGTAGTGGTATTAGAGGGCTGGGGGGTGGTCGTTGGGGAGACGTTCTCTGGCAGATGTCACATGCCTGGCAATACCTCTTTACTTCCCCGTCTAGCCCCGGCCAATGGAAACGGTCGCGGATCCTTTTCACCGTGTTGGCCGCTCCCAGATGTCCAGCCATCGGGTGGGTATGTGCCAGTTCTAAGACCGTCTCCCTCTTGATCCTCGGGACGACCAATAGTGTCTTCTTTTCCCCCCGCCTCTCTGCGACACAGTACAGCAGACCATTTTCCACAATAAAATGTGGGAGGGGGTGAGGGCTGGGAAGTCGCTCATTACCTTCGATGATCCGTACTTGTGGCCAGCAGTGTTTGAGCGTTTCATCTTCCCTTTGTGCTCTACCAAAATCGCCTCCTGCGGTTATCTGTTGAAACAGATCAAAGTATAGATTAGCAGCTATAGATGACTCACCCCCTCTGTCGCTCTCGGTGGTCATCAGCGCTGGTTTGCGGTCCCGATGAGCCCGTGGCTTGTTCTTCTTCTTTGAACGAGCCGATGGAGCGTGGTGGTGAGTTAGGAGTTCGTCGAACCCCGGCCAGTCTCTGCCCAGTAAAAGGGACACAGGAAGATCTGGAACAACCCCGACTTCGATTCGCCAGCTACCTGGTTTCGCCGCGATGGTCACTCTTCGGGCGGGTACGTGGCGGGTATCACCATGCACACACGTGATCGGAATTCGCCCTTTGCTTTCATGATGGTATTTTAAAGTTTTCGGGTGAACCAGAGTGATGGCGCTTCCTGTGTCTAAGGTGGCCGTTTGTGTTTTTCCCTCTAGCTGGACTTTATGGGTGGGAGCTTCGGGAGGGATATTGCGGTGAACCGCGCACCCTGCTGTCCAGGCCGGGGTCGAGTGCGTCGTCGGCTCGGTGGGCATCGGCTCGTCCATCGGGCTGGGGACCGCTGGTCTGCCGCCTGGTCGCGCTGTGCCCTCCACCGGTCGCCAAGGTGCACTTACCCTCCGGGGTGGCAGAGCCGCTCTCTCCCCATCATCTCGGGCAATGTGAGCTTCAGCCAGCTCGATCGCCTCCACCAGGGTGGCCAGTGACTCAGGATTTCGCATGCTGGTGAGTGTTCGCAAACGTCGGGGTAACGCACGCATCATCTTCTCGATGATCACCTTCTCAGCGACCTGGACCGCCGAGGGATCTCCTCCCAATAACCATAGCCTTCCCAGGCGAGAAAGTTGAGCTGCTTGAGTTCTCACTGGTTGTTTCTCGTCGTAAGACCACTGGGAAAACTGTTGGGCTGCGCTGATTGTGGATAGCCCCATTCTGGCTAATATTTCCTTTTTTAACGCTTTGTAATCTTCATTTTTAGGTGTCTCTAGTGAAAAATATGCTCGTTGCGCTTCTCCTGTGAGAAACGGTGCCAACATTCTCGCCCAGTTTTCTTTTGGCCAGCCTTCTCTCTCGGCAATAACCTCAAAGGTATGTAAATAAGCGTCAATATCATCCAGGTCGCTGAGTTTAGTGAGATGATGATGCGCACTCACTTCGGGAGTCGGATGGTGTCTGGCCGCCTGGCGGAGCTGCTGTTCCAGTCGATCCTGTCTGGCTGTAAGCTGCTCAGAGATGGAATTCTGTTTACTGGAGATCTCCGCTAGGTGGAGCAGTACCTCTTCCAAAGACATGGCGCCGGGATGTTGACAGCCGAGCAAGAGGAAGCGTGGGAGAGAGAGAGAGCGGATGCCTGTCTGTAACAAACACAGAGAAAAAATTCAGCGGTTATTTTCTACTTAATGGTGAGTGTTTCTTCTGAATTTTTCCCTCTGCAATGCCCGCATTCTCCACCAGTTGTAGCGAGGCAGAGGGAAAACACAAACACCGTAGATAATGTTACAAACAATGCCCCGGAGGGTGCCTTTATTTACAAGTGATATTGGGGTGAATGAGTGCTCTTCTTAGAGGTGCGTGCTCAAGTGCTCCGGGGAGAAGGTGAAGACTGGTGAGGGGTATGGTGTTGGATCGGTCACGAGCTGGAGTCGGCTGTGGGAGAGACAGAGAGAGACAAGCGTTAGCGCAGGGAGTCATGTATAATGAAGCTCAACTCTTCCTGTGTGGGGCTGGCTTATATCTCTCCCTGGCTGATGAGGTCCAGCTGTGAGCGATCCGGGGGTTGATGAATGATCCAGCTGGTGTGGATTTGTGCCCAGGGCGACGTGGTATTACTTGACTCGCTACAATATATATATATATATATATATATATATATATATATATATATATATATATGCATAGCCATTTCTAGGGTTGAAAATGTTGAAGAATCATTGTCTACTATCCATCTAGATACCAATAAAGAACTTCTTAGCTATCACCCAGAACAGCTTAGCAACTGCTTAGATAATGAGTTAGAAGTCTTTAAACTTGAATCAGTTTGAGACATCCAGGCAATGCTTTGTCAAGCCAACTTTTTTTAAATTATTCTTAATCAAATTCCTATTGAAAGTTGCCAGGCAACTCTTCGAATTAAGGCAGAGAGAAAAAAGTCCCTTTACTGAATAATGTATTTGCAGTATAACTAAGAGGAAGCCTTTATGAAGTCGTCAAAGCTTTAGTCCTAATTAAAATGAAAGGACAGCGTGTTGAGATCTAAAATAGCTTAAATGCTAAACTCAGCTCAAAGAAAAGTATATAGAAATGAATAATAAACAGCTAGTCTGAAATTAGCAAATTGGAGATTTTAACATATTTAATTATTCATAATGAGCTTCATGAAATGTCTATAAATGTCTGATTAATAGTTTGTTTAAAAATTTATATTCTGGCATCATTTACTCACTCTCATTTCTTTCCCCCCCAAAAAAAAAAAAAAAAAAAAAGTCTGAAAAACAAACACCATTGTAACTTATTGACTTCCATTTTAAGGACAAACGGAAAAGACATTGCTTATATATTTGCCTTTGAGAATGTCAATTTAGGCCGTGAAGGTTAAATAAATGGTAAGATGATGTATATTTTTGACTTACTTTAGTGATTCTGACATAGATTTTGTGTGATATATCAGAAATGAATAAAGGCTTGAGGCAAGAATACGCCAAAAAAACAAGATAAGGAAAAAAAAAAAAAAAAAACATACCCTGCTTATTAATTCTGATGTTTTAATGTTTTAAAAAAATATATTCTAATAGACACTCACTGGCCACTTTATAACTTTTTACAACTGCAAGTTGACGCAAATTTCTAATCAGCTAATCACATGGCAGCAACTCAATGCATTTAGGCATGTAGACATGGTCAAGACGATCTGCTGCAGATCAAACTGAGCATCAGAATGGGGAAGAAAGGGGATTTAAGTGACTTTGACCGTGGCATGGTTGTTGGTCCCAGATGGGCTGGTCTAAGTGTTTCAGAAACTGCTGATCTACTGGGATTTTCAAGCACAACCATCTCTAATGCCGAGTTCAGACTGCATGATTTTAGTCCCGATTTTGACTCGCCAACAGGTTTTGAGAAATCGCCGACAAATGCCTGAAATCACAGGTAAATTGGTGCTTGTGCACGTGAGTGACAATCATACAGTATGAACTATCAAAGACGCGAACTGAGAGAATCGCAGATGAGTCGCCGATGCCTGTGAGATATTTGGCATGCTAAATATCTGGAGCTGTCGGCAATCCAAATCATGCCTTGTGAAATGAGTTTTGACTGAAAATAACATCGGCAATCGCCTACAGCTAATGAGAGAGCAGCATTCACTTGCGTTTGTGTACCTGCAGGTACCATCTACCATCAATCATGGTAGAATGATCATGGTAGGGTCAGAATTTGGCATCAAAAACATAAAAGCAATAATCCAACCTGCCTTATTTCAGTGATAAGGCTAAATTTTCTTGGCACACTTTGGGCCCATTAGTACCAAATGAGCATTGTATTAAAGCCACAGCCTACCTGAATATTGTTGCTGACCATGTTCATCCCTTCATGACCACAGTGTATGCATCCTCTGATGGCTACTTCCAGCAGGATAACGTGCCATGTCATAAAGCGCAAATCATTTCAGACTTATTTTTTGAACATGACAATGAGTATACTGTACTCAAAGGGCCTCCACAGCAACCAGAATTCAATCCATTGTAGCACCCTTGGGATGTGGTGAAACGGGAGATTCACATGGATGTGCAGCTGACAAATCTGAAGCAACTGTGTGATGCTGTCATGTCAATATGAACCAAAATTAATATTTCTAGTATCATATTAAATCTATGCCACGAAGGATTAATGCAGTTCTGAAAGCAAAAGGGGGTCAACCCGGTACCAATAAGGTGTACCCAATAAAGTGATTGCATACGTACTGTATAATTACATGAAGTAAATGAACAGTTAAAACTTGAAAACAAAACACTTAGTTATTTATTTATTTGACAATTATATTTACTTGCAGTCCTTATTAACAGTAAAACAACAAAAATAGTAATAAAATTTGTAAAGGAACTTATAATACGGTTAAATAAATTTCTCTGTGTACTGTAAGCACTTTTTAGAGATGACATCAGCATTTTAATGTGATTCATTTCCCATTCTAATCAGCTTTCATTATTTCTCCTCATTTATTCATTTATTTTTAGGAGACTATATACATGTATATTTTATATATCTATAAAACTTTGGAAAAACTTCAGAGTGAGGTCTGTATAAATCTCAACACTGTGCTACAGATATAATGTGGTGCATTTTCTGCTTTCAGACTGAATACAAATACAGCCGTTAGCAGCCATTTTCAAACGCGGCTGTGAATTTTCATGCATGTGCTTGTGTGTGTTTGTGTCTGAGCTGATAAGAGAACGCGCTGGTGTATTTCTCACAGCTGGAAACCTCCACACGCTGCATCCGACAGTATCGCTTAGCAAACCATTCAAATCAAGTCACGCAAACACACACCCGCATTCGCTGCAGCTGCATTTAATCAAAATCATTCATAATTCACACCTCTGTGCGCCCCTTCCTGTGAAGATAGAATAAAAACGCCATTTGTGATGAAACGCCATTGATTGGCCAACATTACTTTGAGCGGCCATTATGGTCCATCTTTTATCCCAGCGCCGTTTCTGCAGTGTCTTGATAGAACGGACGTGCCCACTGTTGAAATTGGCCTGGGCTGTTTTTTGGCAGAGGGTTTTTTATATTTGAATGAACATAAGGCCGGTGATTAGCTGGACCAGCACATTAGCGGAGTGATTCTGGGGCAATTGCTGATGCCTCAAGAAGCTCATTCCCCTTTATCATGGATCGGTTTATTCTAAGTGGCTAATTTCTGCTTTATTGGGATATATCAATGAGTACACACTGTCACACCCAAAATGTGGTATTTTGGCTTTATGTAATGACCTGATCACTTGTACTTATCCAATAAGATTAGAGCAGAGAGCAGACCTTAAAACATAATAGCTTCTGAATTTACTGACTTTTTAATGTCACTAATTTTCTGATTTGTTATACCTATAACTTAAAATGAAATCTTTGCCTCAGTTGAAAATTAAAACTATGGATCTTGTTTAATTTTTATTTTTTTCTTGTGGTTATGGAGTCAGCTCATAATAATAAAAAAAAGTGATGTTTTGGGGTTAGGTCACAAAAACATTGTGTGCTGCAGGATGAACTGACAATGATCACCTCAGACATTATTCAGTGTTAAACGCTAATAAAGTGTGTTTGAATGCCATTTTATGTGAAATTTATTGCCATATTACTGAAAGCATATCACATATCAGTGATTCCACATGTACATTTAATAATCTTGAAGAGGTTTAATATGTTATGAATTATAATATATATATTTTTAGATTATAAACCTTACCATTTTGTTGGAGTGCAATAAGTGCACAATTCTGTGGTTCTGAATGGCTGTATTTAAATTGCTGCCATATTTCGTCCATTGCAAACAGCCAAATTGCTTATCACTCATATCTTGTCACGTTGTATGTTGTTAGGACACAGGGTTACAATATAACCTGCTCACCTGATGTTTACGTTCATATATATATATATATATATATATATATATATATATATATATATATATATGGGATGTAAAAAGCAGCCGGTATTTGTATCTGTATTTGTATTTGTATTCGAGTAAAATTCAAAATGGCATAAAAAATATAAAAATATATATTTTTTTCTATTACACTTCTAATTTACGTTATATTGTAAGTATTGTTTAATTATACCCATTATATAAATTATAGATATCCAATATTGGTTGTTGTTTTTGAACATGTGACAAGAAACGTCATTGAAAAGAAAATAACATAGCAGCCATTACCTCATCCATGGTTAAACCAACAACTAATAAAATACCATTGTGAATATTATGAACCCCACCACCACCGTTCTTGTTGAAGGACACTGAATAGACAGAATTAAAACAAATAATACTTAAAAAAACTGTACTTCTGAAAGAACTTCTTTCCAATGCACAGAATTCCAAAAACTAAAATTAACTAAATAAATCTAAATAAACCCCTGACTGGAAGAACTGGCAGAACAAAAGTATTCTATATAATACTAAACGATACAGCCCTGCTATTGTCATCTGCCTGCCACAAAACAGACACAAAGTTTTTTTTTTTTTTTTTTTTACTTTTTTTATGTTTGAAACTGACTTGCTGGGGCAGAATGTGGCTGTGTTGATGATTTGGTGCTTGTGGATTGTTTAGCTGAACATAGCTGTGGGGGGTCGGCAGACAGTATCAGGAGAGGATGCTTTTAGTGCATGTGATAATACATTACATAGAGGGTTGCACGATGGCACAGTGAGTAGTGCTGTCGCCTCACAGCAAGAAGGTTGTTGGTTCGAGCCTCGACTGGGTTCTCCCCATGTTGGCGTGGGTTTCCTTTGGGTGCTCCGGTTTCCCCCACAGTCCAAACACATGCAATACAGGTGAATTGGGCAAGCTAAATTGTCCCTATTGTATGTGTGTGAAAGAGAGTGTATGGATGTTTCCCAGTGCTGGGTAGCAGCTGGAAGGGCATCCACTGCATAAAACATATGCTGGATAAATTGGTGGTTCATTCTACTGTGGCAACCCCAGATTAATAAAGGGACTGAGTCAAAAAGAAAATGAATGAATGAATGAATAATAATAATATTAATAATAATATTAATAATAATACTTATTATTATTATTATTATTATTATTATTATTATTATTAATATTATTAACTAAGAACAATTTAGCCTACCCCATTCACCTGTACCGCATGTCGTTGGACTGTGGGGAAAACCGGAGCACCCGGAGGAAAAACCACGCGAACTCAATAAGAACATGAAAACTCCACACAGAAATACCAACTGACGCAGCTGAGGCTGGAACCAGCGACATTTTTGCTGTAAGACAGCACTACCCACTGTGCTACCGTGTCGTCCTATTATTATTATTGTTTTTATTTTTTATTTTTTTACAACTTGAAGAAAAAAAAATTATAATAATTTGAAATTGTATGTGCATCTTACAGTAAAAATGAGGTTCGACTTTGTAAACCCCTTCATGTAGAGCCAGGTAATTACACCTGAAATATCTTTAATAAAGATATTTGTGGTATTGATTTTACAGCAGCTATGACCCTGCAATAGTTTTCATGCTTCGATACAGTTAACTAATGAGATGTGAGTTGAGCGTGGGCTACAGATGAGTGCCTATAAATCTCTTCCTCCTCCTCCTCCTCCTCCCTTAATGGCAGTAAGAAATCAGCTCGGCAAGCCTGTGCTCTGCAGCATGTCAATCACTATCGAATGCTCAAACCAGAGGATTCATGAATGCAGCACGTTCAACCCCAAAACTACAGTAGATGCCCATGGCGTTTAAAGAGATGCAAATAAACGAGGAGATCCTGACGATAAACACGGGTACCTGCTTAAATCGTGCAGAGCCTGTTAATTAGAGTGATTAGCCACAAACACCTCACCACTGAGTAATTAATTTAGAACAGGAGTTGTTGACATGAGGACAGCTCATTAACATAGACAATAATTGTGTCGTTGTGTTCATCTGCATTTTGTTTCCCTTTGAACAGTCACAGTAACAAAGACATCATCTCATTTCTTTTTTGTTTGTGTGTAGTAAGGATTAACTTAAAACTAGTGGATTTTAGTGAAATTCGTATAAAGAGTCTCAGAGGATGAAAAGCAAGTTTGGATAATTTCCCAGCTGTCCATTTTTTTTTCATGGTACAAAAGCCCAAACTTTAGATCCATGCTTTAACTCTGTGATGTATAATTTATCTCTAAAGAGCCTCGGAATTATATGCATAAGTGTACACTTTTTTAAACTTTTTTTTTTTTCAAAGCTTTGCATGAAAACAGATGAGAGGATATTGCACAAGCGTTTGCAATTGCAACAAGGCTTGTTTTGAGCTCCAATCAGGCCGTAAGTGTGTAGTTTGCTTCTCACCTAAGCTTTTATGTTGACGGATGAAGGAAGTAAATTGAAGAGGCAAAACTGAAGGCAAGTAAGAAAACAGTCTCTGGCTGTGTACAGTCAAACTAATTATAAAAGCGATGGAAAAAAAAAAGCAAATGTAAAAATAGAAACTTTTTAATTGGAATTAATCAGAACATAAACAATGTGTAATCTGGAAGAACATATACAGTTGAAGTCAGAATTTTAAGCCCCCGTTGGATTTCTGATTTTTATTTTTAAAATATTTGCCAAATGATGTTTAACAGAGCAAGGAAATTTTCACAGTATGTCTGATATGTTTTCTTCTGGAAAAGGTCTTATTTGTTTTATTTTGGCTAGAATAAAAGCAGTTTTGAATTTTTTAAAAACATTTTAAGGTCAAAATTATTAGCCCCTTTCAGCCATATATTTTTTGATAGTCTACAGAATAAACCATCATTATACAATAATTTGCATATTTACCCTAACCTGCCTAGTCAACTTGATTAACCTAGTTAAGCTTTAAATGTCACTTTTAGCTGTATAGAAGTGTCTTGAAAAAAATATCTAGCTAAATATCATTTACTGTCATCATGGCAAAGATAAAATATTATTAAAACTATTATGTTTAGAAATGTGCTGAAAAAAATATATATGTTAAACAGAAAATGGGGAAAAAAATTAACAGGGGTGGGGGTGGGGGGGTAATTAATGCAGGCTTATAATTCTGACTTCAACTGTGTATATACAGTTGAAACCATTGAAACCAGAAGTTTACATACACTGTATAAAAAGGCACATAACCATTTAAAAAAGTTAGATGTTACTGTAACTAAATGTAACTAAACTTTTTCTCTTTTAGGTAAGTTAGAATTATCAAATTTGTTTCTGTTATGCTTACAGCAGATTAATGAGAGAGATTTTTTAAAGAAAGTTTTATAACTTTTCTAGAAAGTCAAGTTTACATACAATAAGATTATTATGCCTCTGAAAAAGCTCAGCTGAAGGTGTTGAGGTTTTGGAAGTTTCTGACTGGCTAATTGACCAAATTTGAGTTAATTGGACTGTAGAATAGTATTTAAGGAAAACTTCAAACCCAATGCTTACTTGTGTGACAACATGGGAAAATCAACAAGCCAGAATCAACAAAAAAGCCAGATTACAATTTAATAAATTACACTGGGGAAGAGAATAGCTTTTGGAGAAATGTACTGTGCTCTGACGGAACTAAGAATGAACTGTTTGGCCATAATGACCAGTGTAACATTTGGAGGACAAAGGGGAAAGCTTACAAGCCTAGGTACACCATCCCAACTGTGAGGTATGGGGGCAGCAGTATCATGTTGTGGGGCTGTTTTGCTGCAGAAATGACTGGCACAGCTCAGCATCACGAAGAAAGAACATTATGTAGAAATGAAATACTGAAGCAATGTCTCAAGACATCAATTAAAACTTGGCCACAAATGGGTCTTCCAAACAGACCACCTAAGCACACTGCCAAAATAGTTAAAATGTGCTTTAAGGACAACAGAATGAATGTTTTGGAATGGCTATCACAAAGCCCTGATCTCAGTCCTAAAGAAAATTTGTGGGCAGAGTTGAAAAAGCTTGTTAGAGTAAGACAGCCAACAAATCTGATATCTAAAATTCCTTTAAAATATTGTGAGAAGCTTGTGGAAGTATACCAAAAACATTTGACCAAAGTTATCCAGTTTAAAAGCAAAGCAAAAAAAAAAAAAAAAAAAAAAAAAAACAAGGAAATGAACGTAAGTAAACTTTTGACTGATAGAAAAAAATTCTCAAAAAAGTTATCTTATTATCCTGGCATTTAGCAAATGTAAACTATTTAGTTAATCCTAACAGACTTTAAAAAGTAAATGTTTAGTATGATTTATCATCAAACATTAAAAAAAAAGGTTCTGTTCCTTTTTTAATAGTGTATGTAAACTTCTGATTTCAACTGTGTGCATGTATATATGCATATTATTTTATTGTTTTCATGTTAGTATATTATGTTCTAGTTATATACCGGTTTTGGCCTGATGTTTAATGAAATCAATCAAAAAATGTATTCAATATTTTAACATTTTTTATCTGGTTTCATTTATGGTAGACCTAAGAACATGGAAAATGTACTGCTACATTTTTTTCTGAAACTTGGAACATACTTTAGTTCTGAAGGGGCTGAAGACAATGAAACGATTACTTCCAAAATATGTGTGGGCACAGAACAGGCAAATTTGAGACTAAACCTGAGCATACTTGGTGCATTTTGAGCAAATTATATTACATATATTTTTTCCCATCAGGGAAAACAATCAGTTTTTCAAACATCTCAAAAAAGTTCGAGAGCTGCCGGTTTGAATTTATAAGGTGTGTGTGGTTGAAAAAGCCCATGTGCCACCATTAATGCAGCATTTCCGCCCCACTCAGTTTTCTGACGTCCCAGAAGTAATAATGAATATAATATCAGACCTTTGAAACATTCATTTCATTCGCACAGACATTTTACTGATATGATTGTTAGCTGTTTACGTATGTCTGCATTCGAATGTTCACTGATGCCTGTTTCATTCCTAGCAATATTGCTTCTGTGTTGATTGAATACTTTGGCTATATTGTATGAAAACAGTTACACCGCGTTCACCAATAATAAACACTGCCAACGGATTTGAACACAAAGATTCTGTGACACTAACATACAAGAAATGAGACATGATTTATGTTGCCTCTCAGGCGTTGTGTTTAATAGCATCCTGCTATCAAGGCGGAAGAAGAAAAAAAATTCTATCTGTTTATCTTTCCCAGGTAAGATAACTAATAATGAGTTGATTTAAACAGTACTTGAACAAAACAGGCACAGGGTGACTTCTCAACACTTGAGGACTGCAAACAACCTCAGAACAAACAGTATGTGAGGTAGGGGGAAGAAAAAAGTATTGAAAATGATTATGAATCCAGCTAGCGTTGTTGCTATTGATTTTTCCATCTTCTCTTGGCTCATAAACAGTGTTGTGAGAGTCGCTCAGGCTGAGCTCACAGCTTACCAACAGATCTGGGATCAACGGCCACGAGGAGATCGATTTGGCCACGCAGATTTCGGTCCTGCTTAACCAATGTTGGTATGACGAGTGCTTCACTTTAGGTCATCAGTTGGCTTGCATGAACCGCTGGAGCATCATGGTCCAAAGATAAGAGTGTTTCTGGATTCAAGAACATGAAGTTAGCAGAGCACTTTCAAAGGAGCATGAGCTAGATTATTGTTTTTTGTGTTTGGTACAATATGTTTGGGTTTATATTTAAATGCATTACAATGCTTAGGATACAGTAGATGGCAACAACTTTATCCGTATGTTTATATTTAATATGCTGGTTTGTTTGTGTCAGTTCAGTTTATAGAAATCCACATTAAATGGCACCTAGGTTACCCCTTTTTTCAGATTTAATATAAGTCTTTTGCGTCTCTAGAATGTGTATGTAGAGTTTCAGCTCAAAACACCCATCAGATTTTTCATTATACCTTTTACAGGATCCTGTTTTATACATATTTCCACCAGCGGGTGGTTTTGTCGTACTGCGCCTTTAAGATGAGTTGTCCTCGCCTACTGTTTCTACGTGCCTTCCCGCGTGCTTTAATCTCCTCCCTCAGCTTCGTCAGACAACAGACAGACTTAAAGGAAAAAGGTCTTACGTAGCGTTTGTGAGAAATACTACAGTAAGAACTTTATTAATCAGTATTTGTTTTGAAGTTGCATTGATGAGTCACACGCAATGCTCACACACACACAGATACACACACACACACACACACACACACACAGGCAGACAGAAAGAGCGCGCTTGGCTTTGCACTGTTTTTGCACTCAAATGTGACAGGATACAGGCTAATCGCCACTGCTGTGTGGATATTTGTTATGTTATTGTACAAAATAAACCTGATTTAACGTCTACAAACCGGGATTGAAGCATATTACTTTATAATTGTTCTGACACACGGCTGTGCTGATGAAGTAAAGCTGAAGTAAATCGCTGTAATTAATAACACACGTGCACTGTTTTAAAACACTTTAAACATGTGAAACTTACTTTTAATCACATTTGATGATGATTGCTGATCCTAGGGAACTGAACAGACCTTTTATTCCCGGTTGCTTTGCGTCTGGTCTTGTTGACATATCACGCGTGACTACCGGGACATGTTAATGCGCACAGCTGTCAATCAATTCGGTGGGCGGGGGGACCGCACTCCTTCGTAAAGTTGCGGTCAATTTGAAAACCGCCCCAATTGGTCCACCATTTTTATGTTGTTAAATTAAAAAAAAAGGACTGGGTGTGTTTATTTTACCCCAATATGATGGTCTATACACTATATATACACATATGTCTGTCCAAACAGCTTGAAAAGCAGATTTTTTACCATAGGTGCCCTTTAAATTGCAGTATTTATTTATATATTTTTATTAAAATAAATACTATTTTAGTCTACTTCAAAATTCAGTTTGACTTCTTGCTTAATGATTGTTTAAAGGGTTAGTTGATCTAAAAAAATAAAAATAAATAAATAAATTGTCATTAATTTAATGTTGTAACAAACCACTGAGAACTTTGTTAATGTTCAGAACAAAGATTATCTGACAGCTTTCTGGTCTCATAGATAGCACGAGGCCTTCAAAGTTCAGAAAATGAACCAAAAACTTGTCTAAACATCCTGTGTGAATTTATTGGTCAAAGTGTAATCATACAAAGGTCGAAGAACGTGCAACAGGCAATCAGAGATGAAAGATAAATTATTTTTAACTGTGATTTTGGCATACAAAATTGTTCTTGGAGCTTTGTATGATTGGATTTATGCCGCTGAAGTCACATGGGATGTTTTTGAATCCTTTTCTGCACTTTGAATGTCTCGTAACTGTTACCGTTTATGAGGTGTTAGAGAGCTCTTTGATTTCATCTAAAACACTCATTTGTGTTCTGAAGATTAATGAAGGTTCCAGGGGTTTGTGATAACATGAGGGTGAATATTTTTTAGGTCAGCTAACTCTTTTTCAGTGTACATTCCGCTGTGGCTGCCCCTGATAAATAAGCTGAAGGATAGTGAGAATAGGCAGGTAAAGATCTCACATCCTATTAATACATCAGTATAAAATTATTTTTTTGGTCCCACTTTATATTAAGTGGCCTTAACTAATATGTACTTTTATAGGAATTAATAGTTTGCTACAATGTACTTATTGTGTAAATACATGTATTTACTGTGTACTTATGCTTGATTAAATACATGTATGTAAATACATCTGTAATTAACTTTTGTAATTACATTTGTAAATACACTGTTGACCATCCCTTACACCTTAACCTACCCTTAAACCTACCCATGCCACCAAAACTGTCCATAACCCAACCTCTATTCCAACTCAAAAGTACCACAAGTGTTCTTAAATACATTATAAACACAGTAAGAACATTGTATTTATTTTTTTAATTTAAGTACATAGTAGTTAGGGACACTTAATATAAAGTGGGACCACTTTTTTAATGTAAAAAATTTGCAAGCAGCATCACATCCTGCAATAAGGCACCAAAAAGTCGGTCCATGTATCATCATCCTGACAAAAACACAACGTTCATCATTTTTGTAGCTGTTGGATCAAAAATAACAGCTGCCATTCATGTTCACACCCATAAAATAATTCTGTAAGTCTGTATATCTTTATAAATAAACTCTTTCATTTTACACTGAATTCTGTCCAAAATAATTAGAATGTTTAAAATTTTATATTTGAATATTTGTTTATTAAATATATTGAAAAAATATTTTTATTTGCTAAAATAAATACTGTTTGTATTTGACTGCAAACTATTATTATTAATATTATTATTATTTTTTTTTCCCCAGAGATGGGTTGCAGCTGGAAGGGCATCTGCTGCGTAAAAGGCGTGCTGGATAAGTTTGTGGTTTATTCCGCTGTGGCGACCCCGAATTAATAAAAGGGACTGAGCTGAAAAGAAAATGAATGAATGAATGAATTATTATTATTATTTGCAATTGCATTAGCAGTTTTCACCCGTTATTTTAGTGTTTTTTTTTTTTCCCAAGGTATTTTGGATATTTTATTTAATGGATAAACATTAATTCTGTTAATGCATTTATTCTATGCAAAAAGCAACATACTGTACACAGGCACGACTACAACCTACAAAACATGTCCATGATCTTTTATTCACGTGAAACAGTGAATTCAGGATCTTTTGCATTGTATTTTTATTTATGGACTGCCCAGGATAGTAATTTATTTTGTTGTAAAACATTTGTTTAAACATTTATTGAAGATTAATATGCCTAAATGTAAAATCAGCTAAAAAAGCTAAATTCTGTATTTGGAAATATGAACTCATCGGAAATGAAGGAAATAAATCTCAAAGGGGCTCTGTAAAGAGTTTTATTTTATTTTATCTTATTTTATTTTTATGATGTGTTCATGGCATCTCAGTAGAAGCCCCCAGTGATGGAAAAAAATGCAATCAAAGCCTCAAGTTTCACTTGTAAAGTATGAGTGACAGTTTATTTATGTTGTCTGCTCTGCTGTGATTAACATTTTCTTCAAGCAAACTGGATGATGTCTAGTCAGAATGTCCTGTGCACTTAAAAAAGGATGATATTAAAACAATTTTCCTTGTCCCGGGGTCAAAGCTCAGGGCTTAACCCGAGTAAGCCTGTGGAAGTGTGTAAAATGATTAAAGGCAGAGAGAGAATATGTCAGCATCTTTGGGTCTGCTGAGATAAGCCTGTTAACCCTGACCTCTGATGTAACAGCCAGAAGCCAAACCATGGCCAAACTCTCCTTATATATACATTAATGTCATTATCAGCAGACACGGTCATAGCGGGTCAGAAAGACAAACTCTATTACAGTCAGATGTCAAAGCACTAACAATGTCTACTAGGTGACATAAAACAGGAAGAACATGAGGCTTTTCTTGGAAAACACTTTAGATACGGCTTAGAATATAAGATGACTGATTGACAATCTTGACTTAATATGCAATGAATACTTTAGATTGTATTTATGATTATTTGCTTTGTATTGAAGATATAGAGATGCCGAGGATCTGCATGATTTGCTGACGGTTTCATTAAGATGATGCTCTTTTTAACATGCTGTGATTGAATAGCCAAAACAAGTTCAATCAGCAATGGACTGCTTTATTCTGTAAAAGTACTTTGAAGCCTTGGTTGCTGTTTAAATTTCATAAGTGTAGTTGTTTGTCATAAAACATAGTAAATTGCTTATGTGGGCAATTCTTCTAATATACATACTGTAAAAAAAAAAATCCTATATGTAAACACAAACTTCAAAAAGACGTCTCTGTGATGTATGTTTGCTTTCAGGGCGGTTGTAAAGATGCAAAAATAACTAAAAGTCAGGCCAATGTCATGTAGGGAATTAGCTCAAAGGGAATTAAAGATTAATTTGAAGGGGGCTTCAACAGAATCGACTCTTTAAATCTGAATAAACTAATTGACCAGTGATCGTACAAATGGACAGCTGACTTCAACTATGGCTATTGCTGTCAAAAATAAAATGTTAAGGCAGGGTAAAAAGATTTTCTCTTTTTCTTTTACCTTTCTGTATATAAAAGGAAACTTTATTGACTATTCTAGCAAAAACTAAAACACAAACACATTTACACCGGTTGAAGAGAAGTGTAAAATAAGAAAAATAAGAGTTTGAGAGTGTGTTATAATGGAAAAACCTTGGATTTTGTAAGACCAAACCAAGCGAATCAAAAATCATCAGTTTAGCCCTTCTTACATTTATTTAGGGTTATGTTTAATGTACAGCAGTTCAATGATAATCTGGTGGCACTATTTGCTCTCCTTTTGTGATGTGAAGAACTCCCTCTGTTCAGCTAATGCTCCCACAAGGTTAGCTGGTGGTTGGCTATTTTTCCTGTGAGGCTTGAGTCTGGTAAGGTGGAGTCTGTCATTTCAAGTTTTGAGTCGGCAAAAGGACTAATGTTGACTTCTGGTTTCACGGCACACTAAACTTAACTAGACTCTCGACGGAAAAGAAAGAAAGGTATCAAAGATGGAAATGTCTTTGGGGTTGGCTTAGTCACTGGCACTAAAGGTGGTCTTGTAACACCCTCAGAAGCTGAGTTGACCAATTAGAAGTTAACTTTCTGAGGCTCGTTTTATAGTCCTTTGTTGATTTGCATATGCATTCTGGGTGAATGCTGATGCAGAAATTTTTCAAGTTTCCTAAAATGTTATCATGTTATACACATGTTAACATAAAATGTAAACAATCGTTCACTACACCAAACTAGCTTTGCAGGGACATCAAACATGAATCATCTATGATCTTGTTTAGCTGTGATAGAGTTAGACATTGATTGCAGGAGTATTAAAACCATAACTATAATACATGAGCAAGAGACTTGTTGCAAAACATATGATTACACACAAAGAGGGAATGAAGGTTTACAATAAAAGCATAAGTCTTAAAGGGCACATAGGTTACTCCTTTTTCATATTTATTATAAGTCTTTTGTGTCCCCAGAATGTGTCTGTAAAGTTTTAGCTCAAAACACCCATCAGAGTATTTATTATAGCTGTTTGAAATGTCTGTATTATAGCTGGGAAAAGGTTGTTGCTTTTTTTGCACTGGGCCTTTAAGGTGACTTATCCCCGCCCACTGTTCCCACATGCCTGTCAGCAACATGCCTCAACACGCCCTCGGCTGCCTCAGGAAGCAGATCTCACGTAACGTTTGTGAGAAATACTACAGTAAAAACTTTACCATCAGTATTAGATGCATTTTTTGTGGAGTTACAACAATGAGTTCACGCACACACAGCGCAGACACACACACACACACATAGCACAGATAAGTAGCACAGACACACACACACATACATAGCGTAGAGAAACACAGACACAAACACACATACATAGCGTCGAGAAACGCAGACACACGCACACATACATAGCGTAGAGAAACGCAGACACACACACATACAAAGCGTAGAGAAATGCAGACACACACGCACATACATAGCGTAGAGAAACGCAGACACACACACACACAAACATACATAGCGTAGAGAAACACAGACACACACACATACATAGTGTAGAGAAACGCAGACACATACACACTCATACATAGTGCAAACACACACATCACACACAGAGACAGAGAGAGAGAGAGACACACACACACACAGTGAGAGAGACACAAGGCTATGCTGATAAAGTGAATCTGAAGTGAATCGCTGTACTACATTACACAGGTGCACACGTTTTAAAACATGTTAAACTTGTAAAACTCACTCTTGATCACGTCTGATGATGACTGATGATCCTAGCAAACTGGACAGACCTTTTATTTCCGGTTGCTTTGCGCTCGTCCTGTCTTGTCGAAGATTTTATGCATTACTATGGAGACATGGTAATGCGCGCAGCTGTCAATCAATATTGGTGGGCGGGGGGACCGCACTCCTACGTAAAGTTGCGGTCGATCTGAAAACCGCTCCAATTGGTCCACCGTTTTTATGTTGTTAAATTTGAAAAAAAAAAAAAGGATTGGGTGTGTTTATTTTACCCCAACATGACAGTATATACACTATACCTACACACTTGTATGTCCAAACAGCTTGAAAAATAGATTTTTCACCACAGGTGCCCTTTAAGCAAGTTGTATAGGAACGTGACCATGTCTGTATCCATTCCAAGCACAATCCTTTCGTGTCTTAAATACCCTTGGAATTGGGTAACACTGACCATTTGGTCTTTTCTGGGTAGGAGAGGTTGGTGTATCATTTGTTAAATAAGGCGAAATAATGATGTGTCTGATCAGCCACATCCATAACACTGTGATATTTATAAAAACATTAACAGCTAATGCATTCAAAATTAGCATGTTATAAGTAAGGTTTTATAAACATTTTGATTGCTGTGTAATATGTGAAAAAAATATTAGTATGTAGCAAAATATCAACATGCTAATGACACAACATTAGCTGTCAACATTGTTTTATTATGTAGTTTGCTTACATATGTGGCCACTGAGAATGAGCAAATGAACATGACTACATGCAATGCTGCATTGTTACGTAGTACCACACAAAATGGTCTAACACAACAAGACAGTAGGGGGCAGTTATTTTACAAAGTGAACATTGTTGAACAGGTTAGGTATATTTGGCGTTCTGATTGGATGCTCGATTGATTGACAGCTGGGTCGGGCCCGCCCAGAAAACGCATATCATTTCCATTCCTGTTGTTGGACATTGCAATTCTATACAGTCTGGCTAACAGCTCGATACAGTAGCTTATTGTGTGTGCGTTACGAGAAGTAAGTGTTTATGTCTTCTGTCTGTGTGCTTCTAATACTTAGTTTATGGGTTTAGTGTTGTAACACAAACTTTGAATAACAATTGGACTGCATGACTGCAAATACGTCATCAAGCGGTTGGTGCATGTTCCTAGGAAATGCCATTATTAACGATGCACATATTATTCCCACATGTTTATATAATTTAGATTTATATCTTGATATGTAAATTAGTGAAGTGTTAAGCAATGTAAATGTCATGTTTACTCAGTATTTGGGCATTTGGATCTGTCTCACGTGTATATGCCTACTGATGATGCATATTTAGACCTGATGCCCTCTTAATCTTTGATTATATGCCATAACTGATGTTATATATGCATATATATGTATATATATGCGTTCTAACCGACGCCCCCTGGTGATCACATCTCAAATAGTAAAGCCAATGCCATTTAACAAACTCACCAAAAACATACTAAACAGAAATAGCAAAGAAAATTAAATAGGCTAATCGTGAGTTTTTTTATGGTGGTTTGTTCACTGAAAACTACATTTTCAAAACATTATCAGCTAAAAACCACGATCTAAAAATGTAGCTCTATAAATGAATTACCAACCTAGGTCACACATGATGTCATACGGGTTCCCGGTTGCAAAAAATAGTTGGTGGCAATAGCAAACATGTCGTGTTGTGCAGTACGATGCCAAATGCCAAAACTTAACATTTGCCATACACCACACTGCTTTAATGCCAACTGCAGATGTCTTCGGCTAAAAGGGAGCTGAATGAAGTGAAGTGTTTTATATCAGGTAAGCTCAGGCTATGCTGAATCATAAACATCACTCATTTTTGATTACAGCAATGATTTCAGCACAAAGTTAAATATAGTGAATTAAACTGCGGACACTGAATGCTTAGAATGAAATGTAAAAATGTAAGTTCACATACCCTGCCGTACAATTGCAGTTCGCTGTCAGAATGCAATTACTCAGGCCTTGTACAGTTCAGTCTTCTTTCCTTGTCTTTGGCTAGGCAGAATCTCGTTTTTAGCACTACATAGTGTTGAATCTGGTAATCATGAAACATTATTTTTTGAACGTGACCACATACAGTAGAACAAAATTGTTGCCGTCCAAAGACTTGTAGGCCTTTTACTTCTCTCTTGTAAAAACGCTTGGAGCTTCAATTCGATTGTATATTGGGGCTAGATGCTTGGCCATTTCGTCTTATCCAACATCCATTGGGAGGGTGCTATCGTAAATGTACCTGTCAAATGAACGGCACTCACTGTAACGTTAATTTTGCAGAATAACTGTGCTTATCACTGGGTGACAAGCTGTTATAATATGCTGAAAGTTTTATGTAAATAATATATATTATATGTAATCAATATAACTTATCTCCAAGACAACAACATACTCTGTACCGCATCGGATGTCATTTCCACGCTGTAAATGCTAGCACTCCCGTTTTTTTCTGCCACCTCGCTGCGCGTGCATCCTGAATGTTTACAAACATGGTAATTTGTCTATAACAGGAGTGGCAAACCTTGTCCATGGAGAGCCACTTTCCTGCAGATTTCAGTTGCTACCCATATCAAAATATGGGTTGCAACTGAAATCTGCAGGAAGGTGGCTCTCCAGGAACAGGGTTGGCCACCCCTGGTCTAGCTTCCAACTTGAATGCTGCCAGTGGTTTGAATGTCGTTTCATTAGAAGCATAAAAATAAATACCTCAATAAAATATAATCAAAATAATTTCACCACTACCCACATCAGATAAACTTCCTGTTAGTAAAGTATTATTTGATTAGCATAACAAACATGCTAACATTAAGTAAATGAGCCATTAATGCTAGCTGCTTTCAAAAGTTTTAAAAAGGCATGAAGGCATTAAGGCACATCCAAACTCAGCTTCACTCTCTCTCTCTGTAGGTACTGTAGGTTACATTCTAATTAGGTTGAAGGCAGTATAGATGTGTCCTTCAATTCCTTCAATATCCCACAGTCCTCTGCATTCCATTCCTGACCAATGAGCTAAAAAAATAAACATGGCATTTCAAAGCACAGCTTGAGTGTTGTTTTGCATGTAAATGTATGTTTCTGGCCAACCTTTTTCTCTTTTGATGCCAGTTTTTAGCAAGCAGTTCATCATTTTTGTTATACCTGATTAAATAACTATACTCTTTTATTCATCTGTCTAAAATCTGTTTAACGAGGTGCTTTCATGCACAAATGCTGCCTCCAAAGTCCCTGCCTAACAATTCAGCTGCCCAAAGGCTGATTTATACTTCTGCGTTAAGCACACGTGTATGATCCTGTGCAGCCTTCGCGTAGATGCATAGCCTTCAGTGTGGCTAAAAATGTAACTACTTGTCGCAATCACGTGTAGCGCAAGCTCATTGATTGATTGGCTTGGTAGCTGTGACAAGTGTGGGCGATGCTGAGAGCTGCGTTTCCATTGGAATGAGTGTTTAAAAGTGTCCCATGAAGGAGCGCCAGATGGAAACTTTTATTTTATGTTTACTCTATGATGGTTCCCGCCTCAAAATGAGCGAGTTTTAGCTACTTTTACATTAGTGTAGCGTTCAGAAAAAAACGAAACACCCTTGAAGAAAGTACAGAGGAAAATAACCTACTGCCAGTTAGTGTTTTGGAAGTGTTATTGCAGAGCAACACAAACAGCACACAGAAGTATAAATGCACAACTAGACGCATGGTATGTGCTGTGAGCAGTGTTGGGCAGTAGCGTTGCTACAAATAGTGATACTATTAGCTTAACTACATTTCTCAGTAGCGTGGCAGTAAAATTGCCACTTTCTAAATCAAATAGCTTTTGAGTAGCGACGCTTATATTTTAAGCAAGTAGCGCAGTAGCGTTTAAACAAGCTACATTTACTGATCCCGGACAGTTACTCACTGAAGCTAAGCAGGGCTGAGCTTGGTCAGTACCTGGATGGGAGACCACATGATAAAACTAGGTTGCTGTCGGAAGTGGTGTTAGAGAGGCCAGCAGGAGGTGCTCAACCTGTGGTCTGTGTAAGTCCTAATGCCCCAGTAAAATTGACACTACACTTTCAGTGGGTGCCGTCTTTTGAATGAGACGTTATATTGAGGTCCTGACTCCCTGTGGTCATTAAAAATCCTATGGCACTTCTCGTAAAGAGTAGGGGTGTAACCCCGGTGTCCTGGCCAAAGTCCCTCAATCGGCCCTTATGATCATGGCCTCCCAATCATCCCCATCCATAGAACTAGCTCTATTACCGCCTCTTCACTCCACCAGTAGCTGGTGTGTGGTGAGCGCACTGGTGCCGTTGTCCTGTGGCTGCCGTCGCATCATCCAAGTGGATGCTGCACACTGGTGGTGGTGTGGAGAGAGCCCCTCATGATTGTGAAGCACTTTGGGTGTATGGCCATACACTATAAATGTTTACACATTACGTTACATTACATTTTGAACTACACTATTGTGAAGTACTCAAATTAGTTTGTTTTGGTACTTTTTGTTAAAACAAAWTATATATATATATATATATATATATATATATATATATATATATATATATATATATATATATATATATATATACTGCCGTTCATACTGTTCATGAACGATTTGTTCATTTTAAACGAATCTTCATTATGACTCGGGAACTACGAGTCCTCTCAGGGAGTGATTCGTTCATCCGCGCGTGCGCACATTTTTGCAGGTAGTATTGTTAATTTCAAGTCATCACAATGGCAGAAGCCAATCATATGCGTTTAGAGCTGGAAAAAGTTTTGGTCCGTTCATCTCTCGAGTCCTCTATCGGGTCTGAGTCATTTGTTCATCACGGGCAAATCATATACGTTTAGAGCCGGAAAAAGAATTGATCCGTTCATCTCTCGAGTCCTCTATCGGGTCTGAGTAATTCTTTCCTCAAGGGCCAATCCTACGTGTTTAGAGCCGGAAAAAGAATTGAACCGTTTATCTCTCGAGTCCTCGGGTTTGAGTCATTCTGTCATGTGATGAACGAACACTCATGGCTCCTATCGACTTAGACTGTGTACTTTGGTTAAGATTATATGTGACTGTCACTGTCAGTGTAACGTGAATGAACCCCTGACATTTGAAGATATGAAGAGGTGAGCTAAGCAAAGAGACAACAATACCTTCATAGACAAAAGAGCAGGTAAACATTGAATTATTATTTTCTCATTATAATCTATTTATGACTTATTTGTCATGCAATCAACCTTTTGGGCTAGTTGTAGATGTGTTTGGAAGCAATTCGTAACATTTTAATAATATTTTGGCAAGTTGAACCAAATGAATGAAATGACTCAAAAAAAGATTTGTTCATCTTGATGAACGAGACTCAAAGATCCGAGTCAGTAAAATGATCCGAACTTCCCATCACTATTTGCTAATCCAAGTTATGTTTTAAAATATAAATATAATGTATAAAACTATACATTATTTATATTACTTCAATAAATCATATTATTTTTTAGTAATGGACAATGCACAGATATTGATGTTTCACATTGTTTTTTACACTACATCATTTAAATTTACCAAGCTTAGCTTACAATGTTTACATTGTTCTACTTACATCAAATCCAAATCCTTAATATAGGAAATGACAACAGATAGTTAAGATTTACTTTATGTCAGTTTTTTATTATTTTTTATATTAATTAATGCACTTGACAGATTTCATTCATTCATTTTCCTTCTGCTTAGTCCCTGGTTTATCAGGGGTTACGACAGCGTAATGAACCACCACTTACTTGACAGATGTATTTTTAATTTTAAATGCTGTGTGTAATGTGTTTTATGTTTGGTAAAATAGTTTCTAATTAAATCTTTAGTGATTTTCAACTAATTACACTGTCTTATCCCGATAGGTGGATTTATAGCTAATAACTTTTTTTGTTACATATAAAATAAACTTATAAACCTATCAGAGGAGCCTGATAGAAAATACTCATTTACAAGAAAAAGAATGTGATGAATTTAGAGGGTTTTGCATGTAAACTTCATATTTAATTTGTTCATTAATTGTCTTTTCGGCTTAGTTCCCTTATTAAACTGGGGTCGCCACAGCGGAATGAATCGCCAACTTATCTTGCTACATTTCCGAGAGGGTAGCTTTTAGTGTAATTTTACATTTTAAGTAGAGTAACTAATAGCTTAGCTCACTACATTTTTCAAGTAGCTTGCTCAACCTTTGCCGCAGGTCACGGCGTTCACTTGACGCAGAAGTATATAAACCAACTTTAAGCCATTGACTGAAGACAATGCAGTATCTGTAAGCTTATAGCAGCATACTAACATCAAAACATTAGTTGATTGCTCCAGTGCAGAATATACAACCCAGTAATTTACACTCTAACTTGGTATTTTGCAGTTAACTTACCAACATTTTTTATTCTTGTTTTTTTTTCCCTGCCTGAAAAAAAAAAAATTTTTATAGGTAAAGATGCTCAGTTTAAGCAGTCCCTAATAAGCTTGTTCCCTATTTTGACAACAAGTCCGTTTACTGCTGCAGTTTTTAAAACGGAGCTAAAAATCTCCATTTACCCCACTTGTAACAACATACTTGAGATAATTTAGCCGTAATGAGTTCCCCTCACTTGTCCAGGCCTGACAAATGAACCCGAGGTCTGTTTGATTTGTTACGTGTAAAGTCGCGAACACATGCTAATCACTGGAGCCAGTCAGCCACTCAAACACTTTCCCTTAAAACTAAACATATGTTAATAACCTGGAAGTCTGTTCCCTCAAATCAAACCGCAGACACTTGTACAGAAATCTGTGCCTTCCTGCTCCGAACACGTGTTTCTCATTCCACATAATTAGCCGCAGATTGCAGAAGTGCCATGGCAGGGGAAATATTATTGTTGGACAGCGAGTAAAGAATTTTAAGAGGGTGGGGAAATAGACTTCATTGCGGTTTGTGGAGGTTAAAGTTCACAAGTGGTCTTTATACCAAAGCCATATCACCCACAAGAGAAGTCTGTAATTCATGCTGCGCTGCTTTCAAAACATGTCCAATTTGTTCTAAATCTGCATGGCCATGTGCAGCACAGGCTCTTTGGAAACGCATGCTTCAGCCTACATTTTGGTGAAACCGCAAAAACATACTTAGCATATATTTGACAGCAGTTATTAGGTGAAATAAACTATAGGGGGCAGTATGACCCCAACAACTCTTGATACACTAATGATATTTACACTGCAAAATTGATAAATGAAGGATTATTTTTGTGCAGTTTTTTTTTGTATAACACCAAATAAATACCACAAAACAACATGATGTCTGTGATTTATAATTAACTGTTTGTCTCTTGTTTTTTTTTTTTTTACTTCATATTACGAAGAAAAAGATTAACTGCATGACGATTGCAAATGACGTTGGGCAAATTGTGTCTTTTTACGCATGCAAGTTCATTATTTCCAATAGAGGCACACATATTGGGAGCAACACGTGCACTCTGCGCAACTTGTTCACACCTTCTAAGCACACCGAGAAAAACATCCCTTCCAATCCTCCCACCCGGTTGGCAGTAAAATTGTTACCTGTTGACCTGTTGTCGCTGTGATATAAAGGTTGTGGACCAATGATGTAGAGTGCTTGGGTTTGAGCCCAGTGAAGCATCGTTCTACAAATGAGATTAAAGCAATGTAAAATCAAGGTAAAACCATGTAGTCGCAGTGCGTTATTGTTTGGGTTTAGAGAAGGATTTAGTTCAGTGGTTCTCTAGGCTCACCTTCTTGTGAACGTTTACAAGAAGTATTTGGAACATGCAACATATTATACCACATATTTCAGTTTTCAAAACTATTCTGCACCCTCTAGTGCATTGGCAATCTAAAACGCACAATTAAACATAGAAGAGCATATTTTACATTTCCCAAAAATGTTGGCTGAGGCACATATCCCCAATGAGCCTGGGTTGGTCAGGAGAAGCATAACATGATCATTAAAACATTTTAGCAACATTTTAGCATTACAAGTAGAGCAGAAAGTATAATAAACTCGAGACATCTGTCTTCTTTGAAAGAAAAGAGCTGGAGGGCGGTTTTCAGGTCTCTTGTTCTTTTCTTTGGGTTGTTTACAAATATATTTTGTTAAAAGCACCATTTGAAAATACCGGTCAGGGCAAAATACCCTTTTTAGGAAGGTTGCTTTAAGCTAATTGTCAAAAAGGAAAGAAGGCAATAGTGGAAAGGGGAGAAATATTCTTCTTAGAGACCTATTATTTTTTTGCCCTCTGCAACATGGTTGTGTTTACTCCTAGGGGTATTTTAATAGTCCAAAATGATGGTAAACAGCCTGTTGTTATTCAGTGCTTTGACCTGAAATCTGTGAAATAACACTCAGTAGGATTTGGGCAGGTCTAATTTGTGAATGTAATGAATACATTTTCAATAATTGAAACATTTGCTATTTTCTTTTCCCCAAACCCGTGCATACTGTAGGATCCAAAGTTAAAGCTTTATGTGGCCTGCCATGCCATCCCAGTTGAGGGAGAATCATAAGGAAGTTATATAAATACCGGCCACTTTATTAGGTATATCTGTCCCAACTGCTCGTTAATGCAAATTTCTAATCGGCCAATCACATGGCAGCAACTCAATGCATTAAGGCATGTAGACGTGATCAAGACGATCTGCTGCAGTTCAAACGGAGCATAAGAATGGGAAAGAAAGGTAATTTAGGTGACTTTGAACGTGACGTGGTTGTTGGTGCCAGACGGGCTGGTCTGAGTATTTCAGAAACTGCTGATCTATCTAGATTTTCATGCACAACCATCTTTGAGATTTACAGAGAATGGTCAGAAAAAAAAAAATCCAGTGAGTGGCAGTTCTATGGATGCAAATTTCTTGTTTATGCCAGAGGTCAGAGGAGAATGGCCAGACTGGTTCCAGCTGATAGAAAGACAACAGTAACTCAAATAACCTCTTGTTACAACCGACCGAGGTATGCAGAAGATCATCTTGAAGAAGAGCAATATGTCAATCTCACAGCCTACCTAAGTATTGTTGCTGACCATGTCCATCCACCGTGTAACCATCTTCTGATGGCTGCTTATAGCAGAATAACGCACCATGTCATAAAGCGTAAATCATCTCAGACTGGTTGCTTGAACATGACAATGAGTTCACTGTTCAAAAATGGCTTCCCCGGTCACCAGATCTCAATCCAACATGCACCATTAGGATGTAGTGGAACGGGAGATCAATTTATTATTAATTCCTAATTGTTTTTGGTAATTATTATTTATTTTTTTAATATTCCACTTTAATATACAAAATTTTTATTCCAGATTAGTATGATTGATAAAATGCAACATTTATTTTAGACCAACGGCCCTGTGCATATATTTGTTGTCCTTTATATTAAAATGTGTTAGAGAATCACTGTTTTTATGTAGTAATGTAGGGCTGCATGATAAGTATAATATAATATAATATAATATAATATAATTGCAATTTTTATTTCTAATGTGTATTTTTTTAACATTTCTATATATTTCTTTAATCCTAATGTTTGTATACTATTACCCATTGTAAAAATTAAAACTATAATAATTTGGCAGGCTGCATTCCTTTTTTTTTTTTTTTTTTTTTTACTAATGCCCACAACGCCTTGTCTTAAATGGAGCAAGACTGCGTTTGCTAATAGGCTGTACCATTTTTTAAACAGATGCCACTTCATAAAAATAATGTGTAACATATGTTAAAGTAATGTATAACAAATGAAATCTTCACATGGAAGAAGAACGGTGCAAAATTCCACTAGCCAGATCTGATCTCAATTACAGGAAGCATTTGGTGGAGGATTACTAGCAAAAGAGAGTTATCAAGTCATGGAATCAAAAAGTCCACAACCATTTTTCAGCTTTATTGAGATTTTTTACTTACTGTGTTCAAAAATATGAGAGCATTTTAAAACAGATTTTGTTTGTCTGATCTGGTGAAGGTCACATTAGATTGTACAACCCATTTAGTAAAACAATATGAAAGTGTGTTTAATCTTACTTGAGTGAACGGCTTATTTCAGTCGATAATCTGAAACTCCTTGGATAAACCACCACATGCCACTGCTTCACAGATGTTGTGGGAGGACGTTGGATCATCCTCAATCCAGTTTTCCTATACACTTTTGCCTTATCATCAGGCTGATAATCTTCTGCTCATCTGTCCATGCACTTCTGTTCCGTGGTTTCACTGGCCCATGTATGTTATGGTGCCAAATTGTAATCCGATCTGAGGTTTGCATCTTTGGTGTGTTCTATGAAAAATGCTGCCAAGGTCTTCTGTCAACAGCAGATAGTAGAGGTTTCATCAGCCCAATCTCTATGTTGTTGGTTCAGTCACAACAGTGAACTTCGCTCACCGCTAAAAGGACCATAACTTTTTTTCTCTTTGCCTTCATTTACTCAAAATTATTAATTAATTTAATCCTTTTCTTTTCAGATTAGTCCCTTTATTAATCTGGGGTCGCCACAGCGGAATGAATCACCAACTTGTCCAGCTTATGTTTTACGCAGCGGTTGCCCTTCCAGCTGCAACCCATCACAGGAAAACACCCATTAACATAAATACATTACGGACAATTTAGCTTATCTCAATTACATTGTTGGACTTGTAAGGGAAACCGGAGCACCCGGAGGAAACCCATGCCAACACGGGGAGAACATGCAAACTAAACACAGAAATGTCAACTGACCAAGCCAGGGCTTGAACCAGCGACCTTCTTGCTGTGAGGCCATTGTACTACCCACTGCACCCCCGTGCTGCCTACTTGAAATTAGATTCTTCAAAACCTAAAATACTTTCATTCATCTTTGGAAAACAGATAAGGAAATCTTTAATCAAATCTGAGAAAATCTGTTCCTCCTAGTGAAAGTTTAACTTTTGGTTTCCTTAAAGAGATACTAAGAGATCACAAAACAAATCTGTAGGTATTATTGAAGCTGTTTAAAAAAAGAGGTAAATATAATATACCACTAAATATATCATTAATACATCATTATAAATATAATAATATCACTTTGTATGATTTTTATTTACATTATAAACATTGAAAAGCAAACTTAAAACGTAGCTCAGCCATATTGATACAGTACTGTATGTGTTAGTGACGGGGAAAAAAAGCTTTCCAAAGCTTCAAAACAATTGAACCATTTGCTTTGCAACATGATTCACTGTTTTGAAACGGTCAAAACACCACATGCTAGGGACACCTAGTGGTCAAAATACAACAAAACTAAGGCAAAACATGGATTTGAATTGGCCTTTTAAAATTAAACTATAAATGCACTTAGCTTATTGTATAATATTAAATAGTAAGTGTCTGCATAATATGCATTATTTCATACATTTGCAATGTTCCATGGTGGGCTTTGGTAAACATGGCATCAAGAGACTTTTAACTAGTATTACACATTTTAATTTTACAAATGCCTGATTAAACATCTGCAAACTTGAAAAGCTGATCTGAGATAATCATCTTCTTCTTCTTTGGCCTTCGTCCCATATGGTTGCAGGGTCGGGTTTTTAGAACAAGCCATTTTAGACTTGTCCATATGACAACAACTTTTTTACACATTCCAGCCGGCCTGTCATCTGGGCCTGTCACCCTCATGCACTTATACACTACGGACAATTTAGCCTACCCAATTCACCTGCAGCATGTCTTTGGACTGTGGGGGAAACAGAAGCACCCAGAGGAAACGCACACGAATGCAGGGAGAACATGCAAACTCCTCACAGAAATGCCAACTTAGCCGAGGTTCGAACCAGCAACCTTCCTGCTGTGAGGCGACAGCACTACCTACTGCTTCACTGCTTCGCCTGCTCATCTGAGATCATGAAAAAAGCTAATAAAGGATCGGGTTCAGTGATTACTCAGTATTACTATTATTAATAGCATTACTCAGATTGCCCCCTAGTGGAGAATCATTAAATTTTCAACACATTTTAAAACAATACTGACATAATTTTTAATAAAATCACATGGATGGATATGTTTGGATGACTTTGTAACACTTATTTATGAAAAATACACCTGTGACATGTTGGTTGTGCACAAAGAATACACAAGACATGTCACTCTTATAGTTTTGAATAAAGCCCCGCCTACTAGTACAGGAGCTAATCATCAATCAATATAGACTTACATTTCTCCGGGAGAGAAACTTGGACCAGGCTTGTGCTTTAATGACAGTTTGTTGGTCAACAGACACACTGGAATCTAAGCAAATACTTGCTTTACAGACAAGAAATATATACACATAAATATTGACCTCTGTGCATTTAAATAAACCAAGTGCACTTGATAAAAACAAAAAATTGTTGGTTTCGTAATCTTTATGAAACGAACGCGAGGTACAGTCTTGTCAAGCGCACATCACATAACAGCAACTATTTAAAAGCCCACAAACTTGTAAACAAAGAGTCGCTGTCATTTCTGGAGGAGATTCGCCACCATGACCAAATTGCTTCAGAAGAGCAGCATGAGCAGACGATAATTATCCAGAGGATGATAATGTGTAGAACTGCCATAAATGAGGTTGCTGTTGTGATCTTGTTCCTTACGAGTGCGCATGCGTATTAGCTTGGACAACCTAAAAATATGCTGATTTTATTGGATTCAGACATTTAGAAACTAAACTTATGAAACAGTTGTTGATTAGTTTTATTGGTGATTACAAATATGTAATGTTATTGTAAGCTTGGATAACAGTTTTGAAGAATGTGATGTTTCCCCATTTAGACAGAATGCCCAAGTATATACTGCCCAAAGGCATTTCAAAGATGGTCGCAGAGTGAACTGACAGGCCTTAAAGGGACTTTGATATGCACTGAGGAAAACACAGTGTCAAAATGCATGAAATGACACAAATATGTTTGCTATTTCCCATGGTGTTTCGATTGATTGATGATCGACATTAAGGACTTTCTCAGGTCTCTGTCGTGTTGTGATATGTCATGTTCCAGCAGAGATGACAGAATGAGCTATGGAAAATTTTGGGGAGTACTGGAAATCATTCAAGTTGCTAATGGGTGGTTTACTCTCTGAGGAACTAGCACTGACAAACCCCAGCAGTAGCTCTGATACAAGTTTTAGAGTGGAGAATAAGCTACAATGTTGTTAAAAGATGATTGGTCACTTCTAAACAATAAACGTATAGCGCATTAATTTTTTTTTTACTGATGCAAATATGTTGCTTGGCAATATAAATGGCAACTTGTTTCTAATGCACACCCTTTGAACCATTGACTCGCATAGTTTTACAGATTCCCCAAGTGAATGGGGTATCTTCTCATCATGATTGTGCACTGACTGGACTGACACGATTTCAATTTACTAGAATGTCTATGTAAGGTTGCTTCGACACAATCTACACTGTAAAAGTGCTATAGAAATAAAGATGATTTGAATTGAATTGACTTACTAACTCAACAGCTAATCACAGTAATCACAAAGTTTTCATTTGATATTTCTTTCTGTATAGCAGAACTGACAGCAGCACACTGACTGGATTTATGTAATAAACGAGGCAAAACTAAAAGATGAAATCCCTTTATTTTTATCTTTAACATTGTCATTTTATTGTGACATCTCAAAGGCATTACTGTCCTGGTTATGATGTGACATTGTACCTGAATCATCCTAATGTGCATTTACTGTCTGGCCTTCGGTAAGATTTTGTCATTTCAATGACTGCTTGTTTTGTTTATGTGAATGATTTTCCTATTTCTGTTGTGTTTTGTCAATCGCTTGCAGTTTGGCACTGCGTGTCAGAGTGGAACTCGTTAATCTGAACTTTATTTTATCAGAGGAATCGCAGAGCTTTCTGCAGAGAAGGCCAACAACAGATCTTTCGGTGACAAAGTGAGTTATTGCTTCTTACAAAATGAGTCATTTCCACAGCAGGTCCAAACTCCCAGCCATGCAGTTTACTGTTTACTCAGGCAACTGTGATTTGACCTTTAAATCTGTTCCCACCAAGGATTCGGGCTTCCAGACAACCGCATGCTCTCGCACACAATCGCGATTCCCTATAAACTGAACTGCATAGTCATGCAAAAGAAAATGCTGGTGCATTGAAGGGAAGAGAAGGACTGCTATCTGTTGCTTTATTAAAAAAAAAATACAATGTATGTTTACATTGTCTGGACTTTATTTGTTTCATTGACGTTATTCTTCAAATGTAAGTGGGCGCAACCGTCTCATTCACATCGACTGATTTTTAGACGTCAAAAATGGCCTGTTTTGCTGCTTGATGGTTCAAACGTCTATTTTTTTATGACATTATTTTTATGTATAGTTATAAACATGCTACTTTGTAGAAAAATAAAAGTTTTCGGCCATTTATTTATCACTAGTATTTCTCTTATAGGCAACTGAATCGGAGGTTCTAAAACAATCACAAAACGAGCACACTTCTGAATCGCAGAAAAAGGTAAATAGAAGGTAAACTATTTTTCCAATTGTTCGTTTAACTACAAGTAGTTTTTTGACATAAAAATGTCATTATACGTTTTAAAGTTTTACTTTAAAACTAAAAATGCAAAATTTTGAATGAAGGCTAAAATACAATTAATAAAATCAATATGAAATATAAAAAAAGAGAAAAAAAACATCACTAAAACTTATTGAATTAAAATAAAAGCAAAAAATTATAAAAAAAAATAAAACTTGATCTCAAAATTTACTTGATACTACTAATTTAACACTGCTTTCAGGATCCCCGGGTGAAAAAAGTTTCCTTGAGTACACTAAAATTATACTGAAATACAATCAAGTAGATTGTATGTACAATCTTATTTTTTGTACTAAATAATGTTCATATATATATATATATATATATATATATATATATATATATATATATATATATATATATATATATATATATATATATAATTAAAAGTATACTATTACTTAAGTAGTACCTAAGTACAACTGTGAAAGTATACTAAATACAACTAATATTCAAATTGAGTTTTAATATGATAAATTGTACTACTTTAGTAGATAACCTAAGTGTACTTGACTGCTATTTTGACACATCATTAGGTCGAACTAAAATATATCGTAAACAACCTACTTTAATATTTAAAAAATATATATTTTATACCACATTTAATACAATAGTAACCATCTTTCATTGCACTTTTAAATATACTAGCTTTACAAATAAAATACACTTATAACTTATTTAAAATTAACCGTAATACCATCCCAGATTAAAAAGAGTACACTAAAATACCTTTTTAAGTGCACTTAGTGCACTTCCACAATGCACTTAAAGTGCTCTATTTTCGGCTATTAATATTGCATTTAATGTACTAATTGGTAATTGGTATCATTTAAAGTAAACTTAGGATGAACTAAGTGTACTTGACTGTGCTTTTTTGACTCACATTAGGTTGAACTAAAATATACTTTAAATATACTACTTTAGTATTTAAACAATATATTTTAAACAATTTTTAATGCACTTGTACATTATGAAAATGCTCTAAGTGGACTTACAAATGCATTTTAGTGCACTTCTTTATATCTATAAATATAAATGTGTTATAATTTTAAAGAATTTGTAAGTGTATTTAATTTGTAAAGCTAGTATATGTAAAAGTACAATTAAGGATGATTCATATTGTATAAAAAATTGTATAAAATATATTGTTTAAATATTAGATTAAACTTTATTGTCATTACACATGTACAAGTACAATGCAATGAAATGCAGTTTAGGTCTAACCAGCAGTGCAATAGCAGCAAGTGCAGGATACAGAAATAAGTTATAAAGTGCAGTTATAGAAAAACTATGGTGATATTTACAGATGGATGTACTATGAACATTATATACAGGTTGGATAAGCTATGAGCAGATTTACAATATATGAATATATGTGCAGGTTGCTATTAATAATTAGTAGTGTGCAGATAAATAAACATGATTACAAGTGTATATGTTACAATATATGAATATATGTACATAGATAAACATGATTACAAGTGTATATGTAACAATATATGAATATATGTACAGGTTGCTATTAATAATCAGTAGTATGCAGATAAATAAGCATGATTACAAGTGTATATTTATAGTGGGTGTGTACATAATTACAAATGTCCATATGCAGTGGTTATGTACAATTCAATAAGTAAACAGTTCAATGTGGTGCAGTGAATGTGCAAATTTTTAAATGTGCAAATGTTAAACAGTGCAGTTATTGCGAGGAGTTTAAGGGTGCTTTCACACCTCTGAATCGATTCAGTTGTTCCGAAACAGAGATTACAATTGTTACATTGTTGCTCTTTGCTCTTGGAGCGGTTCGCTTTCACACTGCAAAGTTTCTAATCGGACCAAAAGAGCTAAAACAAGTCACGTGCGAGTAAACTCTCCTCACATTGGTCAGAGTGTCAGGGTTTATTTTGCAGCGTCCCGCTCAGCTGTCAGGAGAGATGGTGGTTTAGTGGTGATTGACAGGGTGCGCGCGCGTGACGTGTCTGAGGAGAGACACGGTGGGGAGGGGTGAGAAGGGTGCGCGACGATGCCTATTTGGGGACTGGGAGAGAGGCGCGAGATTACCGGGAGATCATCACTCGTTTGCGGGCATCCGGAGACTCGCGAAACTTCCCGCCCTACTCATAATTCTCTCTTCATGTAGCCGTAAGCCTATTACATATCCATAAAACACTGTAATATAACCGCGCTCGGATCGGATCGCTTTCTCACTGCAATCAAACCGCTCCAGGGTTCGTTTCAATCGAGCCGAGACCACCTCACTCAAGCGATCTCGGAGCGATTACTTTGGCGCGGAACAGAGCGCGATTGCCCTGTTCACATATGCCAATCGAACCGCGCTAACTGGGCAAACGAGATACGTTCCGAAACAAAAGTGTAGGTGTGAAAGCACCCTTAGTTAGAGGAGAGTGGGGGGTGTATTGGGGTGGCAAAAGAGTCAGTGGGGGGCAAAAGAGTCAGTGTGGGGCAGAGTTCAGGAGGGAGACAGCTCTGGGGAAAAAGCTGTTCCTCAGTCTGCAGGTTTTTGTTCGGGGGAGCCTGAAGTGCCTGCCGGAGGGCAGGACAGAAAACAGTCTGTGAGCGGGTTGAAAGGTGTCCTTCAGATTACTGCGTGCTCGGCGCAAACAGTGTTTCTTCTGGATGTCCTCTATGGCTGGCAGTGTGGTCCCTGTGATGCGTTGGGCAGTTTTCACCACCCGCTGCAGTGCCTTACGCTCAGCAACAGAGCAGCTTCCATACCAGACTGTGACACAGTTTGTCAGGATGCTATCTATTGTGCAGCGGTAGAAGTTCACCAAGACGGCTGATGAAAGCTGGTTCTTCTTCAGTTGCCTTAAGAAGAATAGGCGCTGGTGAGCCTTCTTGATCAGGTTGGAGGTTTGGTGGTCCAGGAAAGGTCCTTTGAGATGTGTGTCCCCAGGAACTTAAAGGATGAGACAGGCTCAACGGCCATCCCATTGATGTGGATGGGATCATGTGAGCCTGTTCGTCCCTTTCTGAAGTCCACAATGAGCTCCTTGGTCTTGTTGGTGTTAAGGAGCAGATTATTGTCAGTGCACCAAGAGGCCAGATGCTGTATCTCCTCCCTGTAGGCCGTCTCATCATTGTTGCTGATTAGACCAATCACTGTAGTGTCATCTGCAAATTTGATGATGGTGTTAGATCTATTAACAGGCCTACAGTCAACGGTAAAAAGGGAGTAGAGGAAGGGGCTCAGCACACAGCCGTGAGGTACACCAGTGTTGAGTGTGACGGTGGTGGAGCAGATGTGGCCTGATCTGACATTCTGAGGTCTGTTAGTCAGAAAGTCCATAATCCAGTTGCAGAGTGATGTGTCGATATCCAGGTCTCTGAGTTTGATCAGTAACTTGGAGGGTATGACAGTGTTGAATGCTGAGCTGAAGTCCACAAACAGCATTCGTGCATAAGTGTTTTTATTGTCCAGGTGTGTGAGTACAGAGTGCAGTGCTATAGAGACTGCATCATCTGTGCTCCTGTTGCCACGGTAGGCAAACTGATGTGGGTCCAGTGTGGGTGGCAGAGAGTCTTTTAGATGTGCCAGGACCAACCGCTCGAAACACTTCATGATGATGGGTGTGAGTGCTACAGGCCGGTAGTCATTCAGGCATGTTGGGCTGGAGTGTTTGGGCACTGGCACAATAGAGGTGGTTTTAAAGCATGTTGGCACAGCTGCTAGGTTGAGCGACAGGTTGAAAATGTCTGTGAATACCCCAGCGAGCTGTTCTGCACATGCTTTGAGGACACGCCCAGGAATACGATCTGGTCCAGCAGCTTTACGCACATTGATACGACTCAGTGCCGTGTGTACTTCTGAGGAGGTGAGTGTGATAGGTGAGTGGTCGGTGGAGGAAGTGTTCCTGGTGTAGGGTTCTTTATTGTCTCTATCAAAGCGGGCATAAAAGTCATTTAGCTCGTTCAGGAAGGAGACGTCTGTGGCTGTAGGTGTGGACTGGCTGGGTTTGTAGTTGGTGATGGCCTGGATGCCCTGCCACCTGCGCCGAGGATCAGAGTTGGAAAAGTGCTCCTCTAGCTTAAGCTTGTAGCAGTGCTTGGCCTTTTTGATGCCCCTCTTCAGATTAGCCCTGGAAGTGCTGTAGGCCTGTGCATCCCCTGATCTGAAGGCAGTGTTGCGTGCCTTCAGCAGGAGGCGCACCTCCTTGTTCATCCATGGCTTCTGATTCGGGTATGTGGTGATTTGTTTCTGGGTTGTAACACTGTCTACGGTGGTGTTGATATATTCCAGAACAGAGGAAGTGTAACTGTCATTGTCTGTGTGAGAGCCATGTGTGGCCAGGGAAGCAAACATACCCCAGTCTGTGTGTTGAAACCTGTCCTGGAGTGTGGAGTCTGCCCCCGCTGGCCACACTTTGATGGTCCTCACTGATGGCTTCACACGGTCGATGAGGGGTGAATATTTGGGGGTGAGGAACAAAGAAAGGTGATCTGACTGACCCAGGTGGGGGAGGGGGGTCACAGCATAGGCTTCAGCTATGTTTGTGTAAACATAGTCCAATGTTTTGTTTCCCCTTGTGTGGCAGAGAATGTTTTGATGGAATTTAGGGAGCACTGTCTTTAAGTTTGAGTGATTAAAATCCCCCGCAACAATAAAAGCAGCCTCCGGGTGAGCAGTCTGTTGTTTGCTGATGGCTGCATGAAGTTCGTTCATAGCCAGCTTTGCATCAGCGTTGGGAGGAATATAAGCAGCAGATATTATGGTAAATGTGTACTCCCGTGGTAGATAAAAAGGTCTACATTTAACCATTAGGAATTCCAGGTTAGCAGAGCAATGTCTCCCAACGACGACAGAGTTTGTGCACCAAGCTTTGTTAATATAAATACATAATCCTCTGCCTCTGGTCTTACAGGAGTCATCCGCCGTTCTGTCCGCTCGGAATGTGTGGTGCTCTGTTAGCGATACAGCGTTGTCTGGTATCCCGCTGTTTAGCCATGTTTCTGTGAAGATCATAACGTTACAGTTCCATAATCTTTTGCTGTGGTTGATACGCAGTCGAATCTCATCCATTTTGTTCACCAGTGACCGTACATTGGCGAGAAAGATGCTGGGTAAAGAGAGCCGGTGTGGTGTTAGCTTTAGCTTAGCTCTTAGCCCGCCGCGCTTCCCCCGTCTTTGTTTACGTTCTCTGTGCGGTCTGCGAGCACTTCCGCCTGGCCGGGCAGGGCGCCCAGCCCGGGGTGTTCTGGCGATCTCATGGATAAGTTGAAGATTGCTAATAAAACTGTCCGGAATGCACAAACCAATATCCAAAAGCTCCTGTCGGGTGTACGATGTAAAGGCACCACTATTCTGCACAAACAGACCCGAAATGAGCAGGAATAGTACTGCAAAAATGCAGAAACTGGAGAGACCCTGAGCCTCGCGTTGTACACGCGCCGCCATCTTGGATCGATTGCAGTAGTATATTAAAGGTATATGCTTATGAGTTAATGCTTACCAGATAATGAATTAACTTTTTTGTTAATGCTTAATAATTGTTAGTTTACAGTATTACAGTAGTATATTAAAGGTATAGGCTTATGAGTTAACGCTTACCAGATAATGAATTAACTTTTTTGTTAATGCTTAATAATTGTTTCACAGTTGTAGTTGTTATAAAGTATTACCAAGTTATACTTTTTAAATAAAAATATATAAACTTTTTTATAACCATATAAAGCCATTGGAATGCATTTGTATATACTTTTTTTCCTTACTGTGCAGACCTTGCCATAGAAAAAAATCATATTTGTTATTTCTTTAGTTGTAGTAACAAGTAAAACTGATAGAATACTTAAATTCTGATTAACATACCATGCTCAACTTAAGGTCATTTCATCAAAGAAGTGTTTAGACAAGCGTAAGCAGCAGCATATAATTGCATGTTAAAACACAAGACATCTAAATGTTGTTAAATTGTCCTGGCTCTTGCTTGAAGTCCCCGTAATGTTGTTTTGAAATGCCCACAGATCAAGGTTAGTTGTTGAGTAGATCTGTTAGATTTCATATATAAAAGTTCTTCAAGTTTTTCTCCACTTCAAGCATGAAAGGACAAGGTCATTTATGGGCCATTATGGGCCTTTCCTCTGTCCTTGTAAAACTTGTAATCATGAAGGCAATATCCACAGCCAAACTGACAGCACTTTGGGGCTCTTTAGAGGTTACGCTCCTAACAGTCTCTTCATCCTGACTCTTGAGGCTCTTAGGATTTTGTAATTGTATTGGATTGTTTAGATTCAACAAAGCCTCCTATTCCGGCTTTTAGTCAGGAATGAGTGTTAGCGTTTATTCGTGTTATTTTTCCTCCTCTGTCTTTTTGAAAGCCTTAATCTGTACAGTCAGATGAGGAGATACTGAAAGCAGTGGGTCTTGGAGCAAGTGTAGCTATTATGTGGGTCATTTCTGTTCTGCAGTGTCATTTCGGCTCTTACCCAAAGTAGTTTAAGAAAGTGTTTTTACAAAAAATAATGGCTAGAATGGCCGGATAGACTGTTTTAGTGTGAACACTTACTTGTGTATATGACTGAGGTATTTATATAGTATTCCAAAAACACTTAAAGGGCCATGAAACCCTTCTGTCTTAGCAGGGTGTTTTTACACCTCTAGTTAAAAAAAAAAAAAAAAAGTCAGGGAAATGGGTGGGTCCAGCTTTGTTTAGGTGGGAGTGGCGAAAGAGTGAAGGGTGTCTTTCTCATGAATTATGAAAGCTCAAAGACTTCACGTTGTACCTGCCGGTACAGACATCCAGTCTCCATGCTGTAATTTACACAAGGATCTCATCGCTTTGACGTAGCTTCAAAATTTCTTTACAATCCAGAGGAGCAAATTTGCTTGAAATAAAAAAAAAAACACTTTTCACTTGTTAGCTAAATATATGTGTCCTAATACTGTTTTTAGCAATGTGGGACACACACACACGCACACACACACACACACACACACACACACACACACACACACACACACACACACACACACACACACATATATATATATATATATATATATATATATATATATATATATATATATATATATATATATATATATATATATAAAATGAACAAGAATACGCCCTCTAAGGCCCTGGTATACTTCAGAACATTTTTTCGTATAAAGGGCCAAAAGCTAAATATCATTGATAGCCATGAGCCAAAGACAAATATACCAAACAATTTTACATTAAAGTTGCCATGGATAATTTACTAATTTATTTAATACTATTTCAAAATAAATAGAAAACATTACATTGAATCATTTTACCTAATACAGTATAACTTTTCTAATGATAATTTATTGCGATTAAATCATAAACAATAACATTTGGATCACAGTGGAGTTCAACGCTGAATACACCAGTCAAGCAGAATCTGCCTTTGACTTGATTTGCTGACCAAAGTCCTCTACTCGTCTTGTGACAGTATGTACATTTAAACTAAAATCAGCTTAAATTACACCATTTGAATTAAAACGTTTAATTTCAGTTAGCGTTTTTTTTTTTTTTTTTTTTTTGTAGCTTAACAATACAACAAACAAATATAGGGTTTAATTAAGTTTGGAATTGAAATTTCTAAACCATCCTATCATTTTCCCTCTCTTTTCAAATGGGATGGCAGCTCATATCAAAGGTTACCCTAGTTTGGGCACCTCTGCTTTAGAAGAATGAACTCATTCTGATGTCATTTTGAACAAAATTCAGCCAAAAAAAGGTTTGATTTGAGTTCATTTTGAAACAGCTCATCTAACCATTTTTTAGTTTGTTTGGGCCCCTAAATACCTTTGAGCTACCATTGGTCCATGATGAGTATGCAATCCATGGGCGTATTCTTGTTCTGGATTTATTTGTAAAGAGATTTTAAAGACTTGGACCGTGTGAGAAGAGCTACCATGTTGCGCCACATCTTATTAAGTTTCTTAGATATAAACACTAGATATCGCATACAGAACCTGAGCATGTGTTAATAGGGCCACCACATTTTTACAGTGCTCCTAGGACAAATCATTCAACAGCACTAGTTAAGACTAAAGTCAATGTAAAGATGCTAGGTACGGGTGTAGTAACAAGCAAACAAAGAAATAAAGCACATAGACATAACACTACATAGGTAAGGTTTTGTTTTTTATAATGTTGTATGTTATGAACATTTGTGCTAAACAATTATTAAGGATACTACAATCTCTTACTATACTGATTGCAAAATAGCAGCAACATAGCAAATAGCAGCAAGCATTAAATACTAGGTTTATGCTAGTTTTGTTGAATTAAATGAGCAAGCATTGTAAATGAAACATGATAACAAGATGCTGCGGTGCCAGAAACTTGTAATATTGTTGGATAAGTGAACAAAATGTTCATAACTGAGATTAATTCGCAAAAGGATAGCTTCTTCTGTTAGCATTAGAACTGAAAGCAGGAGAGGGGGTGTGTTTCAGGACATGGATTAGATCAAATTTAATAGGGAGGGAGGATAATACATTTCCATGCACACAAACACATACTCTTTGTCGGCAATGGATGTGCGATCACTTATCCATCAATGTAGATGTAGTTATGTAAAATTATATTTTTTGTAATTTAAAAAAAAATTTTGCATAATGACCACCGGGAAAACTCCAGATCTTGGATAAATGTAATTATGTGTATTTATCTTTGGCTCTGGGTGACCAGTCCTCCACTGCATCTTGGTCTCAGATTCATTTTAAAGAAACGCTTCCCTGTACTAAAACGGCGGCTCTATTGACTCATTCCTTCCAATAGACAACAATAGCGTAGGCGACATCTAATGTAAAAACCTATGATAAAGTTCTAAACAGAGTTCCATTCAGTGTCTCTCTGTGTCAAATAAAAAGCAATGTAAAGATGTGTAGTGTCACAGCAAGTGATGCTGACAAGGGAGTTGAGGATCCAAATGCAAGTTTATTGACAAGAGAACGCTCAGGCAAGCAGCAGTCAACACAGGAGCAAACAGATGGGAAATCCAGAGTCGTGGTTGATAACAGGCAAATTGTCAATACAGGCTGGCAGCATGTAGCGTAAAAAAACAAACAAACAAACAAACAAACAAGGCAAGGTACAAACATGGAAGGCAAGACAAGGCAAATAAAATGTGTATAAATGTTAACAATGACCGTTAAACAAGACTCAGACATGAGGTGAGTGTGTGCTGTATTTAAAGTCCATGTAATCAGTTCATAATGATCTTCCAGCTGTGCGTATCCAATCAGTCATGATCAGAAACTGGTTGTGAGTGTGTGGTGTGTGACTGGATCTTGAAGTCTATAATGGCAGATTTGTAGTCCGTTAGAGATCTGCAACCGCTAGATTGCTGATAATCATAACATGTAGCATTTCTCATGTGACAAGCCAATTATCAATTAATCAGGGGGTCTCTCCTCAGTGTGCCAATACATTCACCCGCATATTTCTGGAGAAAGAGTGATTGAGCCGAATGAACAGATGATGATTACTGGGAGGAAATTATTTATAAGGCCAATTAAATGAATTTGGCCAGCACCCTAAAGAGCACCTCTGCTTTTTTAATGACCACAGAAATCCAAGACTTTATTTTAATGTTGAATCCAAAGAATACTGTAGTTATTTTTAAAGTGAAGCATCCCCATCACTATACTGTCTTGAATTAGTACCATATACAGTAGATCTCATGGTACTGCAGTTTATCTAGGATTACTGAGACCAACAAAGAAGATAAAGCTCTGTGTTTACATCCCGGATCTTATGTAGAGACCAGAGTTCAAATCTTTTTGTAGGGCTAATGGTTGGAGATTCTGAAATTTGACTCGAGGGTTGGTCAGTTCCCTATACCTGCAGGGTTTGTAGGTGGGGGAGAGAATAAATAGTGTTTTTTTTTTTTACCCATGACTGAGGTGGACCAGATCAAACAAATTGGTCCCTGGAATAGGGCTGGGAAATTAAATGAAATTAAATCACAAATGTAATTGTCATCTTGTCAGGAGAAGCATTGATTTAGCTTGACTAATAAACATATGACTACAAAATCATCTCACAGCAGATTTATTTCAAACACTTGACTGAAGTTATGAAGTGACATTGGAGTAAACTGGTTATTATATGTGCATTAGAATGTGCAGAGCTGTACACATTTATACACAGAGCTGTAGTTTACCGAGAAGCAACAGTACACAAACGGCAGTAGAGCTATGAATAGAAAGAGTTTGAGAAATCAATTATGATATTTTAAAATACATCTCTATTCTGTCTTGAATTGATTCTGAGCTTTTTTTTTTAACAGCAGATGGTGACGTATGCTTTACAAACAGCAGTAGTCTGCTTGCATTAAATTCATTACAAAAACCAGTTGAACTTTAAATAATAATTAATAAAAGTCGAGAAAGATTTAAGTGTAATACAAGTAGGGCTACACAATATACAATATATCGTTTCAGCATCGATTTAGCAATAGTCACATTGCAGGATATACAGATGAAGTGAGAATTATTAGCCCCCCTGAATTATTAGACCTCCTGATTATTTTTTCCACATTTTCTGTTTAACGGAGAGAAGATTTTTTTCAACACATTTCTAAACATAATAGTTTTAATAAATCATTTCTAACTGATTTATTTTATCTTTGCCATGATGACAGTAAATAATATTTAACTAGATATTTTTCAAGACACTTCTACACAGCTTAAAGTGACATTTAAAGGCTTAACTAGGTTAATAAGGTTAACTAGCCAGGTTTGGGTAATTAGGCAAGTTATTGTATAATGATGGCTTGTTCTGTAGACAGTCGATAAAAAAAATAGCTTAAAGGGGCTAATAATTTTGTCCTTAAAATGCTGTTTAAAAAATTTAAAACTGCTTTCATTCTAGCTGAATTAAAGCAAATAAATCTTTTATTCCAGAAGACAAAACATTATCAAACATGCTGTGAAAATTTCCTTGATCTGTTTAGCATAATTTGGGAAATATTTAAAGAAAAAAAAAATCAAAGGGATGCTAATAATTCTGACTTCAGCTGTACTGTATGTCTTATAATTTGCATATGTTTTTAATGCCTGTGATTTTATAATGATTTTAAAAGCATTCCGGTTTAAGAAATTGGACCATTTTTGACCTTAACTATGATTACTTGTATTAAATTATTTTTATTTTTATCATTCAGCCACTGTACTTGAATATTCGGGACTCACTTTATGAGATGGCCACTTTTTAAAGATGAAAGTTTTAAAGTGAAAATGACAAAGTGCGAAAGTCAACTAATTAAAAATGAAACACTCGAAATTACACACATACACTACGGACAATTTAGCCAACCCAATTCACCTATACCACATGTCTTTGTACATGTGGGTGAAACCGGAGCACCTAGCAGAAACCGACACCAACACGGGAAGAACATGCAAACTCCACACAGAAATGTTAACTGACCCAGCTAAAGCTTGAACCTGCAACCTTCTTGCTGTGAGGTGAACGTGCTACCCACTGTGCCACTATGCAGCCCCAAATTATGATTTCATATAATTACATTTTTTTTTACACTTTTTAAAACTTGTTTTCACAATAACCACTGTAGGCTAGTGAAAAACTGTACCACTAAACTACAAACCTTTATTTAAAAATAATAATAATAATAAAATAATAATAGAATCTTTATTTGAAATAATTCATTCTTAAAATAAAATAAAAAAATATTTAGAATAGTCAAATAATTAATAAATTAGTTGATAGATTAATCAATATAAAGGGTCATTATTGGCAGCCCTCTAAATATCTCATGACACTTGCTTTCTATAAAGGATGAGGGAGCTCTCTAATTGAATCTAACACAATCTTAAATTGAATTGCAAAAGACAAACGTCTCAGGTGGTTGGAATAATAACAAAATTTAAATTGTTGGGTGAGCTAATCTTTTAAAGATTTATATTTAAATATTTGAATGCTCTTCAGAAATCTAGACTCATCAAACAAAGCAACAATCTGTTTTCATTTAATTTTGGTGAGCCTGTCAGTTTGGTGATCTTTTGTTGCTGCTGTAGCTCATCTGCTTCAAGGTTTGACATGTGTGTTCAGAGATGCTCTTTTGCAGACCTTGGTTGTAGCAGGTTATTTGTGTTTCTGTCACTTGTCATATCAGCTCAAACCAGTTCCACCATTCTCATTTTCAAGCACAGAACTTTAGCTCACTGGATATTTCCTCATTTACAGACCTTGAAAATCCTAGTAGATCAGCACTTTCTAAAATACTCAGACCAGTCCATCTGGCACCAACAACAATATCATTTTTAAAAGATACTGTATGTTAAAGTAAGTAAAACAGGTGAATGCAATCTATGCGTCTTCATTTGTAATAGCCATTATGGTGTTTAAAGGCAAATAATGCATGTATTTGCAATGTATTTTGTATGCATAGACAAAATAAGAATAACATACTGCCACATTCTTATGTTCACACTTGAATATGAAAAAATATGATCCAATTAGAGTGAAAATACCCATCAGTGCTGTGTGTTTGTTGTGTGCTTGAAGTGATTGTGTGAATGTGAGGAAGCTTGTGAAGGCGTGAAACAAATGGAAGTGAGAAAGAAGCTTTATTTTGTGACAGCAGACAGAGAAAAAAGAGGTGTGTGTGTGTGTGTGTGTGTGCCTGGCAGACACTACAGGAGGGCAAATAGGATGATAATGAAACAATGGAGCTGTAAATGCTAAGTTGCTTTGGCAGAGGAGGATGTGGCAGACATTTTTTTCTAAAGTGCCTCGGTAGGTCAGAACCCAGCCGTATGGTTCAGCTTGATGGGTGTGAGGTGCAGAGTCAGGGTCAAACTGACCGCTCTCTGGAGTGACGCAACAAAAACCAGCATGAGGTGAGAGGTTTAGCAGACCCAACACACTAATATAGCTCATCCACAGCAGGAGTCTCTTTGCCATGGCTAAAAATGAGGCTCTGTCAGCTCATAAGCCCTATGGCCACATAAAGGTGTGTGGGTGTGTGATGTCCTGTGTTTACCTTGGGTGTTTCACACATTCTATAAAAAGTTTAGTAATGAAAGACACCTTTTGACAAGTCTTTAAAGTTTCGTTAAAGTTTTTTGGAGTCTTTTAACAGAATTGTTAGGCAAAGTTTTTAGCAATGTAAGAATCCATTTTATTAGCCCAACGACAGAATCTAATGAATGGCCGAAGGTTAAATGCGTGTAAGCCTTTTCTTGAGCTTCTGAAAAGAATTTGCGTCCTTACAGAAACAAAATCTGAATTTCTAAATTTGGATCAACTTTTGTTTTAGGTTAAAAGTATTTAAAGGAAGTGGAAACGTACTGAATGTACTGTTGAATGAGTGACGCAGACCCGGATTGGCTAATCGGGAGGACCGGGAGAATTCCCGGTGGGCCGGTCAGTTTTTTGGCCGCGAGGGCCGGTGTCCCTCGCTCCAGAATCTGTTGCTCTCAGCAGTCACACTTTTTAAATTAATTATTTTTTTTTTACTTGACCACATTCTTCTTATTGATTATTTTACCGCAGCTCTGCTCTTTTTATCTATTTTCTCGCAGCCTGGTTAATGATGATATAACTCAGACGAGCCACCTTTAAATGCACAGCTGTTGTGGTCCAGTGGTTAGCACGTTAGGTTACGACACTGCAGACCTGTGTTTGATCCTCGTCTGAGTATTTTTTGTTTTTTTTCTTCATTTTTATTGTTAAGACATAATACTGTTAGGGTTGTTGAACATTTGAAGTTCTAAAGCAGCTGTTTTCTCAAAAAAGACGTGATAGTGTAATTAGAAACTGAATTGTAAATTGTCTTTATTTTAATATAGTCAGTCGTGAACTGAGGTGGGCCGGTCTGAGGCTTAAAACTCCAGGGCTGAAAAGGAGTCCCACTCCGGCCCTGGAGTGACGTATCTGAGTAGGGGGGTGTGCGCGCGAGAAGTCCCTCATGAGCGGTGGGGGTGAGTTGCATGCGAAATACCTGAAGAGCTAGGAGGGATGCAGTGGAGAGAGGGTTATGCGATGTATTTAAGGACCGGGCGGGAGACGCGCGATTTCTGGGAGATTAGCATTCATTTGCTGGCATCCGGGAGTGTCTATGCATATGCATATGCAGATACTCCCACAACTTCCGGGAGACTTGGGATGTCTGTATGCTGCAACATGAATGAAACAATATTTGACATTTCTGTTGTCATGTTATTTTTTAGATATTTCTTAAAACCTGACATTTTCTGTAACATGTTATCTAACTTTTCTAAATTTAGAGCAGTTTGATAAAAACCCCAATATGTATGAGTGATTTTCAGATACTTTCCACACAGGGCAAGTGTTAACGGAATCACGTTTTCCAAAATTGAATTCAGATACAAACAAAAATGTCAGATAGAGCTTTAATTCCAAGCTGGTGAAAAGTATTATTATTAAATAAGATTACTCAAAAGTGCTGGCAATATAAAACTTTCTCTCAGTCTTATACAGAACCATGCACAATTAAACATAAACAACCAGATGTCTCTTATCTAAATGAAACTGAAAGTGGCTGTCACACTCACAAGCTTGCATATGTACAGTGTGCTTTTGATCTTGAATAAACAAAATTACTCATGTCATATTTGCCCTCGTTGTAACACCTGCATCATTCATTTCCACATGTTTGAAACACTTTCAAACATAGAAGCTATTGCAAACACCCATATGTTCCAAAGAGGTCTTTGTAATTATTAATTACTAAACTTGTGAGATACTGATTGAGTGTATGTGTAGATGAATGTAGTTTGTGATTACACTATGACAGAGTCAAGATATTGGTCTAAAATTGAATGAAATCTTTTTTTAATGTTCAAAATAGAACACAGTCCACAGGACATTATAGTCTTTCATAGATTAAAACAGTTACTATGTTTGTATTAATTTTAAAATACAACTAAATTGTATTAGTTATTACCTCCATTTAATAAAATAATAACTCTTTGTAATTAAGTCTATAATTTAAACATGTTATTAATGTCTGTGTGAACCAGGAGTTGCTAAGATTTTTTCTTCAGTAGTGTTGACGTACTTCCAACTGAAACTAGATCTTGAGTAGGGGCTGAAGATTTCTTTTGCGCATCATTCTGGCTTCTTCCAAAATTGGCTACAACTCAATTAGTACATTTGAGTTTGAATTTAATTCACGATGATTAGTAAATACGTTCCACACTACCTGACAAAAAGTCTTGTCTAACTAACAAACTAACATGACTTCCAGTTGATCAGTTGGTATTAAAAGTCCATAATATGGTGGGCAAATGCCTCTAGATTAAGCTCATTTTGCCAGAATAAATATGTCAATGCCTTGATTTTTATTTGTTTAATTAGGACAGTAAGGTTTGACTTTGCTTAGATAAAAGTCTTGTCACTTAACAGAAATAATGTATAGAATATAAAGTCATGGTGCAGTGGAAAAAAAAGAATAAATATTGTGTAGGACTCCTATGAGCTTGGAGGACTGCATCTATATATCTCTGCAATGACTCAAATAACTTATTAATAAAGTCATCTGGAATAGCAAAGAAAGCGTTTTGCAAGACTCCCAGAGTTTATTTAGATTCTTTAGATTCATCTTTAATGCCTCCTCCTTCATCTTACCCCAGGCATGCTCAATAATGTTAATGTTTGGTGACTGTGCTGGTCAAACTTGGAGCACCTTGACCTTCTTTGCTTTCAAGAACTTTGATGTGGAGGCTGAAGTATGAAAAAGAGCGCTATCCCAAATGTAACCCCAAACCGTAATTTTTCCTTTACCAAACTTTTCTCTGAGTATATTGGGTCCATGCTGGTTCCTATAGGTTTTCTGCAGTATTTGTGATGATTAGGATGCAGTTCAACAGATGATTTATTGGAAAAAATCTACCTTCTGCCACTTTGCCAAATGATCAACTAGAGATCAAGCTTTTATTTGTTGCTCTTACAACTGGGATCTACGGCAAGACTTTTGTCAGGTAGTGTATATAGTATGAGTAAATTAAATTCAGATGTACAACATCCACAGTTTGTCATTGTCATGTGACCTACTCACGTCAGTTGAGTTGTTTTAGTCAATTCATGAATTCGCTCATGTTGCATCATGGGATATCGTAGCATCCATTGGATGCTCACTTCAGAATCTTGCTGGAAGTAGTAGGCCATCCGGGTAATTCTCGCATATTTTTTTTTAATACTATGTATGTGAATATCCTACATTTCACACATACTGTTTTTAACGCACTCTATAGTATGAAAGTATGCAAGTTTGGATGCAGCGTCCCTTATAGCAAACTTAATGGTAAGAGAGTGTAATGATATTAAGTTGCTATGGAAACCCTCAAGTTGACGTCAACAGAAGGACCGCTACTCCAAACATGAAAGCAAATCTAACTCTTCTTGAAAATGAGCAAACTTAATTATTCACCTTAAGAATAACAATAGGAAAAAGCAAAAAAAAAAATATATATATATATATTGTAAATTTAGATAGAGTTTAGATAAATTGAATAAGGTTAAATGGATAGTTCACCAAAAAAATGAATATTCTGTCATCATTTACTTACTCTTGATTTATTCCAAAATCTGTAAGCACAGATGTCCATAGTATTTTTTTTTCTACTCTGAATGTCAATGGCTGCAGGATTCCAAAAAATCCTGAAAAAAAAAAAAAAAAACTTTTGTGCTTGAACTATCCCTTCAACTAAACTATTAGAACCTTGTGGCGTAGTGTTTATAGAATTATAAATATTCACATTATTTTAAATTATTTCAGCTAGATTAGTTCCCCCAGACATAATTTGAGTTTCTTACTTTGATTTCCATGGTTTCTGTACCCATCGACTTCTATAATATTTTTTCCTATGCCAATGGGTGCCAGCAAGCAGCATTTTTCAACATATCTTCTTTTGTGTTCAACAGAAGAAAGAAACTCATAAAGGTTTAAAAACCACACAAGGGAGAGTAAATGATGAGGCAATTTTCATTTTTGGGTGAACTACTGTTACCTTTTAATGCATTTTTTATGTGTCATATACCCTGAGCTAATCCTGTCTCAAAAAAAAAAAAAAAAACTTTTGCCTGGTGCTGTGGTAACCTCCCCAAAGATCAAATGAATCAGACATCAGCAGATCTTGCTGTCTTTTCTCAGAATCCATCAAACCCCCTTAATTTTATTATTTTTTTGAACCATCTCGTTTGTTATCCAGGTTCAATTCATATCTTTTTTTCTGTACTCAACATCTCGTCTCTCTCTTTTTTGTTTTAATCAGAGGAAGAATATGATCTCCTGACTCCTCTAGACAATTATAAAACCAACCTTGTGCAATAACACAGCAACTGGTGAATCAATAATGCATATCTGAATTTTACACTACAAATGCACACATCCTATGCTCTCCAGCCTTCAAATGTTTGATTGCTGCAGAATCCTAATGATGCCATCCATCAAATCTGTGCATAGCTTCAATATTCCTGCCAACACTCTTGTGTAAAAAAAAAAAAAAACACAGTCGTCCATCTATACTTAACCTTAGAGAGCCTGCATTTATGCTCAGAAGCCCAAATAAGGGCCTGGTTTATAGACATATAGACAATCTCCTCCATGTAGTGTTATGACTCTCACAACATCTATCAGAGAGGAAATCGAAGTGCTAATAATGAAGCTACGCTAACGTCAACACAGAAACTCAGTGTAAAATGTCCTCCCTTGATCTGTGTGCACCGACCAAACCGTTAATCTACTCCATCTCTACATCCGAGAGATCATCTAACTGGAATAGACTGACGCGCTGAGGGGACTCGTAAGCGAGTGTTTCACTAACAATTAAACGGAGAAGAAATCATGACTCCATTTGTGTCATTCTGTCATTGTGATTATGTCTGAGACAGAATGGAGCTCTAAAAATACAGAGCACAGTACAGAGTATTGGCAAACCTCCCGGTCTCCTTCATCATCTACAGCTATTGTTGATTTAGCTGAGCAGAAAACAGATGTCAGTGAGAAAGGGACTGCAGCGTCTCTCCCAACCTTAAGGGGGCAGTGTTTCCATTTTAAAATGATCAAAATGTGAGTGGTGGATAGGATAGTCTTTGTTTTCTGTTTAGTACAGGCTAGTTTCTTGGGGAGACAGGTGAGGGTATTCTGTGTGTTTGTCTTTTTTTTTTTTTTTTTTTTTAGAGGTAAAGAGCTATTATTATATAATATCTGAGATGGTGACAGGTTTTAGATCTATTTTTGATTAGATGAGACTCATCATTATCTAGTCCTTCCAACGAATTACCCGTTAGACAGCAGATCAAGAATCACATTGCGGATCAGGAGGACGCCTTGTGTCATTATTCATTTCAACAAATCCTGTTATCTTCAAGGTTTGGGTGTTTTTCTTTCCTCCTCTTTGCTTAGAAGAGCTGCTGTCCGTTAGTCCCCCAAAATAATCAGTTACTTCAAAGATAAAGTAGTGGATGTTACATGTTTATATATTTCTTTCTGGACATTTTTTGTGTGTTTTTTATTTAAGGAATATTAAAGTTGTATAGTGGGGCATGTCATGTTATTTCCATAAATATTATTAATTTTAATGTGTATTCATTAAAATAAGTTATAAGTAGGGGCAGACAGAATCTGTGGACATTTTTTAAATCTATTTCTGCGCCAAATTTTGTTAAAAATCTGTGGATTTATATGGAATGATTTTGGGAGTATCATTACTTAAAACTTAATAAATGAAATGAAAAATAATACCTTTTTAGCTTTTATTTAATGTTTACAATGCAAATCCATCTAGATCCACCTAACTGGTAAATAAAGCAAGTCTCTCATATAATATATCTAATAAAAGACAAAAACATATTACTTTACAAACTATATTGTAAATAAATCACATTTTTTTACAATTTTTTTTAATAGTATTGCTGAAATTAATTTAAAACCTGACTACAGTTAAGTTTACACACATTTACACTAGTAAATAAACACACTCAATGATGGGCTAAAAATCTGCAAAAATCAGCGTGTTTCTGTGCGCACAGATCCTATATGGGCCTATTTATGAGATGTTATGTATGCACTTATATGTATGTATTGTTGGTTTGTATGCATGTTTTTATTATTCTTCATTCATTCAATTATTTTCCTTTTCGACTTAGTCCCTTTATTAATCTGGGGTCACCACAGATTATGAGGATGAATTGCCAAATAATCCAGCATATGTTTTACGCAGCGGATGCCCTTCCAGCTGAAACCCATTACTGGGAAACACCGATACATTTCTATTCACACACATACACTACGGAAAATTTTAGCTTACCAAATTCACCTATTGCACATGTCTTTGGACTGTGGGGGAAACTACAGTATGTGGAGGAAACCCACATGAACACAGGGAGAACATGCAAACTCCACACAGGATGCTATGTGGAAACTTTCACTATGGGGATTTTGTTCAGAAAGCCAGTCGTCTGAAAGAGTATATAATCGGGCCATTGAAATGCCAATGAGTTGGCAGAGTCAGCTTGCGCAGCTGATGCTCATTGCAAACAATTTTTCAATATAAGCACAGCAAGAGCAAGGTGAGGCATCCTTTTTTAGCTGAAGAGACTTAAACCCACAGCTAAGGGGCAAGCATTATGGAGAAGGAACATAGCATTTACATTCTTCCACTCAGGGAACTAGGGTTACTTTAGTAACCAGAGCCATCCCCTTCGGGAGGGGAACTTTAATGCTACTGTATGTGGAAACTTCCCCTATGGGGAAATGTATCAAAACGCCATAATGATTGAACCTTACCTTCACCCCTGATGAGAGGTTTGCCCGGCAAAGAGAGCATGAGCCCACCTGCATCACCAGAGGCAAGGTCTTCTAGCGTGTTCCCTGGCCCTTACTCATCCCACTTCAACAGAAGATTTAAAGATTTAGATATATTTTTCGGGAGCCACAAAGTGTCTAGATAATACTAGGAATTAAATATGACAGTACATTGGGAAAGCGTGCAGTCTTGATAGGGAGGACCTACAACGTAACCGGCCAGCATGTGACTCTTTCGCTGAGTCAGTGCTGGGGGCCTCGGAGGAATCTCTGCAGGGTTCGCCTAAGCAGGGAACTTTACTGACAGAGTGAAAAAACGCTTGTATCTCCGTGTTGGGGAGAATGGCACAGCAAGCGGGTTTCAAAATATTAACCAAGTTGTTTCCTCCATCACAAAGGGTTACTTAATATCCTTGTGGGAACTGGCTCCATTCGCAAATTTTAAAACCGTGCAAATGTATTCGGTGTCGCCCAGCTTGCAGCTCTACAGATGCCTTTTAGAGAGGCGGCACGTGCACATGCCCAAGAGGATGCAATGCTCGTGGTGTGCGCACAAACTCCTATCCAGTGGGCCAACCTCTGTTTAGATACAGCACTTCACTTCTGCCGACCACCGTAACAGACGAAGAGCTCCTCAGATGATATAAAGCTCTAAGTGCGGTCCAGATAGATTCGCAAAGCACAAACCGGACAAAGTAATGAAAGGGCTGGGTCTGCCTCCTCTGAGGGCAGCGCTTGCAGGCTCACTACCTGGTCTTTAAACGGTGTGGTAGGAACCTTGGGCACATATTCAGGCCGGGGTCTCAGGACAACGTGAGAGTAGGCTGGCCCAAATTCCAAGCACAAGTCACTGACCGGAAATGGTCCCAGGTCCCCGACCCTTTTAATCGATGCCAACACGACCAGAAGAGCTGTCTTTAGACATAAGAAGGGGGCGGGGTGGATTAAATTACCTAGCTTGTCTGAGGAACCGGATGATGAGTTTATGCCTTCCCATGGTGCTGCCAGCCACTGTGTCATAGTGAGTGGAGATGGCAGCCACACAAACCTTATGTGTGGAGGGCGACAGCTGTCCAGCTGTTCAACTGTCCAGCTTCTCCTGAAGGAAAGAAAGCACAATGCTGATCTGGCAAGTTCGGCGGTCTTCTCTGCGAGAGACACACTATTCAGTGATTAGAATCCACTTCAGGGCATAGGTGCGCCTCGTTGAGGGGGCTCTAGCCTGAGTGATGGTATTAACCACTGCAGTCGGTAGGTTACCTAAGTCTTCCTTGCGTCTAAGGACCACACGAGGAGGTTCCAAAGATCTGGGGGAGGGTGCCAGATGGTGCCCTGTCCCTGAGAGATTAAGTTCTCTCTTAAAGGAATCTGCCAGGGGAGGGCCAGAGAGGCGCAACTAGCAAGACCTGTTCCTCGTCCTCTCTGACTTTGTGCACTGCAAGCAGGCACTCTGGGGAAACGCATATTTGCGAATGCCTGAGGCCAGCTGTGGGCCAGTGCATCAGTGCTGAGAGAGCCCTCGGTCAGAGAAAAAAACAACTGTCAACTGTCTGCGTTCTTAGAGGAAGCAAACAGATCGATCTGGGCTTCCTAGAATAACGCCCATATCAGTTGAACAGACTCTGGGTTGAGTCTCCATTCTTCTGGACAAAAGGGCTTCATGAAAGCACATCGGCTGCACGGTTGAGCTCGTTAGGAATCTGAATGGCTTGCAGCGATTTCAGCCATGTATCACTCTAGAGGAAGAGAGTTCTGCATTAGCTGAGCATGCTCTCCGAAGAGGTACGCTGTCATGGTGACCGAGTCCAGCTCCAATCCGAGAAAAGAGTTCCTCTGCACAGGAACTCTTTTCTCATCCTTCCTATGCTCATTTCTCAGTTGACCTAAAGCCCCAACAGGTGGAGGTGTCAGAGCACCTTGTCTCTGTACATAATCAATTGCTCCCAAGAGTGAGCTAAAATCAGCCAGTTGTCAAGATAATTGAGTATTTGGATGCCCGCGAACCAAAGCCTGCTTCAGAGGTGCTCGACGTAGCCGCTTCGGGACAGGGCAGCTCTAGTAGGATGTGGATGGCTCGGCGGGCGGAGCGGGCTTACGGTCCACCAATTGATGACATTATCCATCGCATTTGACTGCTCTCTCACCGTTTTGAATTCCTGGGCAAAATTGAGTCAAGAATGCGTAGTTTGTCAATTTTGCGCATATCAGCCAGGTTTAGCCAGAGGTGGCGCTCTTGGACCACTAATGTGGACATTGTCCTCCCCAACGCACACTCAGCATAGTCAGTTGCGGTGCGGAGCTCTACCCTCGTGCAGCTGAGCCAGCGCCTGCGTTTGGTGCACTGATAATTGGCAATAATGCAAGGTGGAAGCAGCCTTGCCCGCAGCTCTGTAGGCTCTGGCTCCAAGGGAGGCAGATAACCTTGAGGCTTTGGATGGAAAACAAGGCAGTCCCTGTTAGGTACATTTTAAAACCCTTAAATATAAAGATCTCCAAAAAAAATTGAACTCGCAACATTCAAACATGAACTTTAAATCTGTAACGCCGGGGAGTAACACCACAACAGAAGGTAGGATCCAATATGCAGGTTTATTCACAGTCAGGCAAGCAGTTGTCAATACGGGAGCAAACAGATATATGTAGAAAATCCAGAATCGTAGTCAGTAAACAATCAAGAGGTCGAAAGGCAGGCGGCAGACAAGGATAACTAAATAAACAAGGCTAGGTTCAAAACAGGAAAACAAGACAAGGAAAACGCGTCGTAATGCTACTATACAGTGAACAAGACTCGGCCAACTGAAGGGGTGAATGTGTGGCTTAAATAGTGTGTGTTAATCAGTCTCTGAAAGTCCTCGGGTGTGCAAATGTAATCAAGGTGGATGAGTGAGCAGGTGTGAGTGTCTAGGAGAAGTGCATGTATGCATATGTAGTCCAGAAGAAGGCAGATATGTAGTTTTATGAGTGAGTGTTTACCAGCGACATCTGGTGGTTGTTCGCTGGTGAACATGACAGAGCCCCCCCTCTAAGGAGTGGCTTCCAGACACTCCTAATACTGTTCAGGCGGGAGGTGGAGCGGAGGCGGAACTGGGGGAGGGATGGAAGGCCAGGACCATGCAGCAGGGGCGTACCTGGAGAGTGGAGCAGCGGAGGGCCTGGAGCGTGGAGCTGCGGAGGGCCTGGAGCGTGGAGCTGCGGAGGGCCTGGAGCGTGGAGCTGCGGAGGGCCTGGAGCGTGGAGCTGCGGAGGGCCTGGAGCGTGGAGCTGCGGAGGGCCTGGAGCGTGGAGCTGCGGAGGGCCTGGAGCGTGGAGCTGCGGCGGGCCTGGAGCGTGGAGCTGCGGCGGGCTTGGAGCGTGGAGCTGCGGCGGGCCTGGAGCGTGGAGCTGCGGCGGGCCTGGAGCGTGGAGCTGCGGCGGGCCTGGAGCGTGGAGCTGCGGCGGGCCTGGAGCGTGGAGCTGCGGCGGGCCTGGAGCGTGGAGCTGCGGCGGGCCTGGAGCGTGGAGCTGCGGCGGGCCTGGAGCGTGGAGCTGCGGCGGGCCTGGAGCGTGGAGCTGCGGCGGGCCTGGAGCGTGGAGCTGCGGCGGGCCTGGAGCGTGGAGCTGCGGAGGGCCTGGAGCGTGGAGCTGCGGAGGGCCTGGAGCGTGGAGCTGCGGAGGCTCTGGATCATGAGGCTGCAACCATTGAGGAAGCTTAGGCGGCAGCGGCCATTCAGGAAGTTCAGGCGGCGGCCATTCAGGAAGCTCAGGCTGTGGCGGCCATTCAGGAAGCTCAGGCGGCGGTGGCCATTCAGGAAGCTCAGGAGGCGGCGGCCATTCAGGAAGCTCAGGAGGCGGCGGCCATTCAGGAAGCTCAGGAGGCGGCGGCCATTCAGGAAGCTCAGGAGGCGGCGGCCATTCAGGAAGCTCAGGAGGCGGCGGCCATTCAGGAAGCTCAGGAGGCGGCGGCCATTCAGGAAGCTCAGAAGGCGGCGGCCATTCAGGAAGCTCAGGAGGCGGCGGCCATTCAGGAAGCTCAGGAGGCGGCGGCCATTCAGGGAGCTCAGGAGGCGGCGGCCATTCAGGGAGCTCAGGAGGCGGCGGCCATTCAGGGAGCTCAGGAGGCGGCGGCCATTCAGGGAGCTCAGGAGGCGGCGGCCATTCAGGAGGTTCAGGTGGCAGCGGCTCTGGAGGGTCTGGCAGCTCTGGAGGGTCTGGCAGCTCTGGAGGGTCTGGCAGCTCTGGAGGGTCTGGCAGCTCTGGAGGGTCTGGCAGCTCTGGAGGGTCTGGCAGCTCTGGAGGGTCTGGCAGCTCTGGAGGGTCTGGCAGCACTGGAGGTGGCAGTGGTAGCTCTGGAGGTGGCAGTGGCAGCTCTGGCAGTAACAGCTCTGGTGGTGGCAGCTCTGGCAGTAACAGTTCTGGTGGTGGCATCAGCTCTTGTAACTCAGGTGGTGGTGGCCATTCTGGTGGCTCAGGTGATGGTATTTCAGGAACTGAAACAGGAACTATGGCAGGAACGGACAAGGAACAGGAAACCATCTTGTGAGCAGGTGGCAGATTGGCGCTTACCACATTGTGAGCTGGAGGACTGGAGTCGGCCATCTTGTGAGCTGGAGGACTGGAGTCGGCCATCTTGTGAGCTGGAGGACTGGAGTCGGCCATCTTGTGAGCTGGAGGACTGGAGTCGGCCATCTTGTGAGCTGGAGGACTGGAGTCGGCCATCTTGTGAGCTGGAGGACTGGAGTCGGCCATCTTGTGAGCTGGAGGACTGGAGTCGGCCATCTTGTGAGCTGGAGGACTGGAGTCGGCCATCTTGTGAGCTGGGAGTGTGGTGATGGAATGAGCAGCAAGCCCCGTTGCCAGCGGGTCTTGCTGTCCTTTGCCCCCCCCCCAAAAAATATTTAGGGGTGTCCTCCACCTCTCCTACAGTGAAGGGGGACCCACTCATTTGAAGTGCAAGATCAATATAACCTTCTAGAGTCCCGTGGGGGTCATGCAAAGGCATTGTGGAATATAGGGGCTCAGAAAGTCCTCCACGAAAGAAAATCATTAGGCATAAGTCATCCAAAGATGTTAAATGGGCTACCTGGATGAAGTCCTCCACGTATTCCTCTATAGACCGGGCTTCCTGACGCAGACACATGATCTTGATACCCGCTGAATCCATTGTGTGGCCGAGTCTTCTGTAACGCCGGGGAGTAACACCACAACAGAAGGTAGGATCCAATATGCAGGTTTATTCACAGTCAGGCAAGCAGTGGTCAATACGGGAGCAAACAGATATATGTAGAAAATCCAGAATTGTAGTCAGTAAACAATTAAGAGGTCGAAAGGCAGGCGGCAGACAAGGATAACTAAATAAACAAGGCTAGGTTCAAAACAGGAAAACAAGACAAGGAAAACGCGTTGTAATGCTACTATACAGTGAACAAGACTCGGCCAACTGAAGGGGTGAATGTGTGGCTTAAATAGTGTGTGTTAATTAGTCTCTGAAAGTCCTCAGGTGTGCAAATGTAATCAAGGTGGATGAGTGAGCAGGTGTGAGTGTCTAGGAGAAGTGCATGTATGCATATGTAGTCCAGAAGAAGGCAGATATGTAGTTTTATGAGTGAGTGTTTACCAGCGACATCTGGTGGTTGTTCGCTGGTGAACATGACAGAATCATAATTTTTTAGAACTAATTCTAAATATATCTAAATACATGATGGTGAACTGTCTTTCCATTACAAAATCTCCACATTTAAGATCTGATTTCTTTAAAAATCTGTGATCTTCACTGCCTGATAGATGTACATTATAAAGTGAGTATCAGAACAGACAACAAGCACTGCATTAGATTCCATTTTCCCCTGCCATGACTTTAAAATGTGAAAAACTATTTTACCACAGTCTTTTCAATAGAGTTTCTGCGCTAGCCTGCTGCTACTGACGGTGCTAGAATTCAGCATTTTAGCATTAGTCTTTCATCTAGTTTTACGCTTGATCAATTAAATAAACGCTTAAGTCTATTTAACTGATTGTATTTTACTAACATTACAACATCAGTGCTGTAAAAGGAATCTTATCAATTGAAAATGAGTGCATGTTTTTACCGAAACTAATATTGTTTTTTTAATGCATGTAAAAACAATATACTTTGCACAAAACTTTTTGGGGTTATTCACCAAAGAAGATGTACTCCAGCCCATTTAGAACATCATTATGAGCGTTTTATGTTATAACTAACGTGCTTCAAACTATGGACCTGTGCCAGAGAAACTTTTTTTTCCCAATTTGTTTTTCCCAACCAAAGCATCATACTTTGATAGCTCAGTCGCAAGCCACGTCGTTGTTTAGGTACCGCACTCCAGATCAGATACTGTATTTATTTTAAAATATTGTAAGAAACGTTACATAAATTAATTAATCAATGATTCAGTGAATCAGTGAATGATATCCGTTGTGGAAAACACTGTTCCGATTACTTGCAGATTTGTTACTACATAGTGTATTTATATGCACAATTGCATTTCAATTTAAACATTCAAAAATAACAAAAACAATATCGAAATTCAGTTAAACAAAACATAAAATAATAACATAAATATCAAACCCTCATAATAGGTGTGGCATGTATTCAAATATTGTCCTCAAATGCAAATCAGCTATTTCCAGTACATTGTCTTGTAGCTCTGAAAGCACTTTACAAAAAAAAAAAGAAAAAAAAAATTATGACTTGAATGCAATGTAAAAGATGCTTAAAGAAAGCCTGCCACACAAAAGCACATGTATTTTTTGTTTTATGCTTTGGTTAGCATATTCAAATTAGAATGCATTTGTTTGGTGATTATGTTATTGAATTGGGCTTTAAACTTAAAAACCACACAAACGCAGATGTATCATCTTTCCTCAGTTTCCTTAAGCAGAAATACATAAAGATTATGCATAAGTCAACTGAAAGAGATGAGCTGGTAAAGGTTCTTGATTGAAATCATGAAATTGCGAAAGATTTGTTTAGAGCGAGTGTGAAGATTTGCAATTAGACTTCGATGAAATCTCTCAGAACAACATTGCAGTTAAATTGAGGAATCAAATTGGAGATGGGTCTATTCCTTTGCCAATACAAACTTTCAGTGGGGTTTAATTAATTTGAGGATGTGATTATGCTGCGCCTACGTGCCCCAAATAATGCCTTGCATCTAAATGCATTACTATTTTTGCCATTAAAGAATTCAATTTTACTCCCCACTTCACCCAAACAGGCAGCAGCCCAAAGCCCTAAACAAACCCAACTTGCGCATTTAAGCTTCTCTGTTTGACAAATTCCTCCCCATTGCTGAAAGATTGAACTGATTAAATAGATTTGTTTTAACCGACACGTAAATAAATCTATTTTATGCTTCTGTGTGAAACCACACAACCCAAGTCCCCTGTCAGCCTGCTGTGAGCTGCTCTGGCTGCATAATATCAGCTTGAAAAGGTTTTAGTCCACAGAACAAACGCCTCACAACTGTGTTGCATTACACAACTGCTGTAGATAAGCTGACCTGCGATTTCTTTTTGGAGACTTGAGGAATGTTTTTATAGGTGCGGCGTGTAGTTTTTTGGATGCTAAGATACTTTCTCATATCCCTGCTTAATGTGTGTTCTTTATCTGCTCTCCTTGCAAACTGGAATTATTGTGGCTCTGTGGTGTTTTCAAAAACACTGATCATCGAATGTCATTAGTTGTATTGAATCTTCATTTATCTGACCAATAGTAAGAGTTCAGAAAATATAACAACAGTTATTTCTACAAAATCCTTTGGTGGCACTAGTGACCAGAAAAGTAAGAACATCACATTTAAAGGTGCTGTATGTACTAAGTTTTTAACTTTGTTAAAGCATGAAAATACCATGATATGTTTGCAGATATTTAAGAAACATGCTAAGTGAACATTCTTGTTTATCTGAAAAACCTGAATTTATCTGAATTCAACCCGCCCACTGCCAGTTTAGCCAATTATATTTCAGCACCTTAGGTTGCCATGGTGAAAACCTGCTTATTTCATTCTTTCAGTCAAAAAGACGCCAGTAACTGAAATGCAACATCCGGCAGTAGCAGCCTCCAAAATGAGACGCAGATTCAGAGTTCTGAAGGTGGTTATTAATAAGCAAATAATATAAATATTACAAACGTAAACTTAAGGTGAGTAGGTTAGATTTTAACCCTGTGTCCTTACAATACGCTAAATAGCAGTCATTCAGAAGCACATAATAGTACACTCTAATAAAATGGTAAGGTTTATAATCCAATGAATATATATTAAACCTATTTAATACATTCTAAATGTAGATGCTGAATCACTCAAATGTGTTGGTTCACACTGAGTCACAGTTCTTAAGCTTAATTTTAAGCGGTTTATTTTATTTTCAAGATTTGAGGTGAACTATCTGATGCTGCTTTCAGTAGGATGGCAATATGTCACATCTAATGGCATTCAAACTCACATTATTAGCATTTAACACTGAATAAAGGACTTGATGTGTACTTTAGGTGATCATTGGCAGTTTTCTGTTGTTCATCTGCAAGTAGAAGCTGTTTCTAAAATAAAACTGCACTTGCCTGTGTTTTGAACCAGGTGTGCAATACCTAAATCAACCACTGGGTGCTAAATTGCATACTGCACCTTTAAGTACAAATTACAGTATATGCAAGTCTAAGTTTTAGATTTAAAAATAAATGTTTTTGAAAGAACACTTTAGTGTGATTTAAAGAGTATACCTAGGGGTCATAAAGGGGTCATGAAATGAGAAACTCAAATGTCCTTGATCTTTAGACATAAAGTAGGTCACAGAACTATAAAAACATCCTGCAAGTTTTAGAGCTCAAATCTTCGTTGTTACTCTAAAATTAGCTTCTACTGAAATAAGTCTGCCAAAACAACATGTTCTACTCTATGATGTAAAAGGATGGATAAGCTCCGCCCCTGCAGCAGATCACTGTCCACTTTTATAATCTACAATCCATCATGCCTAATCAAACAAATAACCCCAATATTTATAAACTGTGTTATGGTTACATCAAAAGACCACAATTTAAATGGTCATTTAGTAATCCTGGCAGGTTTAAGCAAAACACAGCGTGTTTGTAATTTACTTTTTTTTTTTTTTCAATTACATGTTGAGCTAATGCATGTCTGGAATGCTAAAAGGACAGTGGTAAATATGTATTTGATTTGATTGACTGGTGCATGAACGATAAAATTGTTTATTACACAGGTAGTTCCAGTTAATTTTGATCACAGTTTGACATAAGTGCACTTGTTACTATGCATATGCTACTATGTGCTGTTAGATATGTCCTTGTCATTAACAAGCACACACACGCAATCTGTCTTGTAAGTGTGCTTCTTTTTCTGTCTGCCAGTGACTGCTCATTAAAAGTAGGGAGATGTAATATGTCATAACAGATGACAATTCTGTCAAATATTGTGTTGGACAAAAAACTAAATTAGCTTTAACTTTATTATAACTTTGCAAATGACAAAAAAAAAAATGCAATAATCAATGGCTTGCCTTGTGTTAAAGGATTTTAAATGTTCTTCAGCCATTTTTTTTTTTTTTTGTGTTCGGTTGTGCCTTGAATATTTCTTACATATAATATATGAAAACTGACAGATTACGATGGAAAGGGCCACTTTCATTTTGTGTATGTATTTGTGCGTATAATATTTTCATTATATTAGATTTTTCCTTTGCAGGAACATGCAGATGTGTTGCTCATCTGGTGTCTGTACACAGATGACTAAACACACATGGCTCAAACAAGAACCGGAGATGAAACGAATAATGTGTGTCTATTCACTACAATAAAATAATCATCCGTACTGTAAAAACTCATCTCAAACCTGGATCTCACGTAGAGTTTTCCTTCATATGCAGTGATTTTCGTGGAAAGTGACTATGGCTTTAGCAGAAAACATGGTTATAATTTCACACATGGCATACCTGTTGTCTCATTACAGCCGTTCCCACCTTTCTCTTTATGATTGATTGAATTCACAAGGCTACTTTAATGACACAAGTGTAATGTAGCACTTGCGTATCCGCATTCAAAGTCATCATGTAATTGCAGGTCACATGTTCGCTTCCTGCTAATTACTATATATCCGGTCGTTATGCTATTACCTTTGGGGAGTTAAGTGTAATTCCAGGTCGCACTCGCAGCCAGAGCTTCAGTTCAGTTGGTGTAACCAAGGAGACCAGAAGTGAGGTGGCGAATGGCTCGTTTTAGATAATTAGTACAGAGCCCTGTGCACTGGCTGAAACGAAGGTCTTGTTCAAAACAAGCCTCACATATAGACAAAAAGCAGACACATGCATCTGCACAGATATACACAATTAATTTCAGATTTATAAAGAAAAGTGACTGGATATATAGAACGGTATAGAAAAATGAGCATATGCTTATCTTGATCGTTATTTTGGTCAAATGTTTTTGCAAGTATCATGAATTATTCATTCAGAAATGAATATGTTTTTATGTAGTAACAGCATGACATTTTATAACGAAATTTTTTAACTGAACTAACCTTGCCTTGTCAGAAAAAAAGGTCCAATTATCTGATATTTTAAGAGTCTAATGGACCATGACACACAGTTATGAGGGTTTGCTCCTCTCTAAAATATAATTTCCTGTTTCTTATTTCTTTCCTACATATTTTACATGGTGGTTGTTGCAAAGGTTCCTAATATGGGATATATATATATATATATATATATATATATATATATATATATATATATATATATATATATATATATATATATATATAATTGATAACTTGATAGCCTGTCATGAAAAGACTCAATTTACATTTGTTAAGCTCTTCTGGTAAGGCGTTCCACAAGGTTTAGGAGTGTGTTCAAAGGAAATGTTGACAATTTTTCTACAAGTGCATTTGTGAAGCCAGATACTGATGTTAGACAAGACGGCCTGGCTCACAGTCTCTGATCTAATTAATCTCGAAGGTTTTCGTTAGGATTGAGGTCAGGACTCTGTGCAGGCCAGTCAAGTTCCTTTATACCAAACTTGCTCTTCCATGTCTTTATGAACCTTGTTTTATGCAGTGGTGTGCATTCATGTTGGAACAAAAAGGGGTAACCCCTAAACTGTTCCTACAAGGTTGGGAGCTTGAAATTGTTCAAAATGTCTTGACATGTAAGTTCTAAATACTCATGGTTTTATATATGATCATTATTTAGAAAGCATTGCTTACGATTTTTTTGTGGTGAAATCAAGTTTATCACATGAAACGGTAATTTGTTGATTAATGGATCTTTTTGGTAAATATATGTAAAAAAAAACATTCTAAATATTTTGTGAATTATCAGATATTCCAGTTCTTGAAAATGTGTAAGAACATGTATTTCAACATTTAAATAGCCTAATCATTTATATTAGTTCATTATTATTATATTGTATTATTATATTAGTTAATCTATACTATTATATAATTTATTTATTATTTTTAATCTATGGCAGATGATGGGCAACGCTATATTAGTGGAGAGACTAGAGCTCTTAAAGTGGCTGTTTATCTTGCAAATGAATAGAGTGAACATTATTGTTACCTAAACAGTGTGTATTTGAGGTGCATAAAAATTTAAAGACTAAAATTTAAAGAAACAGTTCACTCAAAAATGAAAGTTTGCTCACTATTTGCTCACCTGTTACTTGATCCAAACCTTTATGAGTTTCTTTCTTCTATTGAGCATAAATGCAGGACTTTTTTTAAGAAAGCTGAAAACCTGCAACCATTGACTTCCATAGTAAGATCAAAAACAAATACTGTAATACTAATAAAAAAAATGGTTACATGCTTTTAGCATTTTTCAAAACATCTTTTTTTTTGTGTGTGTTCAACCAAAGGAGGGAACTCATAAAGGTTTAAAATGAGTAAAGGGCGAGTGAATGATGACAGTTTCTTTGGTGAACTATTCCTTTAAAAAATAGCTTCACATATTGCATTTATTAATAAACTGTAATAATTCAAGTATCAGAAGGTAAATCAAGGTAAACCAAGGAACTGAAAAACTGTGAGAGTGCTAAATTCAAGTAATTGTATTTATAAATGGCGAGAATCTCTTCAATGTCATCTGCTTGAGAACCGGTTTGAAACAGATGCTGAAACGTTGACAGCCCAAAGCTCTGCATTGGACACGTATACTATAACAGCACACCGAACGTTATCATTCCAGCTCTGCAGTTAAACAGATCTCACATGCCTGTCGTAAAACTTACGGGTCTGTGAAGCATGAGCTCAATAGGGCATGAGAGAGAAAGATGATCAAATGAGCACATGGACTCATGCTGCGTCTCTCTGAAGGTGGAGCAGGACCGCTGTTTTCTTTCGTGTCAGGATGAGCACACAGATGTCCTTTGCCTTTCTTAGTTTCATATCACTCATCTTTTTTTGTTGATAGGGAGTTTCGAAATTCAGTGTGTGTGGCCCTCACATCTGTGCTTTAGTGTATAGCAAGCTAAAGAAAATGGAGGAATGATAGAGGTTTGACTGCACTGCTGACCGTCTTAAATGTCTAATAATAATATGTTTTAATGGCTGAATCCTTGCATTTATCTGACAGGCTGTCATTCTGGGTCCTGTTTGATGGAATGATTGTTCTTGCATCAGGTTGAAATGTTTTCAATGGTGAAGTAGCCTGAAAGACTGAGTTCGCTTCATTTTTTTTTAATAACTGTGAGGCTTAATAACTTATATTTTATGCTGCTTTGCTCTTTTCTGACAGCGCTCGTCAATGTCATGAAGACTCAAATGACCTATCAGATTAAAGAAGATGGAACTTTACTGGTCAGGGATGTCAAATTAGCACAAATTGCATTCCAGTGTTACACTTGAGTTTTTATAGGTCAGTGAGTGTAAAGTAAAGAGTTGAATAATTGATGTCTTACAGCAGTTTTATGAAAGAAATGAAAAAGGACAAGCTGCAATACCTTGTGTGTAATTCATAATGTAATGTAGTGAGCAAAAAAGCAATGTTTTACCAATTTGTTTAACCAGTTTGCATTTTCACTTGTTTTTATTTTAAAGGGCACCTTTTTTACCCCTTTTTCGAGATATAATATAATATAATATAATATAATATAATATAATATAATATAATATAATATAATATAATATAATATAATATAATTTATTCATTATCAATCATATTATTATCACAATAATGATATTTGTGGCCCATGATCAATAGTTAAGTATTGTCGTGATTTTACAATAATACGATCAACGCGTTATTTTAATGGGCGGAGTTTGCAGATTGTACCACATCACAAGCATGAGGTGACTGCGTCTAGATTGCAAATATTTTTTTTTTTTTTGAGAAATGCAATGTTGATCAGGTAACCTTTGCTGCTGTTTAGTCCAAACAACCCAAGGTAATATAAAAAACCTCATTAACCACCTTAAAAACTATTACAAAGTGTCTGACATCAGTGGATTATTGAGCTCAGGAGAATTCTGCTTTGCATTTGTCTAGGCAGTACTAACATCACTAAACTGTTTTATTAGTTACCCAGATATTCGCAGAGATTCAGCAATTTTTTTTATTTATTTATTATTATTATTATTATTATTTTACGTCTTGCTAGTTATGTAGATAGAAAGTACTCTATCATATTGTTTCAATGTAAAAAAAAAAAAAAAAAAAGCTATTGCCCTGTTTATGCAGGTATTAATGAATTACCAACCTACGTCACACATGACTTCACACGGGTCCCTGGTTGCAAATAAAGGCCGGCTGCAATAGCAAATATGTTGTGTTGTGCAGTAGGATGCCAAATTTCTCCAACTCCAAAAATCGAAAACGTAACTTTTACCATACATTGCACTGCTTTAATGCCAACTGCAGATGTCTTTGGCTTAAAAGGGAGCTGAATGAAATGACGACCTAATTAAAAATGCTCAACTCTGCAGTTCTCATGTTATATCAGGTAAGTTAACGCTTTGCTGAATCATACACACTACTCGTTTTTGATTGCAGCAATGATTTCAGCAAAAACAGTTACATTTGGCTAATTAAACTGCGGAAACTGAATGCAGAAGGAAATGTAAGAGTCTAAGTTATTAAGGTAAAGTTGGTTTTATATTCACACAATTATTCAGTGACAACTTGTGACACTCCCTATATTGTTTACCACGACACTTTGAATATTCGGTCTGAAATGACCTGCAAGTGTGACTTGAAAACAACATTACCACTATTTGACTGTGAACATTGGCTGCTAATATGATTTTGCTATTTAGAGTTTGCAAATATTACTTTTATGAAATTATATTATTAATGAGAATGTGCAAATATAAAACCAACTTTACCTCTATGTGTAAGTTCACATACACTGCCGTACAGGTGCAGTTCGCTGTCAGAATGCAGTAGTTTTGCCTGTTGATGATTATTACCCAGGCCTTGCACAGTTCCGCCTTCTTTCCTTGTCTTTGGCTAGGCAGAACCTTGGTTTTTAGCACTGCATAGTTTTAAATCTTGTAATCATGGAACATTATTTCTTGCACGTGACCACACAGAACAAAATTGTTGGCACCCAAAGAGTTGTAGGTTTTAAGTTCTCCCTTGTAAAAACGCTTGAAGGTTCAATGAGATTGTATATTGGGACTGGATGCTTGGCCATTTCATCTTATACAATATCCATTGGGAAGGTGCTATCGCAAATGGACCTGTCAGATGAACGCCACTCACTGTGACGTAAATTTTGCAGAATAACTGTGCTTATCACTGGGTGACAAGCTGTTAATACGCTGAAAGCATTATGTAGATAATATAATATATATATATATATATATATATATATATATATATATATATATATATATATATATATATATTTTTTTTTTTTTTTTTTATTTATTTATTTTTTTACTTATTTCTAAGACAACAACAAACTCTGTACCGCATCGGATGTCATTTCCTTGCTGTAAATGCTCCAGGTTTATTCTGCCATCTCGCCGCGAGCGCATCCTGAATGTTTTCAAAAATGGTAATTCGTCTATAGAGGTTCTGTCACAATCACCAGCGACCTCTAACCACCAGAGGTCGCTGGAAAACATTCACTCTCATGGAACTACAAATCTGCTTCTAAATGGACTACATATTCAGTCATGCCACACACACACCTGCTCCAAGTCTCCACTGATTAGACTCCCACAGCTGATGCTGCTTCTAGACTGATTTCTGCACTACATAAACAGCACAGAAACTCTTACTGTTGCTGAGTCTTGTTTACTGTAAGCAGCACTACAACGTGTTTCCCAGTCTTGTTATCCTGTGTACCAACCTTAGCTTTGTTAGTCTCCTTGTCTTTGTCTGCTGCCTGCCTTTTGACCTTTCGCCTGTCGCTGATTATGGTTCTGGACTGCCTTCACATACCCGTTTTCACTTGTATTGATCATTGCTAGCCTCACTACGAATAAACCTGCATTTTGGATCCTACCTCGGTTGTTGGTGTCACTCCCCGAGGTTACAGGTTCGTTTTCATCAATCTGATGCAAATTGTATTATTTTCAAGAAAGACAATGTAATTGAAAGTTTCAGATCAATTAAACTCAATTTATAAAATGTAAAAATTATTTTGTGTATTAAATGCTGAAATCAATCATTAATCACTATCTGCATCCCTCTCATGCCACGTTTTCGAGGATAAATTCGTGTCTGAGTGCTTCTTTGAATGGAATAAAATGACTAAAAACACATTAAACACATAAAATAAAACCTTCACAAACATGTATCTTATGGAAAAACAAGCTAAAAAAATAATAAAAAAGCACAACTCTTGTTGGTTGCATATGCACCTGCGCAATGCACAATGAACCCATCACACCATTCTTTTTCAATCTATTCAATTGATATTCGTATGTGAACAAACTGCAGATGCTCTTGTGCTCTAAACAAATGTTTAGATTATTATTGAAGGTGCTCTACAGTGGAAAAGTTCCTGGCATATATATATATATATATATATATATATATATATATATATATATATATATATATATATATATATATATATATATATTATAATTGTTTAAAGCCTTTTTGTAATGAGTCATACACACTTTGCACTGTTTTAGTATGCCATATGTGACAGGATACACGTTAATATACACTGCTTTATGGATATCTGTTATGTTAATTTACAAAATAAGCCTGATTTAACATCCACAAATCAGGATTGAAGTGTCTTATTTTATAATTGTACTGACGCTAGTTTGTGGCAGTGGTGTTGAATTACGTAGCAATTTTTACTGTAGTTATTACAAGCATACACTGTTTTAAAAATGTTTTAAACTTGTAATACTCCTTCTTGATCACATTTAATGATGATTGATGATCACAGAGAGCTGAACAGATCTTTTAATCTCAGTTGCTTTGCACACGCCCATTAGGTGTTTCGTCAAAATACAAATATTGTTTATAAATAAATGAGTTCTAATAGATAAATGTATTTGAGTAAAATGTAACCATTTATTTTATTCTATAAAGGTCTATTTATTTAGTAAGCATTGGTCAAAATAACAAATGTATTGTTTGTATTTTTAAATACTATTTATTTTTTAATTAGTTTAAATATTATTATTAATAGCAACAGAAACAACAACAACAATAATAATAATAATAACAATAATTCATTCATTCATTAATTTTCCTTCAGCTTAGTCCCTTATTTATTAGGGGTTACCACAGTGAAATGAACCGCCAACTACTCCGGCATATGTTTTACATAGCGGATGCTCTTCCAGCCGCAACCCAATACTAGGAAACACACTCATACACTCTCACATTCACAAAAACACTCATGCACTACAGCCAATTAGTTGTGTGTTAGTGGACTGTATAGGAAAACGAGCACCCGCAGGATTAATATAATAATAATAATAATAATAATAATAATAATACCAATGTTGACCAACAACACTCACTCCACACATCAACGTTCACTCTTAATGGTTCATTATTCTTCATTTTTACTTGTCTTTCTTTTGTTTCCATTTGCATGCTTTGTATTCTATACAAAGTCATTGGTAATCTGTTGCACCTTTTTGAAGCCAATAAAACACATTTGAATTGAACTGAAGAGAGAGTAAAGAGAGAACATTAGGCTGGAGTAAAATTAGCGTGATTTGTTTTAGCTTTCAAGAATAGCCAAAGCCCATTTGCTGGACGTTCACTGAGCAAAATGTCTGAAAAAATAAGCATAAAAGAGCAGCCCACATCAGAATAATGGACCTGCGGTATTTGAAGATGAGAGTGAGAGCAAACAGTCTCATCTTTCCTTACTTGTTTTCCCAGCCCAAAGTACACATTTTTTCCCCGTATACCATCTGATTTTTCCTCAAGGGCTTCTCTCTCTCTCTCTCTCTTCTCATCCTCCCTCCGTTTCTCATTCTCTCTGGCATTTGTGTGTTTTATAAGGCCTTACATGTGTTTTTCTTGTCCTGTGTTTCTGTAAAGGAATGTGGCATAGTTTCAGACATGGACAGTCTCTTGTCAGAGTTATGTGGAATTGAAATAATTACTGAACAACAGAAGCAGCAACATCTGTTTCTGACCTATTTTGTTTGCAATCATTTGCAATTCTACAGATTAAAGTTAGTTATTATGTCCATAAATTCCAGTTTAATAAACAGATGAGTAGTTTTACAACTTAACTGTACAACTAAAATAGTTTATATATATATATATATATATATATATATATATATATATATATATATATATATATATATATATATATATATATATATATATATATATATATACATATATATATATATATATATATATATATATATATATATATATATATATATTTACTGAAAAAGAACAATAAACACAGCAGTGAAAAAAAGACAACTTTAAATGTCTAGGTTTTTCTGAAATTAGTGGATTTATGATGTACAGTGTTCAGCATGTATAAGTACAACTTTCACAAATCTATCTTTCATTTCATTTTCTTGTCGGCTTAGTCCCTTTATTAATCCAGGGTCGCCACAGTGGAATGAACCACCAACTTATCCAGCAAGTTTTTACGCAGCGGATGCCCTTCCAGCCGCAACCCATATTTGGGAAACATTCACACACACACACACACTCATACACTACGGACAATTTAGCCTACCCAATTCACCTGTACCGCATGTCTTTGGACTGTGGGGGAAACCGGAGCACCCGGAGGAAACCAGGGAGGCAGGGAGAACATGCAAACTCCACACTGAAACACCAACTGAGCCGAGGTTTAAACCAGCACCAATAATAATCTGAGCATTAAAGAAAAAGAACAATAAACATCGGTCCCGTGCACATGCGCTTCTCGTGTAACAGAAATAGCTTACCGTATACACACGCACACACATACACACACACACATATAAATGCGCACACACACTCTCTTAAAGGAGCTGCACCCCATTTTCACTCGTTACAGACACTTGTCAGATGATATTTTAGAGAGCTTGTACAGGCGTGACGTGGAGCCGATTCGCAAATCACAGCACTTTATGACACAAGACCAATCAGAGTCACTTGAGGGCCGGCCTTTTAGAGGAACTAGGAAATATATCAGTCGTTTTAATGTTAGCTGAGTAGCTGTGTATAATCAAAGTGAGATTTATGAAAAAATAACATGATTTCCTTCAAGTGAAACAGGAGCACACATTGCTTTGCATCTTATAAACACAACCAAGCCTTAAAAATACATTCTGGACCACCCCGTTAAAAATATCAATGGGTTGACATGGTGGCTCAGTGGTTAGCACACCAAGAAGATTGCTTTTTTGAGTTCTGGCTGGGTCAGTTTGAATTTCTTTGTGGAGATTGTATATTCGTCCCGTGTTTGCATGGGATTCCTCCAGGTGATCCGGCTTCCCTCACAGTCCAAAGACATGCACCTCAAATAGGTGAATTGAATAAACTAAAACTGGCCGTAATGTGTGAGTGTGAGACAGTGTCTATGGGTGTTTCCCTGTACTGGGTTGCATCTGGAAGGGCTGTGTAAAACATATGCTGGATAAGTTGGCGATTCATTCCTCTGTGGCAACCCCTGATAAATAAAAAGACGGAGCTGAAGGAAAATGAATGAATGGATAAAAAATATCAATTTAGCAATATAAACAGATTGCTAAAATATAATGAAAGTAACAAATAAAAGTACCACAATTTTTGACTTACAAATGCTTTCGTCTATTTGATGTGGCGAGTCTTCCATTTTGTTCATCCCTGTTGCCCTGCAAACGTCAGCCCCATAACTTTAAATGCTCTCAAATAAATACTCACAGAGAGAGAGAGAGAGAGAGAGAGAGAGAGAGAGAGAGAGAGAGAAAGATAGAGAGAGAGAGAAGCGAGTGAGAGATTAAATGTAATCGCTGTGATACATGCAGTTGTGTCACATTCACACTCTTACCACTCATAATCAAATTTGCTGAGGCTCCGTTGCTAAGAGCTCTTAGAGGAAAGCATTTCCTAAAGCCTGCTCTTAAAAAATCTCCCCAGGCCTCCACAACTACAGTCGCCCTTACCCAGAGAAAGCAGAGCGCCTTCATAATTTGGCTTTAGCTCAGACTTTTTTTCCTTTATTAAAACTAGGAAAGTCATGTAAAGAGTTTGAGGGAAGAGCAGGCTGTGTTAGAGTGTTTCCATATGGTGGAGAATGCAGGCTCGTGAGTCAGCCATCTTATTTTACAGCATGCTGCACAGTAAATCAACAGACAAAATACAGTGACAGTGACACGAATAGACTCTTGGAGATCCAGCAAATTCTTCTGGAGTTACTTCAGTCTTTATTATTGTTTGGATTAGTCTTTTTAAGTAAATATAGTTTTGTTTAAAATGTCGAAATATCAAATCCTTCGAAACTGTTTGCTAAGCTTAGGATTACATGTCTTATTTTGGAACTACAGTGAAATTTAACTCTTTCATTAATTTTATTTCAAATCATGACAATTTTTTTATTATTATTATTTCAGGTTGCCCAAGCTAATGTGTTTGAACCAAGCAAATTTGCAATTCAGGCTCATTGTGGATACCTGCCCCTGTTGCTCTCTCTGGAGAGCACAAATTATATAGCCAGAGGTACGTATTTTGTCTTTTAAATGAACAACACAGGGTGGTATGACACCGCTGACAGCTTCTGTTTCTTTTAGCGCTACCAGCTGATCGCTTACCTTTATATGGACGGCTTTTTCGGTGTTACCAGTTTTCCTAGTACCTTGCCGCATATGCTGATGGACTTTGGATGCGGAGCGGAGTTGATCGCAATGACGGGGTTTAAGTCCAGTGAAAAACAGTTCCAGAAACCAGGTAAAACAAAAGAATAAACAATAAAATAAATAAACAACAGACTGAAAACATGGTGAAATCAAGCAGCCACGATGGCTTTCTTTTCTAGATTAATTTTGAAAACACTATTGGTTGGGTTTAGGGACAGGGTGGGTCAGTCGTCAGTCAGTTATTCAGTCAGGCAGGCAGGCTTCAGCAGGCTGATCTGGTTGGCTGAAGTGTATATTGCACCCTCTGGTTTATGTACGTGAAAAGAGGAATTTGAGATCAACCAAAATCATACGCAGCAGCCTCTGGTGGATTTGCAAAAACAAAAACTGCAAGCAATGTGAGGGAGCCATATGGGAAGGCATGGAGGAAGGCATGTTTATTAAACAAACAGCGTACATCAAACCCAAGCAGAAACATAATCCTAGTTAGACAAAGTCAAACAAACAAAGAGGCAGTCCGAAATAGCAAACTAGAGTCATTCAAAAAGCAGTAGTCAATAAGACAGGCAAAAAGGTCATAACACAATGGCAAACACAATAGTAGGAAAACACTCAGTAAGGCAGTGAAACTGGCAATACTTTGCAAGGTACAGACATAAACAATGTGCTTATACAGTAAATGGTGCCTACCAGGAAGTACCACAGAAGTAGTACCCAGTCAATATTTGGAAGAGAGCTCTCTTTGCTGGGTGGAAGAATGGTCATCCGTCACATTAGTTACAAGCAGAGGAACCTCTAGTTTTGTATTTCACTGTTCCCAGAAATGTAGAACTGGGTACATATTTATAAGGAGCCTGGGTTGCAAATTTGTAAGAAACACATTCACAACACCAACTTTTTATGGCTGTTTCTAGAGGACAAACAGTTAAACAATGTAATCATCAATAAATCGCATGTTCCACATTAATATCCTCTAAATAATGGCTTGTCTGTTTGCGCTGTTCTAATGGTAATTTTCAATGTATTTTCTATTTACTAACGGTAAACCGTCTTGGAAAATGACAGCAAACTCTTCAGCAGAAGCAAGAAATTTAAAATAATAAGGTCAAACTATGGCTCACACAGAAAAGACTGCCAAATGTTTGCTTCATACAAGAAAAAAAAAAAAAAAAAAAACGGAAAATATTTTTTTCAAATGTAGTTTGTATGTTTAAATGTAAAAATAAAATAGGCTTTATGTTGATATATTTCTTATGTCTGTGAGGCAAGTATTCGAGATTCCAGCATGTTTCATAAAACAAGAAGCTGCAGAAACTGGCATAAAAACTCGTCTGGGCCAGGCCCCTCCTCCACATAACCTTCAGTCTATAGTGATCAATGATTGACTTATTTACTATAGGGCATGGCTTTCTTCTGTAGATTTTCCAATCTTACGTTTTTTAAATAAAGAGAAAACTTGTTTAGAGATCAATGTTTTCTTCATTTGGCAATTTAGAAGTGTTTTAATAAAGGATTTTGAGGTTACTAGTGTACAGAAGAGTAACACTGATGTTTATGCTTCAGATGGCCTGTTAACAGTTTCGTTTTACCTATAGTCCAAGTTTGATATAACAACATTTAACATTATTAAATTAATTTGAACTTTAGTAGTTAGTAAAACCTTTTGGTTGCTTAAATTGAGAGATTATGATTATTAATATTTCTAACAAATGTTTTCTTTATTATTCTGTATTCCTCTTTGTCTTTAGTAATCTTATGTACATCACTTTGGTTAACTTTGGTTGTATTTAAACATGCTTTATAAATATATATTGTATTATACAGTACCTGACAAAAGTCTTGTCGTCGATCCCAGTTGTAAGAGCAACAAATAATAACTTGACTTCTAATTGATCATTTGGAAAAGTGCCAGAAGGTAGATTTTTCAGATGAATCATTTGTTAAATCCCAATCATGAATCAGGAAAAATCATAGTTTGGGGTTACATTAAGTATGGGGGTGTGGGAGAGATCTGCAGAGTGTATGGCAAAATCAACAACCGTGCTGTTCGTGATGTCCATTACATTACAAACCACAGGAGAGGGCAAATTCTCCATCAGGATAGCACTCCTTCTCATACTTCAGCCTCCACGTCAAAATTACTAAAAGCAAAGAAGGTAAAGGTGCTCCAGGATTGGCCAGCCCACTCACCAGACATAAACATTATTGAGCATGTCTGGTGTAAGATTAAGGAGGAGACATTGAAGATGAATCCTAAGAAACTTGATGAATTCTGGGAGTCCTGCAAGAATTCTGAAATAAGAAACTGAAAAACTCTCCAGCCCACGTGATCATCTTATTTATAATATTGCCTTTTCTATGAGAATAAGTTAAATCATTTGATTGCTGATGTCCATGTTTGGAGGGACATTTCAGGTAATGCTTTACATCCCGCAACCAGGACATTTTGCAGTTCATGTAGTGAGGACTTTGAAAGTGTTTGATTCTGGGTTCAACACAAGTTTAAAGGGTTAGTTCAGCCTAAAATGAAACTTCTGTCACCATTTACTCATCTTATCATCCCAAACTCATAAGAAATCCTTTCATCTCACAGATGAAGATATTTTAATCAAATCTGAGAGATGTCTGTCTCCTCATTTAAAGTTTGTTCAGCCAAAACTTTGATGCTTTTTAGACATTTTTTTTTACTTTAATCCAAGTTATCTGAAGAGGCACAATCATGTTAAAATGAACATTTAGTTTGTTATTTTTATTTACACTTATAAATGTTTAAAATATTTAATAATATTTATGGTAACACTTTATTTTAATAGTCCGATTGTTGAATTTAAGTTACATTGCATCTACATGCCCATTAATTCTCATTAGATTATAAGTAGACTGTTAGGTTGGGGTTAGGGGTAGTAATAGTGCAAGTTGACATATGCTTGTAAAGTTTCTTATAGTCAGTTAAATGTTTGTTGAAGGAGCAGTATCAACAGATATTAAGCAGACAGTCTACTGATACTCAAATGGACAATAAGAATAAAGTGTTACCTAACTTATTCTAATAACAATCTGTTCAAAGGAACTTTTCAAAAACTTGTTTTGATGAAAAACAAGAAAGAAAGAAAGAAAGAAAGAAAGAAAGAAAGAAAGACTTTACTGTCATTTTAAATACAGGAAATAGGCTTATATATCTATTACAGTAATTTCAGAAACATAGCATTAACGAGTTAACAGGTTTCTAGGAAAAAAGGGATGATTACTCTAGACTTCCCTTTTGCCAAATAACTAGAAAAAACATCCATAATAAACTAGGCATGTTGCCATCCAAGGCCTCTCTCATTATTCTGCTGGTGGATAGTCTTGCAAGCCCTCTGGTTCTAATCACAGGTTCTCACTAACCCGATCATTACAATCTCCCCTTAAATCGGGTCACAACATTAATGTCACCCCTTCTGGTCCTTCTCACCCTGCTCTGAGTTGAATATGACAGTGTGTCTGGCATGGAAGGCATGCTATATCTAGCCCCCTAAAGATCACAGCCTCTAGTGTCAGTTGCTAGTGCACCTCTTTAGGCCAGGAGAGGTAGGTTTCTTACTCGGTTCTTATTAACTGACATCTGTTACTCTCATCCTTCAAAACATAACTACCATGCGGGTCATGGCACAAATAATACCCCCCAATATGTATTTTCCCTGCTCAGAGTACGATTTGAACCATTGTCTCTGGCAAGGAAGGCATGCTTGCTAATGTGGACCCTAAAGACTGTAGCCTCTAGCTTAAGTTTTGCACTTCTTTAGGCATGGGAAAAAAAAAAGTTTACTTGCACTGAACTTACAAGCTGGCCTCACCCTACCACAAACTGACTACCAGAGAAAAGGAGAATAAACTCACAGAGCGAATGGTGTAAATAATCTCTAATAATAGTGCTTGACTTAGGCTGCAACTGGTTGAGTTGTTGGTTAGGTTGTTATTCTACTACACAGTAAAAACATCTGCAAATTAGTGGTATTCTGTTGTTTTGTGATTCGTGCTTTTACTTTTTATTTTTCCCATTTATTAATGCTTTTAAATTACATTATTGACCTTGATCTTTCTCCCAACAACCTTGAAAAATTTGAAAGTGACTTTTAAAACATGTTTAATAGTTTGAAGTGACATATTGCCTGGCTTGTTTTTGTATATTATGCTACAAAAACATTGTAATAAATTGCAGTACATTTTCAGACTAATTTCTTTTTATATTATTTGTTATACATTATATTAATTCAAATGACTAAAATGTCAATAAAAGTCATTTTGTTAAACTTTAGAGTTAAATTTTAAACATTAAAAGTCTACAGAGCAGAGATTAAGATCCCATGATGCAATTCACAACAGTAAATAAGTCGAATCACATAAACTGTTCATTAACAGATTTTTTAAAGTGTATTGTACATTACCTGGCAAAAGTCTTGCCATGGATTCCAGTTGTAAGAGCAACAAATAATAACTTGACTTTTAGTCGATCATTTAGAAAGGGGCTGGAGGTAGATTTTTTTAGATGAATCGTCTATTGAACTGCACCCCAATAATCACAAATACTGCAGAAGACCTATTGGAACCTGCATGGACCCAAGATTCTCACATATATCAGTCAAGTTTGGTAAAGGAAAAATCATGGTTTGGGGTTACATTTAGTATGTGGGCTTGCGAGAGATCTGCAGAGTGGATGGCTACATCAATAGTCTGCGGTATCAAGACATTTGTGATGCCCATTAAATTACAAACCACGAGAGAACATAATCTGCAAGTCTTTTAGGCCAGAAGCAAAAGGTCTACTCACAAAGCTCCCACTAGTTACCCTACATTACTCTCACCCCTCCAAACCTCACTCCCATGTGATTACGTCACCAATGTTTGCCTCATTCAGATCTATTAGCTAGTTCTGATTGAGATTCAAACCAGTCTCTGGCCCTAACAAAGACCCTAAAGACTGCAGCGTCTAGCATCAGTTGATATTATATCTCTTTAGGCCAGGAGATTGAGCAGTTCTCACACATCTCCTGCTAGCGGAGTCCCTCTTAAACTTCACTCCCATCCAGGTCACAGCTCAAACATAACCCCTCTGGTTTTATTCTTTATAGCTCTGCTCAAAGTGGAATTCAACCAATGCCTCTAGAATGGGAAGAAGGATCACTAACAAGGACACTAAAGACCAGAACCTCTAACTGGCCTTTCTTACACTTGACTAAGTCAAATATTGTCTTGTAGTGTGAAAATCAAAATATTTGACAGTCCAAGTCAGTTGGGATGTTAAATGAATCATGATAAATGTTTTGAACAGTAAGGGCCATTGTGTTTATACTGAAAACTCACTTAGCATGTGCAATAGTGGTAAACAAACTATAGCCAATAGTTTTAAAGCCACAAAGTGTGCATGTTGATGTTGTGGAAGCTCTATAGTTATTCAAACCGTTGGAGTGCTGGCCTGCAGAAGCCAGATTTGTGGCCTGCATCATCACATAGACAGAATGATGTATGACTTCATGTTTCTTGTTTACTTTAATTGACTTAAAATGATATTTTATATATATATATATATATATATATATATATATATATATATATATATATATATATATATATATATATATATATATATATATATATATATATCGCCACAGCTGAATGAACCCCCTACTATTCCAGAATATGTTTTACGCAGCCGATGGCCTGCCAACCACAACCCGGTACACGGGGAAAACATGCAAGCTGTAATGTGACAGTGATAACCACTGAGCCACCATGCCATCCCACTGGGTCTCTTTCTTATTGTTAAATTGATGACAGTAAACATGACACATACAGAGCGCAAAGTTGACAGCGGTGGAAAGCAATTTGATTGCTTAGGAAATTTGGTTTCTTTCTCTTTCTTTCTCACTTTTAATGAGCATTTTACTCGAGATGCATCCCACATATATAAGTGAACCCTTTTTCCTTTTTTACCAGCAGGGGACATTGCAAATGTGAGGAGATATCAGCCTGTGCCAGAAAAATATGCATATGCTCATGTTTTCTAAATAATAATAATAATAATAATAATAATAATAATAATAATAATAATAATAATAATAGTAATCAAAACTAAACAATCGAGTAGGCAACATGTACTACATACACACATTTACAAATACATTTAAATGTACAGTGCATATACATTAGATAAGTCAATACTAGAGCTTATCTATAAAAATAACTTACAATAACGGTCCAAAAACTAGGTTACTTACATTTATTTGTTATAGAAAAATATTAAGTAAAAATTTTAAAAAACTGAGAAAATCAAGAGAAGCAAAAAGTTTTGCAGGTTGTCATTTTTTTTTTTTTTTTTTGTAATATTTTGCTAGAATTCAATTTAATTATCTTTCAATTTCCACACGTTTGGCGACTAAAACATTAATTTAATAAATAAATATGTTTAATAAATCTGTTTTGTTTAAATGCACCAAAATACATTGCCTATATTCATGGACAAATGGATAAAAATATATATTTATTTTTAAAATGTGTACTCAGTTATGCTGAGCACTGTATCAATTCAATTTTGTTGTTTGACAAATAATAATTATTATTTTTATTTTACAAAGAAATTTAAGAAATTTGAGAAATAATGAAAGGGCACTTGTTCATGTCTCAAACGGTCACATTTAACTAAAATCGCTAATTTTATTAGTAAAATAGTGGAAAAAATATTAGAGATAATTGTAAATTGTAAATCGTAAATTGCAACATAGGCTCATTCTGAAAATGTAGCCCTATATAAATTTCTGGAGAATGCTAATTATGTAGCCAGAAGAACAAATGGCTGCATTTCTTTTTTAAAACAAATGCTACAGGGCGGTATGACACGGTATGACATTTCTTTTTGCGCTAGCAGCTGACTGCTTACTTCCATATAGATGGCTTTCCAGCTGTAACCAGTTTTTCCAGTGGCTCGCAGCATACATCGGCAGACTGCAGACACAGAAAAGAATTGACCGCAATGACAGGGTTTAAGTCCGGCAAATAATGGCTGCAGAAAGCAGACAAAAATAAAAGCCAAAAATAATAATAATAATAATAATAATAATAATAATAATAATAATAATAATAATAATAATAATAAAAATGAAATAAACAAGTAAATAACAGAGTGAGAATGTGGTCAAATCTGAAAATGGTATAAAAATTAGGGGAGGACTTTTCTTTTTCTGGATTGCTTTTTGAAACACTGTAGGTTGGGTTTAGGGAAGTGAGTGGGCGGGTCAGTTGGTGCTTTTTAAAACACTATTGTTTGGGTTTAGGGAAGAGGGTTGGTGGGGTTATCGATCGATCAGTCGGTCAGTCAGTCAGTCAGTCGACAGCAGCCTCTGGTGGATTTAGACGAGAAGAGTCAGCGCAAAGACACTCGTGAGAGAGATTTGAGATCTCAAAAAGCATACACTGCGACCTTTGGTGGATTAGTGAAAACAAAAACTGCAAAAAAACATAGCTCCTGGCACATATTCAAAGCTACGCTTTCAGAATGAGCCTGGGTTGGTAAATTGTATCGAATTGTGAGTTGAATGAATTGTTGTATCCCTATTCACAATTGTCTGCACTCAGGATGCAAGACATCAAAGTCTAAACATTTAGGCTACATTTACACTGCATGGTTCAAGTGACTCAATTCCGTTTTTTTTTTGTTTTTTTTTCTCCCATCTGGCACAAATAGGAAATGGCCCATGTACATGTAAGCAGGAAAACATCATATAGATTCTGATTTACTCAAATCAGATTCAGGCCTTGTTTATATTTGGAAATTTATCTGATATGAATCGGATCTGTGTCCACATGTATACAGTGTAAGCAGGTAGATCGGATTTTTAAAAACCATAGCGAATGACGTCAAGTCTGACACTTTCATTTCAGAACAGACTTCAGCAGAGGCGCAAACCTTAAATCTCATAAACAAGGACTAAAAAAGCTTTTATATTGTCATCTAGCACACGTATTTAAGCATGTTAATGAGAGAGAGCAACTTTTAAAAGATGAGGTTAGCATTTCATCAAAAAAAATCAGATATAGTCACAAAATCTGAATTGACCATCAAGTTCTGCAGTGTAAATGCAGCCTAATGCATTGTTTTTTTAAGTATTATTGGAAGACTCCACCCATCTCTCTCTCAGTATATTGCTGAAGTTCCTATCAGTGGTGTAAAGTAACAAATTACAATTAAAGCTGCAAGCAGCGATGATAGGGACCTCGCACCTGGGCTCACCGCCACCCGGTGGCCTCAGGATGACAGAGAACAGTGAACATTATTAATTTAAGCCGATGTGTGTATAAGAACCTGAAAAAAGCACTAATTTATGCTAAGCTGCCTCCTGTCTGCAGGTGGCACTATAACTGTGTATCAAGATTGGCTTGTAGATGCCTTCATTGGAGCAATCTTATCAATCATGTAAATTTTCAGGCAGATCGGACATTGTGTGACTGAGTTATAAGTACTTTTCTGTTGCCAGCTGGTGGAGGCATTTAATCAACCATGTGAAGTTTCAGGCAGGTCATACATTGTGTCGCTGAGTTATAAGCCAAACTTACTGTTGCCAGCAGGGGGCACTATGACTGACTCAAGATTGGCATGTAGATGTCTTCAGGAGGGAATTGTAATCAACCATGTGAAGTTTCAGGCAGATCGGACATTGTGTGGTTGAGTTATAAGCCAAAACTCCTTCTGCCAGCAGGTGGCGCTATGACAGACTCAATATTGGCATGTATATGTGTTCAGGAGAGGACTTTCATCAACCTTGTAAAGTTTCAGGCAGATCGGACATTGTGTGGTTGAGTTATAATGACTTCCTGTTCCATGGCGAAGCGTTGAGGTTTGTAATGCCGCCACGGACACGCCCCTCTGCAAAAACTCTAGATCTTCACAAAATATCATCGCTAGAGCTTTCAGATAACACCACCCAATTTTGGTGCTGATACAATAAAATTTGTGGGAGGAGTTTGTTACAGTGTAAAACATGTCATTTCCTGTGGCCAGCAGGTGGTGCTATAACTCTGTCTGGATATACCGTTTGGTGCTTGGTTCCTAAATACTCAAACTACTGGAATTGAGTAGTTTTTCTCAGGAATTGTACTTTACTAAGTAGTTTTATAAACGTGTACTTTTACTTTCACTTGAGTGCATTTTTTTTACTGCAGTATCGGTACTTTTTACTCCACTACTTTTCTTCAACCTGCAGTCACTACTTTATTTTGTCTTGTCTATGGGGATTGTAAAAATCAGTCCTGTGACTCCTGTCCAATCAAATCACACTTAGAAGATAAATTGCATCATACTGAACTACATCAAGACATAGGTGCCTTATAATTGCAGAAAACTGTTTGGAAGCATTAAAAGTGTCCAGGAATATGTCCAAAATCTGTACACACATTGCCCCAGAGACTGTTTAGATGCAAGTCACTGATGATAAGATGACAGATGTTTACTGTATTGATGACGAAATGGCCTTAAACACCCAGCAGGCACAAGACATCAACATGACGTCAGATTGAAGTTGTACCCAATGTACCCCGATGTCAATGTTCAATGTCCAACCTTAAATCAACCAAATATAAATGTCTAATGATGTTACAGCTTGGCGGTGTGTGAATGTTACCACTTACCACGTCTTTCAGACGTTGGATTTTAGTTGCCATACCTGATGAATAAAAGTCAGTATTTGACGTCAATATGATGTTGGTCTAAAATGTTGGCTTGACGTTGGAACTTGGTTTACTTTCTAACACAACCTAAAATCAACCAAATATCAACATCATTTGATGTTATTGGACATCAAAATAATGTCCTTTGACACCGGCTAGACATTGAATTTTGGTCACCCGACAACACAACCTAAATCTAACTAAATATTAACATCTTATGATGTTGTGTGTCTGCTGGGCAATAACTAAATGCACTACAGAATGCAATACACATGTAAATGCATCAGCTTTTCACAGCGTAATACTCACTAATCAGAGAACTTTTGAAAGGTCTACTTTTTACTAATACTTTGAGTACAATTTACAACAGATAATTTTACTCTACTCATACTATATTTTTAGGCAAGTTATGGTACTTTTACTTAAGTAGGATTTTTCTGAAATATTTCCGGATCTTATCCAAGCCTTGGTTATATTATGGATTGATCACTTCAATGTTTTTTCATTCTGGTTTTCCTTGTGTTGTGCCAGAGTTGTGAAACTGTGTCAATCCGACTATGTACAATTCAATTTTAAGTGTAAAAATCTACTCTTACAATGACTGTGTCAGTAACATTTCAGAGCCCTACGGCAACTTCATCCACTGCATAGTTCTCTTTATTGATGCAACTTCTGTAGTTTTCATGAAAGCCTTAGAGCTGTCAAAACGCCTCATCTGATGGATTTTTGCTGCCAAATAAACACGAGTTTCACAATCTTCAAAGGGTAAGCACTTTTCATTTACATATAGTACCTACATTGCAACAATAGATAGTTGAAAAACCTGGAGAAGTTACATTTTGCTCTAGATTTTCCTTTTAAACATTCCCAAGTTCTTCAAGCTAACAAACAGCAAAAGCACACCTGGAGCCAATCAGGAATCAGGAATGTGTTTGACAAAGCCCTCAATCTGTTTCTTATGCTCGCTTACAGTGTGCACTTTTGACCGAGTTTATCTGGGTGGGTATAGTGAGCTCCTGGTCCATGCAAAGAGCTGTTTTTAAGCCTGATGTTTGTTCATGGTCCAAAATAACTCACTGTTACTGCTGAGGGTGGTTTTAATAAAGGCTCCATTCGATCCCAGTCGTTCTCCCACTCTCTTCGTTTTCGTGCTTTCTGAGTATCTTATTCCATTCACCTGGTTGAATCTGCCCTCCAGATGTCCCCACAATCCCTTTCATCTCTGTGGGAACCCATGTCAGGATGAAGTTATTTGTTTTAACATTTTCTGCCAGTGGAAAATATCCTGGCATGATACCGCCCTACCTTTTTGGTCTACTGAGAACAAGATGAAAAATATCATTTCCTGGATTCGAACAGTGTGAACACACAGCAATGAAGTTTACCCTCAGACTAGACCACATCATAGAACAAATAAGCACACGAGAACATGTTTTAAAGGTATAGTTCACCTCAAAAATGAAAAGACTCTTATTTAGTTTCATGCCAAACCTTAAAGTTTCCTTCTTGTGTAAAACACACACAAAAAAGATGTTAAGCAGAATGGCTATGCAGCCTAGAATAGGTTTACGACCATTTAAAAAAAAAATAAAAATAAATAAATAATAAAATATAAAATTAATCAATTTGTGTGCTACATGTTGCTTTTCTGCAATGGTTTTTGTTCAATGATTTGATCTTTCTAAACTAGGGTTGGGCAACGTCAACTAGTAGAGCATTGTACAATGTCTAATGTGAAACATTGTGATGGATGATTGAGGCTTCAGGGTGTGATGAAAGTATATACATGTACAGTTTAAGTCAGATTTATTATCTTCCCTTTGATTTTTTTCTCTCTGAAACAATTCCCAAATAGTATGTAACAGAGCAAGGAAATTATTCTGATAATATATATATATATATATATATATATATATATATATATATATATATATATATATATATATATATATTGAAAAAAGCCTTATTTGTTTTATTTTGGCTAGAAAAAGAGCAGTCTTTAGTTTTTAAATGCCATTTTAAGGTCAATATTATTAGCCCCTTTGAGGGGCTAATAATATTTTTTATATATTTATTTATTTATTTTTTTTTTTTTTCAATTGTCTACACAACCATCATTATACAATGCCTAATTTGTCCAGTTAACCTAATTAACCCAGTTAAGCCTTTAATTGTCACGTTAAGCTGAAAACTAGTGTCTTGAAAAATGTTAAGTAAAATATTATGTACTGTCATCATGGCAAAGATGAAATAAATCAATTATTAGAAATGAATCATAAAAACTATTATGTTTAGAAATGTGTTGAAAAAATATCTATTCTCCGTTAAACAGAAAGCGGGGAAAAAAAATAAGAGGGCTAATAATTCTGACTATATCCATTTTGTCTTTATCAACTCCATTCAACAAATATTTTTGAACATCGAAAATAGAGTAAATATTTTCTCCAGCTTACAATAAATTTAAGATTTGCCTATCACCCGCCTCCAAAACCTGTGAGTAAACATGTAATTATTTTTAAAAAAAAACACACTGACTGCTTGTTTCCTCAAATTTGTAATTTAATGTGTTCCCTGTTGGATATAAATAATATTATACATATAAGTATAAATCATATAAATATTCCGTTTGTTGAAAAGACAATGATGAGCACATGCTTTTCAAAATGATTATTACACTCAATACATTTCTTTGCTGCTTGTTTTAAACTACTTATTTAAATGAATCAACACAATTATTTAGGGTTTTTTGTAAAAAAAAAAATTATGTTCAGTCTACTTACATTTCTAAAATCAAGAAAGTTAACTTAACTAATCGATTAGTGTTGGGACAACATGAGGAAATTATGTAGAACCCTGCAAAAAAAATAAATAAATAAATAAAAATAAATACTGCTTGTTCAAACCATGTATTAAAATAAACTGAAACAATACAATTCTTTTTGGGGATAACCTAATTATTTTATGTTCAATCCACTTAAATTAGTTAAGTGTACTTAATTGGTTTGTGTTGGGACAACATGAATGAATTGTGTGGAATCCTGTATTTATTTACAGTGTACTGTACCTGTGCTTGTGTTAGGTCTGGCAATCTTTATTAAAAAAAAAAAAAAAAAAAAAGTAAATAAATAAAATAAGATTACAAACTGTTCTTAAATATTATAAATCTGTTTATTTTTTCAACATATTTCTAAACATAATAGTTTTAATAACTCATTTTAATAGCTGATTTATTTTATCTTTGCCATGATGAGAATAAATAATATTTGACTAGATATTTTTCAAGACACTTCTATACAGCTTAAAGTGACATTTAAAAGCTTGACTAGGTTAATTAGGTTAACTAGGCAGGTTAAAGTAATTGGGCAGTAGTCATTAATTAGTTGTAAAAGGTAGTAAAAAGTTATTGTATAATGATGGTTTGTTCTGTAGACTATCGAAAAAAAAGCATTAGCTATAAATTTAAAGCTTAAAGGGGCTAATAATTTTAATCTAAAAATAACTTTTAAAACTGCTTTTCTAGCTGAAAAACAAAAACAAATAAGACTTCCCCCAGAAGAAAAAAAATATTATCAGACAAACTGTCAAATCTTCCTTGCTCTGTTAAACTTCATTTGGCAAATATTTTAAAAAGAAAAAAAATCAAAGGGGGTATAATATTCTGATTTCAACTGTATATATTGTGCTTGTTGTAAATGAACCTTTATGCAAGTTTGTTAAAACCCTATGTAAGCTTGTGCTGTAAGTAAAGTTGTATTTACTGACAGGCAGAATTAGTTAATTACTTCAGAAGACAATAACTTCATTTGCGCTTTGAAATTTTAAACTATGTAGACTTTTTACGTTTACAAGCAGCTACATTTCACCCTACATAAGAGGGAATGCATGAAAAAAAAAACAGCATAATTATCAATTTAATGGCTAAGCAGTAAATTATTAATAAAGGAGGTCTTTTCACTGCACAAAGCTATCACATGTTTTTAGAAGACATTCGAAAAACTTTCTGGAACTTCTGTTTAGCATTCACCTTTGCTGAATGGAGAAGAGCAGTATATGAACCTTCTGGCTAAACGTCTCAGTTTGCATCCTACAGCTTTGGATCGACATGAAAGTGACTAAATAATGATAAAGAATTTCAGATCAGCTTAATTATGTTGACTCGAATTTTGAAGCCAGCATGCATCATCTCTGTCCTTAATGCCATGTTTCCTTTTAAGAGACCAAAATGGCGAAGAGATGGAGCAGCACGGACGACTCTCTCGGCCGGGAATAAACACGATGGACTTTCAAGTCCTTCTCTTTCATCGCTCATGAAGGTGTAGGATGACATTTACAGCCCAGATACACCATTTAACTGGCAGTGCTTTACTTTGGACTTGTTCTATGTGTGTGCGTGTGTGTGTTTCTACATCCATTTAGGCAACGTGTCAGTGCAGCCTGTCTGTGTTTCCTTTACCTTCGCTGAAAGATGGCATCATCAGATATAGGCCTTTCTCTCTCTCTCTCTCTCTCTCTCACACACACACACATATACACACATCATCAAAGATATCTTAGAGGCGGGGAAATCTCTTGGGAAAACTTTTCATGCATGGTCATGTCACTATTTAGAGCTGAAACTCACTAAATACACAAATCATCATCTAACTGATGGCAGACAGCATGAAATATTAAAGAGAGAGAGAGAGAAAGAGAGTGTGTGTGTGCGTATGTTGCAACGTATGATACTAATTTGATACTTTAATGTAATCATTTAAAAGCGATGGCTTTGGTCTATTTAAAATTCTAAACTCTGTCTTTTGAGGGCTGGAGGGTCTAATGAATATTTAAAGACTATTTTGACTTGAGTGTTTTTCCACTGTTTTCAACTGGAAAGAAAGCTAGAAGTGTAGAAACGCCAGCTGCTGTCTGGATACCAAATGAACAGCACCGGCAGCCGTTTTCTTCCTCAGACCCTTAAAATTATTTCTTTTGAAGTGCCCTTCATATTCTCCAAAAGGATTTATTGCACTTACTCAACTGAGAAAGGAAGTGTGTTATTCTCTAAAGTTTAATTGTGTTGTTCGCCCATCTATAATTGTTCAACAATTAGAACAAATGACTGCTTTGAAGATGTTTATACTCTATATTATAGGAGAGCAAATGTTTTTGCTGTTTTTTTTTTCTTCAGTGTCTTCTGAAGCTTGACTTTTATATTATTAATACATGATTATTTATTCAGCAAAGGAAAACAGCAGTAAAATATGATATATGAATAACAGTTAAATGATTTTGCAATACATTCGACTTCTTGGTCAATTGGTCAAAAAAATTGGAAAAATTGGTCAAATTTGTAACTAAAAATTCAAAAATCAAAAATAAAAAGTATTATTATCTGTTAAATATATATGTTAAATAATTTTTTTAATGTTTGAATAAAATTAACAATAATAATAATAATAATAATAATAATAATAATAATAATAATAATAATAATTCTTTACTTTTGTATGGCACTTTTCCGGACACTCAAATCGATTTACACATTTTTTTTTTATTTTGAGGGGGATCTCATCATACACCACCAGTGTGCAGCATCCACCTGGATGGCAGCCATATTGCACCAGACTGCACACAAAGCACCAGCTGACTGGTGGATAGGAGACCAAATTTGGCCAGGATGCAGGGGTTAAACCCTTACTCTCTTTCTGGGAGTTTTAACAACCACATAGAATCAGGACTTCAGTTTAACATCTCATCCGAAAGACGGTGCTCACTGTGCGGTATAGAGTCCCCATCATTATACTGGGGCATTAGAACCCACACAGACTGCAGGTTGAGTGCCCCCTGCTGGTCTGACTAACACCACTTCCAGCAGCAATGCAGGCTTCCCATGTGGTCTTCTATCCTGGTACTGACCGGGTACAGCCCTGCTTAGCTTCAGAAGTCGACCATATAAGATTTGTAGAGAGCTGGCTGCCCAATATACTAAATACTAAGGGCCGGAACAGTGGGCTTGATTTGCACACTGTGCAATGACTGACTTACAAGATTTTAAAAGAGCCTAGAATTAAAATATCCCTTTACGTGCACAGTGCAGTGTACCTAAGGACGTGGGCAATATACTGACACTAAGGAGAAAAAAAAAACTGTTGAATAAAGTCACTATTTCTGGGTTAAGGGTGCACAAAAGTGAAACATGAAATGCATGTGATCTGTTTTCAGATTGTTTTTTGGTATTTTATCTAGAACTTTGGGGCAGCATGGCTCAGTGGTTAGCACTGTCGCCTCACACCAAGAAGTTTGCTGGTTCGAGTCCTGAATGGACCAGCTGGCATTTCTGTGTGGAGTTTGCATGTTCTCCCATGTTAGCGTGGGTTTCCTCTGAGTGCTCCGGTTTTACCCACAGTCCAAAGACATGTGGTATATGTGAATTGAATAAACTAAATTGGCTTTAGTGTATAGTGGGTGTTTCCCAGTACTGGGTTGCAGCTGAAAGGACATGCGCTGCTTTAAATATATGCTAGAATAATTATCAATTCATTCCACTGTGGCAACTTCTGAAATAGAGATTAAGCCGAAGGAAAATGAATGATGCTCTCATATTTAATTTTAAACATTTTAATTGTTTTTCTAAAGTTGAACAGAAGTCTCAGGGGTTTGGAATGCCATGAGGGCGAGGAATTATTATTATTACTTTTTTTTTTTTTTTTGGTGAACTAAGACTTTAACAATGTAATAATAAAAACATTAAAACTAGCCAGCTGTCAAAAAAAGAAAAATTATGAATATTTTGCATTTTGAAACCTGAAAAAGCAACTTTGACAGAATTATATATATATTTTCTTTTTCTTTTTTTTTCTTTTTAACTTTTTATAATAAAGTTGTATTTGTTAATGTTAGTTAATGCATTTACTAACATGAACAATCAACGAACAAAACATTTATTACAGTATTTGTTCATGTTAGTTAATGAAAATACAGTTGTTCATTGTTAGTTTAACTCACGACACATTAACTAATGTTAACAAGCATGCATTTGGATGTTAATAACTCATTAGTAAATGTTGAACTATTATTAATAAATGCTGTACAATTATTATTCCTAATGAATTCATGTTAGTAAAAATATTAACTAATGAACCCTTATTTTAAAGAGAGACCCATTTTTGGTAATACTTTAGTTTAGGTTACAATTCATGCCTTTAACTACTGGCTTAATACCTTCTTGTTATTATGTTATTAACTGTTCACAAGTAGTTATAAAGTATAATCCTATTCTGCCCATCTAATCCTATCCTAAACCTTAACCTAACTTCTACCTTACTAACTATTAATAAACAGCCAATAAGTAGTTTATTAAGCTGGTAGTGTTAGTTAATGGTTTGTTAATAGCATGAATTGTGACCTAAACTAAGGCTAACCCATTTTTCTTATATTTTTTTTTTCTGTTGCCATTTTTCGCTGTACTCTTTATGTGCTTGTTCATTAACTATTACCAGCACCTCAACACTTAGTCAAAATTTAATAATTCTTTGCTAATTTTATGAATAAAATAAAAGAAAACTACAAGTTTTTTGTTAAGACAGGACTCCTGATTCGGTAGTTGCCTAGCAACTTAAAATAAAAATAAAATAACAGTGCACTTATGTTCTTTTTAAGTGAAGTAAATGAAAAAGTAAAGAAAACAAAGTGTGTTGTGCATTGTGTTTAAAAAAAAAAAAAAAAAAAAACTGGAAAAAATGTGCTCTGTGTTATCTGGCAATAAGAATTCAGCCTTTGACCATAGTAAATGGTTATAAACATCCATTGACTCTCTGTGGTAACTATGCCTAACCTCACATTTCTATTGATGCCCTGGTCTATTATTCAGTATAATATGTTTGGTCTTGTGACCCTCAACTCAATGTACCTTCAGTCTTCAGTTTTAAATAAAAATACTTAGTTCAGAAAATGGAATCTGCAGTTAAAAAATAAACAAGCAAACAAACCTACTACCTTATTATTGTTACACTCCAACAAATGTGAACAAAGATGAACTGAAGCGCATAGTTATTCCATCTAACAAATGCGAATGTCGATGTTCTCCGTTCTCAGCACAAAAGAGAGATTGACCTTCCTCTAGTGCGATGGCTGAGGCGATAGTTTTGTGCTCTTCCTGACAATTCAGCAGGGCTTTCATACATAATGCAGTGGATGGCATCCTCTGGCAACACTGCAGCTGGTCATGGCCACTGTCTTTAATAAATATCTGTGACAACAGACAGACAGAAGGAGAAGCATTATAACCAACAACGAGCTAATGTCTCCACTGCGGATGCATTATTCAGCTGCAGAATAGATGGTCTCTCACTGCATTTTTCATGCTCTTCTATTCTCTACCTTTCTTATTTTTTTCCCCCTGCGCTTTCAAACACTTTTTTTTTTCCTATTCTCTCTGGCTCTGGATGTGTGTCTGTGTGTGTGTTTTCAGTTGGTCTCGTCGGGGCCTGGAGGTGTGATCGTGTGTGTGTATCACTGCACAGATTTTCCGATGTTGTGTTTATTCGCAGGCATCGCGTCTGTCTGAAGAGATGCGGCTTCACATGGGGCAAACCGAAAAAAAAAAATAGAAATCAGCACTTCAGAGATCTGAACAGAGGCGACTTGCAGGGCCTTAAGAAAAAAGAAATAAATCATGTGTAAAAAGAAAAGGGCTCCTTGCCATTAAGATATTCTTTAGTAACAGATGCAAACATATTCATAGAAAATATCTAGCGGCATTATCTTGTTTGGAGTGGAAACTATTGCATATATGTCGCATATTATTACCCAAGCAGTTCAATTTTAGGACACAGCAGTAAGTTGAGGTTGTGCTTAAATCTGAGGTTGTGTTATTAAAGCCAAACTACTTATTTATAGTGAGCTGAAACATAACAATTCTTCAGTATTTTCCATGGTCAATTTAACAGTTTTATGTTCAATTCTCCTAAATGTATAAAGATTATATATATATATATATATATATATATATATATATATATATATATATATATATATATATATATATATATATATGTGTGTGTGTGTGTGTGTGTGTGTGTGTGTGTGTATAAAATAGGATAAAAATGTTAACTCTATTTCTTTATTGTTACATATTTTTACATATAAAATGCAAACATGTATTGTATTGTGTTATTGACCTGTGTGGCAGTAAAAAACACAGCTTGATAAATTATTCCTTGTGAGAGAATGTATTGTATATATGTAGATATGGTACAAATTGTTGCTAGTTGCTAAAATCTATTACAAGTTTTGAAAGAAAACTTATGAGTGACCTTTTACAGAATAATTGGTAGCCATAAGTATTCAGCCTTTGACCATACAGTACAGTACATGGCCTTTAATAACCTCAGTAACCATCCATTAACTGTCTATGACTAACCTCACTTTACTATTGATGCGCTGGTCTTTTATACAGTATATGTTTAGACTGTCAAGTGACCCTCAACATCGGCCTCAGTGAATAGTTTATATGCACTCAATGGACATACAGTGTTTTACTCTAAAATAAACATTTATTTCATGTCTTCCAACTGAAGTATCTTGAGCTTTTGGTTCTTTAAGTTTAACATTTTTAGAGGCGAAACATTCATGGAAAAATGTTTTTATTCTCAAGAATTTTCTCAGCATGCAGCCATTTGCCTTAAAATCCATTTTGGCCAAACTAAGATTTTGTTTGCATTTTTTAGTTTATATAATGAACTGATTAAATAATTGTGTGTGTTTTATATTATCCCTTTCAAATATTATTAAATAATTGTTAAAAACAAAACAATGTTTTTATTGCTTTGGGTGTGTACATTTTCAGTCATTAGAGTTATACTGCTTTGTGCTCCATATAAGTTTTGCTCACTTAAAAATAAACGAGGACTACACAATTCTTTCAAAAACATTTTGTTTTGCTGTTATGTATATTGAGATATGTATACCTCAACCAGAATATTTAAATATGAAAGATTTCTTACATTTTGATCGTCTGAGATGATCAAGTCTTTTTTTATCCAGTGCATCTGCATAAAATATAATAGATTATATGCAAACAGTTTTATGGAAAAGTTTGGCCACCCCTGATAATTTTCATAATTGGAAGCCATTGGCTGCTGGCCTTTTAAATCAATAATTTCATTTTTATATATTTTATACCCAAGGAAAAAAGCTATATTTCAGTTCTGACATAACACTTATTTAATCAACAGGTACAATACAATTTAAGTCTTAACAAGAACAAACAGGTGCAAAAAATTGGGCACCCCAACAGAATAATGACATCAATCTTTTGTACTGCCGCCGTTTGCTGAAATAACAGCCGGACAAGTGCGTGAATTCTTGCTGAAGGCATTTTGGACCCTTCTTTCTTGCAATTTTTTTTCAGTTCAGTCAGGTTTGATGGGTGCCGAGTGTGAACGGCCCTCAAATCAATCCATAGATTTTCTATGATGTTCAAGTTTGGGGACTGGGATGGCCATTCTAAAACATCATATCATGTCTGAGCATTAATTCCTGGGTAGATCTGGAACTGTGCTGTTATTTGCAATAGTATCTTTTAATCTTTAATAAACTATCCAATCCTGTGATGTGATTATTGCAGAAACACGTTGCGATATTGCTGCTCAAAATATATATTGTTCAGCCCTTATATGAACTGGGAAAGGATATTGATGTGCTTTTGTACCTTATACTGTATATACTGTAACAATTGCTTGCAAAAAAAAAAAAAAAAAAAAAACTTTTTAGTTAATAGAGTGAAACCATACTACATGTAAAGAAGGATTTTGCTTCAAAAAGATTCTGAAAAGGAATTTTGGTTTTACAACGGACACTGTCAACTGAGTTTTTTATTTATCTTTTTTGTAAAATTAAAATTAATATCAAATACTAAATTTGTTTCCAAAAGCCAAATGGACTTACCTTTGTTTTACTACAGTTTTGTTCAGCAGTATAATAATAATAATAATAATGTTATTATTGTTATATTATATATATATATATATATATATATATATATATATATATATATATATATATATATATATATATATATATATATAACAATTATATATTATATATATATATATATATATATTATTATTATTATTATTATTATTATTATTATTATTATTATTATTATCATATTTTTAATATATTAAATATGTGTAACTTTTCATTCATTAAAGTGAAAATAGAAAACATGTAGAGCAGGTTTAATGTCTAGCAGGTTTAATGTCTAGCAGGTCTAAACGGTTTTAAATAATATTATATCCTGTTCTCTGAATGTTTTTTAATGAGTAAACATGGCCTGAGGATGGATAGACTTGTTTGTTTTTGATGTTAATTTTGAAATACTACTAAATGCTTGCTTTGTTTAACCACTGTTTAACTTTTTTTTTTTTCAATCATTAAATGAACACAAACTGCATCTAGAGCAGGTTTGTTTTTCCAGATCAATTTTGATGAGCTGACACATACTTTTTACACAGAGATTTGATGTACGTTTCTGAAATATTACTATCGTCTTTCTGTAAAAAGTCACGTTTTTGAAAAAAAGATTTTATTTATTTTTTTGCTGTTCGTTTGAGTTGTTTAAAGCTGATGCTGAAAATCAGTTTTGACAAGTGAATATAGAGTTACCAATCCTTTGGCTGGAAACTTTATTGCAAATCACAACATCTTGCATGGTTTACATCAAAATAAAAGAAAAAAGAATAAAACAATAACATGGCACTGTTTTACAAAACATAAACATTGTGAGGAAATCCAATCAAAGCCATACGCATGCTATATAAAACATTCTCTATAATAAGATCATAGAGTGTGAAGACTTCTAGCGACATTTACTTCGGTGGAAAATGTGATGTCTTTCAAGGACACCTGAAGTTTTGTTATTTTTATTCTCTCTTTATGAACTCCATGTGGTGCATATGCACAGTTTTCCTAGTGTTAAAGCACCAAAACAAAAACATAAGTGTCATAAAAACACAAATATGACAGATGCAGTTTTACAGAGTGTGTCTCATCCTATACAAAGCACCTGAAAGCCAATATAATACTGTAAGTGACACAGTGATCTACATTCCATGCAATTACGCTGCATAAAAATGACAGTTTTTATAGTTTAATGTAAATATTTATGAATTATGCGTTTGGCAGGTATGTTAACTTTTGGTATCCTTTGACTTTAACCGGATTAGCCAAAATATTGTTTGTACGTAGCTCATTTGCATAAGGCTGCTGCGTTTCGAAACGTCGTCAGTTCCTGCAAATTAAAGTGTCACTAAAGCGCTTCTCACATTTCCAGGCTGCGTTTAAGAGCTTTTGTTTAAGGTTTGACAGTGAAGTACGCTTAAAAGAAAGAAAACGGTAATTTCTTTACGCATGAAAACACACTGGCGCACACACCGGGACCGATGCACGTCTATTTTATTTTCATTTATGATGTTGTTGGAAATGGTTCTGGCGTCTTTTCTAAGTGCAGGGCGAGCTTTGAGTGCTTTGATTAAGGTTTGACAGTGTGATATTCTTTTGATTATGTCGACAGCATGAAGGGGTTTATTCTCCCTCCAGAGATGAAAATTAACTGTCAGCGTCCAACAGAAGCACTTTGAAAGGATTGTGCAGAAAAGTAGTCGCTTCTATTTCCTTCCGGCTCATTAAAATAAAAAGGAAGAGATGCTGAAGAGATTGTTGTATGTTTATGTTTGTGGAATCAGCAAGTTTTCTTTTGATGGGTTGATTTGGACAGTAAACACAGTAAGCACATCTATTTATTCACCATGCCATATATTTCTGTGAGATGAAAATCTATGAATCGCTGCAAAAATATAAACAAAAATAGAATAATGGAGAGGTTATCATTTTCTGACAAATATTAACTTCAAATGTACTCATAAATGTTGTAGGGTTCCAACAACAGAATCCGCTAAATGGTCGAAGATTAAAAGCGTGTAAGCCTTTTCTAGCTCTTCTGAAAGGAGTTCTGTTATTTATTAGAATTTCTTTATATTTGTTTCCAGCTACAAGTTTATTCTGAAGCCAATTTTAAGTGACCATCAAACTTAGACTGCATTTCTAATTGGGAATAGATCACATTTTTGCTTTATGAATCAATTTAGAGTTTTGATTTACAGTTGAAGTCAGAATTATTAGCCTCCCTGCATATTTTTCCCCCAATTGTTTAACGGAGAGAAAAAAAAATTCAGCACATTTCTAAACATAATAGTTTCAATAAATCATTTCTAATAACTGATTTGTTTTATCTTTGCCATGATGACAGTAAATAATATTTTACTAGATATTTTCAAGACACTTCTATACAGCTTAAAGTGACATTTAAAGGCTTAACTAGGGGTATTAGGTTAACTAGGAAGGTTAGGGTAATTAGGCAATTTATTGTATAACGATGGTTTGTGGTAGATGGGATGTCTGTAGATTATCAAGAAAAAAAAATATCTTAAAGAGGCTAATAATTTTGTCCTTAAAATGGTGTTTTAAAAAAAAATAAAAACTGCTTTAATTCTAGCTGTAAAAAAATAGACTTTTCAAGAAGAAAAAATATTATCACACATACTATGAAAATGTCCTTGCTCTGTTAAAAATAATTTGGGAAATATTTAAAGAAGAGAAAAAAATCAAAGAGGGGCTAATAATTGTCACGTTAACTGTATGTCTGATTCCATACTCTTCAAATAAACTGCATGTTCATTAGGGTCCAAACTTCGTTTAGAGTTCCATGTCTTGGGTTTGCTTGTGTTCTCACAAACCCTATATTGACATTCTGAAGTTAGTCAGAGGATGCAGGGTTAACTACTTTTACTCTTAGTCCAGTTGCTTTCTGCTCACTAATACTAAACGTGTAGTTAATTTAGCCATACATCTTTAATATCAGTGACTAAAAATAAATTGAAAGGTCTTCATGCTACTGTGCCTCGTGCCTTGTACAATCAAATGAGCCTAACTTCTATAAAATCATGTACACAGCAAATAGGGAGTGCAGACTCCACATAATCTACTAAATAATTATTTTAGAATGAATCAAAACTTAACACTTCATTTTCCAGATAAAAGTGTATCATGTCAGTTATGAATCAAACTATAAATGCCAGTTCAGAAATAAATGCACAACATTAATTATTCAAAGATAAATCTAAAAGTATAGATGAATAATTACGTCCAAATTCTTTTGTTGAAGTTAACCAATGACTTAAAGATTTACTTATCTGTATGTGATTAGATCAAAAGTTCCTGATCAACATCTGTTCGTTTGACAGGTGTTGACAGGTTCGTTTTAGAAATGTAAAAATAGTACTTTACACATATCGTGAATAAATGTCTTTGAGGAAAAACATCACAGTGCATGATTCTAAGATTTTCTATAACAAATTTTCTCAAAGGACAAATCCCAAAGAAGGTCCACACTTTATTTAATGAATCACAGGAGAAAAAAAAGACTTTGAGCCTTCATCGGTGTAATGATTCTTTAACTCTTGCTGCTTATATATTTAGTTATTTCAGGTGTTCAGAGTCGGTTGAGTAACTGGTCTCGTTGATCTCATTGGATTCAAAATAAAGTGTAATGCTTCAGGAATAAAAATAATAATAATATTAATTGGATTTGCATTGTAAACATTAATTCAAAGTTAATCTCTTTAACTCCACTTTAATCATATGACCAAATAAATTTGCCAGCATTCATCATGCTGTTTTTAGCATTTTCATCTGCAGTGCATGTGATGTATGAATGCACTCGGCTCAGCCTGTGTGTGCCTGACACTCCATGTGTGATCTCACACACCTGAGATCAACCTCAACACTGCTGCCTGCTTCTCGAGACATGGAGAAGTAAATAGTGTGATGTATCGCTTTCACATCTGCTGGCTGGAGGATTCATTCTCGCTGGTGAATCGCAGCTTGCATGGAGCTCAGAGCATGTAAATGAGACATCACAATGCCGCTTACCAGGAGAAAGCTGTCAGCAGTGATTACCAATCACCTTGAAATGATAATTATCTTCCATTTGCTGGGTGTTATTCGTAAGCAAGATAGACAGGTCAGGGCTCAGAATGGATGTTCAGGACTTCTCTCCTTATTCAATATTTACCTGGTCATTAGAGATAGCTGGAGAGAATCGCAGCGCTTTGCTTTGATTTAGCCCGTTAGCATGCGAGACGCTGATTGAACAGGACAATCAAACTCGACTGGTGCCATTGCGAAGTTTTACTGTGATGAGCAATGCTCTTTGATCCCTTTGACAAGGAGATGCTCTCTTCCTAAACCTGGCGAGATGCCTACAGCATGTATGCTGCATCATAAGGCATCATTTTTGCATTACTGGCATGTTTTTCAAAAGATAGACTAACTTTATTTTAATAATGATAACTTAAAGGTTTGGTTTACTCAACGTTTATGATTATTTACTCGTTTCAATCCAAAACTGAATTAATGATAATAAAATTTGAATGGTTCAGTCAGTTTTATGGTTTCCACAAAAAAAAAAAAAAAAAAAAAAAAATTAAGTTGCACAATTGTTTTAAACATGTTAAATCATCTTTACCCATTTAGTACTTTTGTTTGTTTTAAAGCAGCCTAACATAGACAACGAACAGGGATGAAAAAAAGCCATAAGCAGGCGAGTTGTAGAGGAATACTGGTGTAGTTCTAGTTAAAGTGATTCAGTTCAGTTTAATACAAATGCAGACTAGCCGATAGAATCAATGCAGATTCTCATCTATCAGTCTTGTGCTCTTGGCTTATCAATGACCAATACAACCATCTGCTCTGGATATGAATTAGATCCAAAATGATCTGAACCTCGGAATAAGGAGAAACAGACAAAATACTGTAGAGTCCATTCAAATTACGGAATCTTTTGGGGAAGTGTTCCCTTATCCACTTGGCTCCATTAATGTAGCTTATTAATCCTTAAGTGGATTGGGATTTCAGAAATCGTGGTCATAGTTTGGTTTTCAGGTTCCCCTACAGGCTGATATGTATATAACAGGGCTATTCAATTAGTTTGTCACAGGAGCCGGTTCATGAAAAGAATCCCGAACAAAGGGCCGGAGAGATATGATTTGCTATATAAGTAATAACAAAACTGCATATAAGAGTCCATAGAGTCCATATGCTGTATTTTTCCTCCTTAAGACACCCACGTTGGGTTTGTCTACATTAAAATGTGAAAATGTTGTATTTTGAAACATAATATCAGTGCAGTGTACAATAGACTTTTTCTTTTATCCAAACAATTTCAAATGTTGTATTTCAGAGCACAACAAAAGCAGTGCATTGCTGAAGTAGGCCTGTTCTACATTCAAACACATTCATATGTTATTTTTCAAAATGCATTACAACTAGGGATGCAACAATTATAGATTTTGGTTGTACGTTTATATAGTCTAAAGAATAATCATGGGTTTACGGTTATCACGTCTAATGTAAATTAAAGCTTTATATGAGGTAAGCAGCTATTTAGATTAACTGTTTTTGCCATCTGCATTCATACATATGTAATCATTTTAATAATAATTTGTCTAACATATCTTTTTTTTACATAGCACTGAACGCACAACTCTCACTGTGAGATGTTTTCTACTGTGTGCGCCCGGAAAGACGCAATCACGTTGCATATTGTCATATATTCTTACATTAGAAATAACAAACTGGCAAGCGGAAAAGACGTGATATGGGAAGGGCCGCTGCTATAGTTAATCCTGTGTGCGTGCGTGCGAATTAGCCTCAGTGTACATACTTGGAACTTTAAACTAGCGCACAGTTGGCAACTTGGCATAACTTGGTTGGTAATCTTTGTCCGCGTGGCACCTCTACGTGGCGGGGTTTGCCCCGCCTCCCGTCCAAAGCCTGTAGGTTGTCTGCCTCCCTCGGAGCCAGAGCTTATAAGGCTGCGGGCCAGGCTGCTTCTGCTTTGCACGCGATGGCCACCTACCAGCGCTACCAAGCGCAGGCGCTGGCCGAGCTGCACGAGGGCGGGTCCAACCCAAGCTTATTACATAAGCTGCGCACCGTGACCGGCTATGCTCTTTGGACTACTAAGTCCGCCGCGTGTGCGCTGGGGAGGACGATGTCCTCCACACTAGTGGTTCAGGAACGCCACCTCTGGCTAAACCTGGCCGATATGCGCGATGTTGACAAAGTTTGCTTTCTTGACTCGCCCATATCCCAGGCTGGCCTGTTTGGTGACACCGTCGGTGAATTCACCCAGGAATTCAAGGCGGTAAAAGAGCAGTCGGATGCGATGGGCAATGTCATCTATTGGCGTGGCCGTAAGCCCGCTCCGCCCGCCGAGCCATCCACCTCCGCTGCTCCTCGCCGAGGGCGCCCGCCAACGAGTGCTGCCCCGCCTGCGCCTCCGGCCAAGCGGGCGCGGCGTGCACCTTGAAAGTAGGCAGCCCCCCCCTGCCCAGGGCGCCGTTAAGTCCGGCAAACGGACCGCGAAGCGTCCCTGAGACAGGCCATCCGGAGAAGAGGAAACTTGCTCTTTCCCCCGCTGGAGGGCGGGGCCCCGATTACAACGGTACTTTTCAGTGCCACCAAAACATCAATCAAAGAGCACTTTTCCCCTTCCCCGGATGTGACAGCACGAATTCTGCCTGTCCGGGACGCGCTGCCTTCCGGCTCGCAGATTCTACGTGCTTCGCCAGTGGTTCACAAGCCCTGGGGGGACGGTCTTCCTTCCCTTAGCCCTCCAGCCCCCTCTCCGGAGTCAGGGTGCGGAGCCAGAGCGAATCGCTCTCCTCCAGCTCTTCCGCGGGACCCTCGTGCTTCCCGGATCAGCACACCCACTCCGCGCTGCCCCACCGCTGGTACGTCAGCGATTGTAGCGATGACTCCATTAGCGAGGGCTCTGCCTGTCTGGTTAGCGTGGGCCAGCCCCTCGCGGTGGCTCATACGCACAATCAGACTCGGTTACGCGATTCAGTATTTCCATGTCTCCATTCTTCCACGCCACCGCCAATTTCGCGGTTTGCGTTCGAGGGTCGAGCGTGGCAGTACAAGGTCCTCCCCTTCGGGCTCTCTCTGTCTCCGCGGGTCTTCACCAAACTCGCGGAGGGTGCCTTAGCGCCCCTTCGGCTCGCGGGCATCCGCATACTCGATTATCTCGACGACTGGCTGATTTTAGCCCACTCGCGGGAGCAATTGATTGTGCACAGGGACAAGGTGCTTCGGCATCTCCGCCTACTGGGGTTTCAGGTCAACCGAGAAAAGAGCAAACTCGCCCCCGTGCAGAGGATCTCTTTTCTCGGGATGGAGCTGGACTCGATCAACATGGTAGCGCACCTCTCCGAGGAACGCGCTCGCCTGTTGCTGAACTGTCTGAGGGAGCTCAACAGCAATATAGTGGTCCCACTGAAGTTCTTTCAGAGGCTCCTGGGGCATATGGCATCCGCAGCCGCCGTCACGCAGCTCGGATTGCTCCATATGAGACCAATTCAGCACTGGCTTCACGATCGGGTCCCAAGACGCGCATGGCACGCGTGCACACACCGGGTCTCTGTTACTGCGCTGTGTCGCCGCACCCTCAGCCCTTGGAATGACCCCTCGTTCCTACAGGCCAGTGTGCCTCTAGGACAGGCGTCCAGCCATGTTGTTGTTTCAACAGATGCTTCCAACACGGGTTGGGGGGCCGTGGGTCACGGGCATGCGGCTGCAGGCCTGTGGAAAGGCACCCAGTTGCATTGGCAACTTGTTGCATCGCCTAGAGCTGTTGGCAGTGTTCCTCGCTCTCCATCGCTTTTTACAGGTGCTGGAGCGGCAACACGTGCTGGTCAGGACAGACAGTACGGCGGCGTAAATCAACCGCATGGGGGGTATGCGCTCTCGCCGCATGTCTCAGCTCGCCCGCCGTCTGCTCCTCTGGAGTCACCTGCGGCTGAAATCGCTGCTCGTTATTCACGTTCCAGGCACGCTCAATCGTGCAGCCGATGCGCTCTCATCACAGCTGTTACGCCCTGGAGAATGGAGACTCCACCCCGAGTCTGTTCAGCTGATATGGGCGCGATTCGGGGAGGCCCAGATCGATCTGTTTGCTTCCCCCGAGAACGCTCATTGCCAGTTGTTTTTTTCCCTGACCGAGGGCTCTCTCGGCACGGATGCACTGGCCCACAGCTGGCCTCAGGACATGCGCAAGTATGCGTTTCCCCCAGTGAGCCTGCTTGCGCAGTTACTGTGCAAGGTCAGGGAGGACGCGGAACAGGTTCTGCTAGTTGCGCCCCTTTGGCCCAACCAGACCTGGATATCAGAGCTCTCACTCCTCGCGATGGCCCTCCCCTGGCGGATCCCTTTGAGAGAGGACCTACTCTCTCAGGGACAGGGCACCATCTGACACCCTCGCCCCGATCTTTGGAACCTCCACGTGTGGTCCTTAGACGCAAGGAAGACTTAGGTAACCTACCGACTGCGGTGGTTAATACCATCACTCAGGCTAGAGCCCCCTCCAAGAGGCGCGCCTACGCCCTGAAGTGGAGTCTATTCACTGAATGGTGCGTCTCTCGTAGAGAAGACCCCCGAAACTGCCAGATTAATGTTGTGCTCTCTTTCCTTCAAGAGAATTTGGACAGCAGGCTGTCGCCCTCCACTCTCACTCGACACCCAATACATTTGCAAGTTTTTACAATCTGCGAGTGGAGCCGGTTTCCTCAAGGTAATTAGGTAGGTGCGCCTTTTATCTGTCAGTAAAGTTTCCCGTCAGGTGAGCCCTGCAGATTCCTCCGTGGCCCCCAGCACTGACTCAGCGGAGGAGTCACTTGCTGGCCCACTACGTTGTAGGTCTGCACGCTGGTCAGCCCGCGTTTTGGGTATAGGTGCCTGCTATGCATGATCCCCACTAGGCGATCCCATATGCTTATTCTGCCACGGTTAAGTCCCCCCCCCTGGGCGGACCCGTGTCTTCCCTCTCCGCTAACCACTCTTTGCTATGCGTACTCCCCCTTTTTTAGGGCTAGTCCATATGTAAATTCTGCCATCTATCCCCCCTTGCGTAACAGATGGCCTCCGCAGCGTCCTCCCTATCGGGATTGCACGCTTCCCAACGTACTGTCGTATTTTCCTAGAATTATCTAGATGCTCACGACTTCCCAAAAAATATACCTAAATCCGTAAGACTTCTGTTGAAGTAGGATAAATTAGGGCCAGGGACACGTTGGAGGACTGCGCCTCCCTTGCGTCACGCTTGCTTGACTATCCCCTCATCGGGGGCGTTGGTAAGCTGCAGTCATTATGGCGCTTTCCATACTTCTCCCATTCGTGGATTTCAATCAATCCACTCTATGGCACTGAAGTTCCCCAACCGAAGGTTCGAGGTTACAGAAGTAACCCTTCGTTCCCCGAGGAGGGGAACGGAAGTGCCATACTCCGTCGCCATAATGACTGTCCCTTAGCTGTTTGAAAGTCTCTTCAGCTTAAAAGGATGCCGTTTGCTCGCTTCAGGTGTGCTTATATGCTGGGATAATTGGCGATGCAGCACACCTGCGCAAGCTTACGCTGCCAATTCATTTTCATTCATTGGCCCGTTCAATACTCTCCAGACAAGCGGCTTCTGATCCGAATCCTCCCCATTCGTGGATTTCAATCAATCCACTCTATGGCACTTCCGTTCCTAAACCTCGAACGTTCTAGAGGCACGTCCAACCAATAGTAAATGAGAAAGATTTTATTAAATAAAAAAAAAATCTCAATGTAGAACATATTTTAATTATTAGAGAAGATGTTAAAGTCACACTTTAAGGAGTTTTTTAATAAGTTTTTTTAAAAAAGTTTCCACTGTTGGGGCAGTGGGCCAATCACGCAGAAGGTTGAGCAGTGAGGCCGAAATCATGTCGCATTTCCACTGTCAGGCCAATAACTTCACACGGCACACAAACCTCACCCCCAAAAAGCCCCACAAACCAAACGTAACACAACCTGCCTAGCTCAGCAAGAATTAGGCAGACAAAGCACACCACAACAGAAACAAGTTAATTACATGTTACTGGACAGCAGGGGTCACCAAACTTGTTCCTGAAGGGTCGGTGCCCTAGAGATTTTAGCTCCGACTCTAATCAAACACACCTGAACAAGCTAATCAAGGTCTTCCTAGGTATGTTTGAAACATCCAGGCAGGTGTGTTGAGGCAAGTTGTAGCTAAACCCTGCAGGGACACCGGCCCTCCAGGACCAAGAATGGAGACCCCTGCTGTACAGCATTACATTATATGTCTATATGCATAGGTCTTTGTATTTTCATTCATTATATTTGTTTACTCGCTGGCTGACTGTTGGCATCATACATCTAATGGTCTCGCTACAACTGGAGGAATGACCCAGCGCACAATCCATAATATAAAACCACAGAAATTATCTGTTAATAACTCTGTATAAAACATTTTTTATAACATTCTTTTTCAGCAGAACGTCATATCTAGATTGATTTAGATATCCTTCTGATAAATCTCTACATTTAAAATGACATTTTTACATTTTAACACGTCACATAAAAACATAAACATTTGTTTGAGGATATAGAACACATTTTTTATTACAAGCAGTTTTTCCCAAATCTGTTTTTAAAGCATTGCCGGACTAAATGAGAGAAAATAATTGAAATGTTGTTTTTGTTGGTTTTGCTCACCCAAAAATGCTCTGTTTGCATGATTTGATTAATATCACCGTATCCAAATACTTTATAAATAATATTTTAAAACTCCTGCGTTGTATGTTGTATTCATATATTGTACTATCACCAAAATAAATTGAATAAATAAACAAATGAATAAATTGACAACTGAAATTTACTGGCTGCTGTGTCTTTGGTGTAAAAATTATTGTGCTTTATTGAAACATCAAGGGGGAAGCAGCAAAGAAATATCACTTCTTAAATTAAAAACTACTTTAGTTATTATTTTATGCAACAGTCTTCAATTAAAAAGGGAAACATAAGGGTGATCATAAGCAAAAAGACCCCTAGCCTATAATGTGTTGCATGGGATATCTTAAACTGATCTGTAGCTATGTTTCATTCTTTCTCTTTTTTATTTATTTTTTGGCACATTCATTCGTGCGTGATGGGGAAAACTAGTGTAATGACAGCAGCACAGGATCTTGCAAACTCCGCCTTTGTTTTCACTCCATCACGAAGCCCCAGCTGGCTCAAGGTAATTGGCAGGCTGAAAAAAGCAGGCCACTGGCCCTGAGAAAGCCCCTCTTTGGCCCGATCAGGCCCCGGAAGTGACTACGGAAACGTGACAGGCCCTGGCTCACTCGATTTAGGTGCGGCAGTGGAAACGCAGCTATTGAAGCCAAATTCAAACTATACTGAATGCTATACTTTAATATTAAACAGTTGGCTAATCCCACATTGTAGGGTAGGTTACTGAAGCAATCATCAGTAAACTCAAAATCCTGGAAAAAAATATTTTAAAATGAGACCTTTATGTTATTTTGTAGATATAGCTGAAAACAAAGTTCTTCATACTTTGTTGTTTTTGTTTGTCTTCTACAGCAGTGGTTCTCAAACTTTTTTCACCAAGTACCACCTTAGAAAAAAATTGTCTCTCCAAGTACCACCTTACGACGCTATTTTTTAACCAGTATTAAAAATAGCGTTGTGGGCCTAATTAAGCGGCTACAGGTGTGCACATTTTAAAAACAATGCAGATTAATTCCTATTATTAAGAATATGTATTATTGTCAGTCACTTTAAACATTTTAAATAGTCTGAACATTAACTGTGCTTGCAGGTAAAAAAAAAAACGTTTTAGTTAAAATGTGCTTTTAAAGGTTCATAAAAATGGCGCTGTTCTTAAAAAGTAAAAAGAAAACTGCTGCACTTAAATCTAAAGTATTCATAATAGCCTATTCATCAAAAGCTAGAAATGTTGTTTGGACCTTATAAATATAGGCTATATGTCATATTCATACACTTTTAGAGAAATCTTGAAATGTTAAATGTACATATGACAGGGTTCATACAGGCACAGCCTAATGAAAATCAATTCCAGCACCTATTTTTTTTTCAAGACTGACATGCTATGTATTGAAGACCTGAAATGTATTCTCAGCAACCCATAAAACATTGCATAGGAATAGATACACATAAAAACCATTAATAATAATAATAATATTTATTAATCATATATTAATAATATAATAAACCTGCACTTAATGCTTGTGAAATCTTTTTTGTACTCAAGGAAAAATACTATTACACTGCTAAAATAACACAAATTTTAGTAAATAATACTAATATTAGGTAAAAGTACAAAGTACTCTTTTAAAAAGTACTAGTTGGTTACTTTTGAAAAAAAAATCAGATTTTCATTATGAAATCACTTTTTTTAAGTGTAAACCTGATTGAATGGTTTAATTGCTTAAATCTCAAAGCTACATGTAAAGGAATTTGCACTAACAAAGGAAGTATGGTCGATTTTCCCTTTCATGACAATTAATCTTTTTTCAATAGCACTGGCAAAACTACCACATAAACTTTAAGGCCATAGAGACACTTTTTGCCCATTTTTAAACAATATTTTCAAGCTTTGAAAGGTTTAACTAAAGTATATGGTAAAAATATTTAAATTTTGCCTTTTATTTACATATTTTACACTATTTTTTTTTTTTTTTTACAATATGGCAAATTTGTTTCTTAAATAGCTGTACATCACATGTAGATTTTATTTTACACTTGATCTTAATCTAAAATACAAAAAAAAATGAGTACACTGTCAGTAAAAAAAATAAAACAAATGACTTCAT